>NC_136515.1:37843845-37901345 GCF_053919585.1 Euprymna scolopes
CTTACCATTACTTTTAAGTCCGGAGTAATAATATCTATCAGAATCCCAGGTACAAGTTTGTGGCGGGTAAATATAAGAAATACTACCACCACCACCACTACTACTACTACTACTACTACTACTACTAACACCAAATTCTAACCGTGCTTTTTTCTTCTTTATTTCCGTCTCTGTCTTTCTTTCTTCCTTTCAATCAATCGAATTAAAAACAGAAACAAAAAAGTAAATAAAAAGTGAAAAAGAAAATAAGGAACGGGCAGTTCAGAAATGGAGCCAACGAATTTGCATGCCTTGGTTTAAACACTTCGTAAAGCATTACAAAACGGCCCCGAATCCGTTCAATAGAATTTGTCCCTGACTTTCTTTCAAAAATTCTGATACTGCTAAAGATGAGGTGACGTTAAAATTTGCTTAAGAGCATCATCTTAAGCAAATTTTAACGTCACCTCATCTTTAGCAGTATCAGAATTTTTGTAGGAATTTTTGACACCCCTAACACGAAACTGCGAATAAAATATAAAAATCTCGTAATTTCTCTGTTAAAAGTGAGTTATTTATTTTCTTTATGGATTATACTTCCAAAATAAACTATTACAGTTGTTTTAAAAGTAATAGAAATTTTTTTTTTTTTTTAAACAGTAATGAATTTTCCGAACTCAATATTTTTCAATTTTTAAACTTTAAAAATCTATCAAAATGTTTCTATTGATTCTATTTTTACGATATTTTCAGGGTCAATGTGAAATTTTATGTTCTTTCCAATAAACCGAATATAATATTTTAGACAAACGTTTTTTTTTTAATTCACGCCCCCCCATTTGTGTAAGTGTCACACATTTTCAAGTTTCTCTTAAAAAGTAAATAATTAATTTATGTTTAATAGTTTTATATATCACAAATTGAAGAGAAAAGGTCAATAAATAATATATTCAAATTTAAAACAAAAAAAAAAAATCCCTTTTTTAGAAATTTACCTGTAAAGTCCGAAGTTTAAAACCTTTTTTTTTTAAAAAAACACATTGTTTTTTTTTTGTTTTTTTTTTTTTAATGAAACCTTGGTCCTTGCTCCTTTAATTGAAAAAAAAAATTAGGGCTTGAATTACATTTTTCGAGGAGTTATAAGCTTGGAAAGACAGGGGGTCGAATAATTCACGCCTCTCATGTTGAAATGTCTATTAAAAAGTAAATAATTAATTTATGTTTAATAGTTTTATATATCACAAATTGAAGAGAAAAGGTCAATAAATAATATATTCAAATTTAAAACAAAAAAAAAATCCCTTTTTTAGAAATTTACCTGTAAAGTCCGAAGTTTAAAACCTTTTTTTTTTAAAAAAAACACATTGTTTTTTGTTTTGTTTTTTTAATAAAACCTTGGTCCTTGCTCCTTTAATTGAAAAAAAAATTAGGGCTTGAATTACATTTTTCGAGGAGTTATAAGCTTGGAAAGATGGGGTGGAATTATTCACTATTTTCACGAAATTTCTGACACTGCTACCTCATCTTTCTTAGCCATTTTTACATTTTTTCTTTTTTGTCTACACTATTTCCCAACCCTATCAACTAACCAATCTCTCCCTACCCCAACTATTCTATTTTCATCAATGAGAGAAGACACATATTACGTTTTCGCTCACGAACGATCAAAAACTAAACTGAATAAAGTCTTTTATACATACGCACAAGGTCTTTTTCATCATCGTTTCATGTGTGGCTGTGATCTTCTTGTGGTTGTTGATCAGTTATTTAACTAAGACTAATACCCACTCATGCTTGGAAACACAAGGAAATTTTGCTGAGTTTTCAAGGTTTTATTTGGAGAAAGAATTTACTCATGGAGAGAGACTACCTGGTTAAAATTAATTTCTTAACTTATTTTAGTAACTTGAGAATTCAGAGATGTAATGGGGCAGAGGCATCGGTAAAATTCAAGCTCATTCTACATTCTTGAACTTTCTCGTCTGTACCAGTGCATGAGAGAGTCTGAGTAGAAACCTAAGGTAAAAACTACAAAACAAACACCCAGAAAGTTAGTATATTCTTAATCAAGTACCTCTGTGTGTATCAAGTAATATAAAGCCAGCTTGATAGTTTTCTACAGAATTAACTACAAAACGAAGCACATGAATCTGCTTATTATTATTTAAGTGTGAAATATCATCCCGAAGAATTGATGCTAGTTCACAATGTTTATAACTAACGTCATGCATTTAGCCAGTAATACCCGGATGTATATTAGATCGATTAAGTGAAGTAAGACCCAATTTTATGTTTTAATATTCACCAAATCTTCGATGTGAACCAGGGCAATATTAAAAATTGGCAGCACTTTAAATATTGGCAAAGACCAAAACCTTTCTGATTCTCTTTCTTCCGACCTTGAGCGCATGGTACAATAATATAAAAGGTTTTTCCGTTTAATACTTCCAAAACCGAAATTCTATCTTTTCACGAAGGATGAACACATCAAATAAAATACAGAAAAATAAATCGTTACCATCAAAAAATTTTTCTCTTCATTTCCATTTCACTTATTTATCTATAACTGACCCATGTCCTGGCGTTGTGTTACATTTTCATCAACGAGTGATTGCACATGTATGTTTTTGCTTGTAAGCGATCAAGAAATCAATAGAATAAATGTCTTTATGCATGCATGCATGGGTGTTGGTCTTTTATTCCTTTGCATAGTCACTTCTTTTCGTCATCGTTTCGTGTGTGGCCGTGATCTTGTGGTTGTTGATCGATTGGTTAGCTAAGATGAATGACTACTCATGCTTGGAAACACAAGGAAATTTTGCTGAGTTTTCAAGGTTTTATTTTGAGAAAGAATTTACTCATGGAGAGAGACTATCCAGCTAAAATTAGTTGCTTTTTTATTTCCTAACTTACGCTTAAAAAATGAGCTTTGCAATCGAAGCATCAGTAACATTCACTGAGATTATCTCTACATTGTTGCGATGTGCCCAATCTGCCCAGCTTCCAGAGTGAAACTGACTGAAACAAACTCTTAGTTTTGTTTTCGTTTTAAAACATGAATATTGTCGTAGCGTGAGCGTTCTATTAACATGCTTGGATATTAAATTTGTGATGGAACTCTTTAACCCAATCCTAAGCATTTGAGACCTCTTTTGCAAATGCCTCCTAACTGGAAATTTTTAAAAAGCTGTCTTGATATGTTTGCCTACTATACAAAATGGATACATAATTATTCACCCAAAATTCGTTCACTAGTTGAAAATAAACAATTCTTGATGTCTCTCATGGCTGTAAACTCTTTCAAGAACTCAAGAAAGACATTGTCAAATCTTCTGTAAAGGTTATTCATTATGAATTGCTGTTTGTTATTGAAACCGATGTATCAGAAAAGGCTTTCAGAGGCACTCTCTTACAAGCTGGGAAACCTGTAGCGTTATTTTCTCGGTCGTTAAACCTTTCTGAAATGTGATTTCATATAGTCGAAAAAGAAGCATATGCCATAGTCAAATATTTTTCTAAATATTTTTTGGTATAATTAAAGTGAAAGTTTTTTTTAGGATACCTTGTAGCAATTAAAAAGTGGTCCAGTACTCTCAAATGCTACCACTCAAATAGATTACGAGCATTTGAATAATCTTTTAACCCTTTCAGCCTTTTGGGAAGGGGTGGGGGCGATTAATCTCATCTCATTTATTTAATCATCTTGCCGGAAGACTCATTTTCAGTTCTCAGTTGAATATCCAGACCCTGTAATTTAGCAGACCTAGATTTTACTTGACCTGCCAGAGCACCCGGTTATATCTAGCAATTTGTATATCTTTGGTGTGCAACACCTCCTCCCGGTGGGGTGGGGGCATTATTTTGTTTATAATTAATGGCAGTTTACAGGAAATTATTTTTATTTTTTATGCTCAGTTATTTTAGTCTGACTATTTTAAACAAATTATTCATATGTAATTTGCCAGTCATTTACAATGAGCTTCTTTAGTCATTAGTCCAATGGTTGCGCACTTGGTCATAAAACTGGCTGTAGATAGCAATAATAGTAAAACCTTTTCATATTGATTTCTGGAGAAAGAACAGCAATGGGTATCATAGCTAGCCTAGAATGCATATACATGTAAATTCTCTCCAACTTCAATTCATTTATTTTGAGATTATTTTCATAAAATTTTAGTGCAAATAAAAATTGAACTTTTCCTCTTTATAAATCGATAATTCTTTCTCTTGTGTCAATAATAGTTTTTTTTTGTTTTTTTAGGTTATATCAAGTTAGGATACTATTTTCAATGGCAGGCGATTTATTTTTATGTTATTATTTTAACATTTGGTATGCATAATATTACGTTTCTTTATACAAATAAAGATAATACCCTCTTATGAGCCGTCCATCAAAATAATGGGCTTAATATAATATTTTAAGTTGTGTTTTTTTTTTTTTTTTTTTACAAATAATTTGTTTAGTCTGTAAGCAAAAATTGTTTTAGTTTGTAAGGATGACCTTCTCAGATTAATTACAAACCAAAGTTTAATGTTGTGTTAAACATTTACTTCAATAAATTTTTTTCAAAATAGATTTTTTATATCATTTGTCTTGAACCCAGGTTCATCTCAACATCCCAAATATTTCTCACAAAGGCCAAAATTCATTTTCTATATATTTATTAATTTCTTTCGTATATATTTATTAACAATTTATTTTATATATATTTAGTAACAATTTATTTTATATATATTTATTAACAATTTATTTTATATATATTTAGTAACAATTCATTTTATATATATTTAGTAACAATTCATTTTATATATATTAATTACCATGTATGTATGTATTACCATGTAACTATATAACATTTTTTGTCATTGTTTTTGTACAACGCCATGGTTTTTCTATTCATCATCGTCTCTTCCATGTTTAGGAACGAACACTTAAAAAAATAACACAAACTCACACAGACTCCAACACATTCTGTTGTACTCTGGATGTGTGATATCATAGTGGAAAACGACCCCAAGTGCCCATGGCCACATTTTATTTGTCTGTCTAGACCATCACTGTCAGTGGGGAAAACTTTTTCTGATCTGCTCTGAGTCACAATCTACTATCAACCATCCCAAACTGGAAAATTGCCCCCAACTCAAGACTGTCCTCAAACTGACTCCTAACTAAACTCCTGACTAAAATTGGAAATGCTAAAAGTCTCTTCTTTGTTTCAGAGTAACATTTCTAGCTAACTCACCCATTCTATTTCCAACCACTTTTGTGTGTCTTCGTTAATTACTTTTCCTATTGTCTTTAGTTACTGGCATGTTTTAATTCCTCTTTTTTCCTCTTTTTTTTTTTGTGAATAATTTCCTCACACTCGTAGAGGGGGCATCCAGAGTATCACCTTTGTAAGCATTCCAATAGAAGAAGAATAAACAATAATTGTACAGATGGACAAGTAACTAAAGATAAATAATTTTGTTCTGTTGAATGTTGCATTTAGCAACATAGCTGATGTTTAATACCAACTAAAACGGAACACAGCGACAAAGACATGAGCAATACTTGAATTGAAACCACTTTTCAATTATTTCTACACAAATGTTTCCTCAACAAACCACTTGGTTCAAGTATTCACATTGACTACAATCTTGTACAACTTCTGAAAGTAAAACTAAGACAGTGGCTCAAGTGCATAGAAACTTATAATCATGTTACAAAAGTGCATGTGCCTTCTGAAATGATAGATTAGTTGAGCATTATCTTTTAGCACAATAGGTCAACTAGTGTTGCTGACGTTTAAGATGACCTCTATGTTAATCTATTATACATGAACAGGGAAATAAAATGGAAACTTGCTGTAAGAGAATGGGATTTTTATTACAAACTAGCAGGAAGACCCGACATTGAATTACATACATTTTTGCTACTTTCATACCTTTCTTAACCCTAACCCTAACCCAACCCTCTTCCCATTTCGCCCCCTCATACAATCAGAAGAAACTGAAATGGTGGAACTATCTCTTTGAATTAGTGCCTCATATGGCTTAAATTCCATTAAAATGGCCATTTTTCATGATAATTTTTCTTTGAAATACAACTTCCAGATCTATTTTCTTCTAGGTAAAAGGTATGATACCACCAGAAATGACCCAGATGATATAGTAGGTCAAATATGCACATAAATATTCATATAACCTGCCACAGATACTGCTGTATTCATTAGTATGGAAAATGAGAATTCATTTTTGACAGATTTTTAAAATTTGGGGCTAAAATTTGAGGGAAAAAAAATCTATTTATCAGTCTGTAGAGTAAGGAAAGGAATTTAATTTTATTTCACTAAACTAAAACAATATTCTTAGAATTTTAAACCAGTTTCAGGAGGCTTTATAAATATTTCTGACCAAAAATATATGATCTGACCTTCCAATTTTTCTGATATGCAAAATTTCCTGCATTTTCTAAAAAAATTAAAAATTATGAAGAAAAGCTTATTTAGGTGTAAAAGCGCAATTTATTCATTTAAAAAGATTTAGTGCCATTTAAATTTTTGGTGGCGAATGAAACTTTAAATCAAGGAAGGACCAAAATCTGGTTGAAGTTGCAACTGAAAAAAACATCATTAATGGAATTGATAGTCTTATTTAATCTCAACAAATATCAATGTCACAAATGAGTTTAATCAGTGCCAATTAAGTACACTGAGGCAGACTTAATTGATAGTACAGCCTAATTTGGGACATTTTGCAGTCGTTTTGTGTCATTTTGACTTTATTAGTACATTTTCATTAAATTATACATTCTCTCTTGTTTGCTTTGTTAGATTTCCAAGACTAGTCATCACATACACAGCTGTCGTAAATGAGCAGTAAAGGATAATTTTGACATATTTTAATCCATTTTCACATTTAAAAAATTCTATAATTCTAACTCTTCAATTTGACATCAGATGCCAATGCATTGAAGCATTTCAGTGATATGAGCCAATTCATTGAACAACTGTCAATAGATACACTTTTTTTTTTCAAATCCATAAAAATATCTGATCACCTGAAAGACTCATTCACGACTAAATACAGCATATCAGACTGCAGTTGCCAGAATAGGCATGAGTATGAACCCTGACGTAATAAGTGATATAACACCTACTCTATCAACATCAGACAAGTCCAACTATGTGTAAATGAGAAAGCAATGACTCCTAAAACTTTGAAGCTAAGAATCTCAACAGTTAATTTTACATAGAGGAGAGAAACTCACCCAAATCACAAGCAACAGTCCATGGCTTGTTAGTGAAAAATTCTTTATTCAGAAGAAATGATGCAGATGTTATCGTTTATAATGACAGTGATGGTGGTATTGCTTACAGCAATGATAATGATGAGCTTGGAGACTCAATTGGCCAAGTTTTTTAAAGAAGATGGTTTCAATTTACAGTTTTCAAAAGACTTAATTGCATGCGTCTTATTTCTCCAATTGACAATTTAAAGTATTTTGTCATGTGTTTCCTACTAACTCGGTTCCAGTTCTAACAGGAAACAGATTTGATTGATCTTGGAAAAATGACAGTTGAGATATTGGCTTGTTGGCAAAACTCCTAATTCAGAAGAAAATAATGCAAATGATGTTATTGACGAGTATGATGACAGTGATGATGGTATTGCTTACACCAATGATGATGATGACCATAAAGATCTAATTGACCAATTTTCTGCTGAAGATGGTTTGAAAAAGTCCAGAATTTACAGTTTTCAAGATAAACTTAATAACATGTGTCTCACATCTTCAATTGACAACTTAAGTGTTTTATCATGTGTTCTAAGTTTTTTTCAACTAACTCCGTTCTAATTCACAGAGGAAACAGATTTGATTGATCTTGGAAAAATGACTGTTGAGACATTGAAGAAACTTCCTTCAGCAAAGGATATTCTGTTATCTTACCAATGGAAATCCCTAAGCAAACATTCTGAAGTATTGGCTTGGAAAGCTGGTTGAAAATTCTATTAGTCAAACAATACCGAAATCTTGGAATTCATCAGTTGAATATCTATTATTTGTTCAATGTAATTTCGGGAGAGGCAAAGTCTGTTATTGTGGTATAATTTGAGCACTTCATTTGGGAATTTTGTTTAAGCAAGTTCAGAATTAAAAAACCAACCAGATCGCAAATGTCTACATTGACATATGCTCACATTATTCATGAAACAAAACCTTTGGATTTGATTCCTTTTCACAAGCTCTCTTATGAAAAGGTTTAATTTTTCTAGCATGCATTTCTATCTTTGTGTTGCATACCTTTGTAAGATGCACCTGAAGAATGTCAAAGGTTAAATCGGTTGAAATGTTTCGAAAACAACAAGTATGATAAGAATAATAGTTCAAATAATTCTAATAATTAAAACTAATTTTACATAACATGACTCTACAGACAAATTTATCTTTAGTTGACCTTCAACAACTAAATATTTTCGTTTACTAGCCAAATAGAAAAGTTATTAGCCAAAACCATGTGATTTTTGGAATATGACATCTTTGTTCTATGACGAGTATGTACATTATAAAGATTTTTCTGTTTTTTTTTTAATAAGTATAATTCTAAATATATACCGAATTTTATGTTGATACTTGAAGGTATAAACATTCGAATTTCCTCAGATGTTTTTTAAACAACCTTTGTTTAAAAAAGTATACTATTTTGTTAAACCTTTTATTGTTTAAATAATTTGACATTGCTCGTTTTATTAAAAAAAAATTTGACATTGCCCGTTTTATTAAAAAAAATTTGACATGGCCCGTTTTATTAAAAAAAAAATTTGACATTGCCCGTTTTATTAAAAAAAATTTGACATTGCCCGTTTTATTAAAAAAAATTTGACATTGCCCGTTTTATTAAAAAAAAATTGACATTGCCCGTTTTATTAAAAAAAAATTGACATTGCCCGTTTTATTAAAAAAAAATTGACATTGCCCGTTTTATTAAAAAAAAATTGACATTGCCCGTTTTATTAAAAAAAATTGACATTGCTCGTTTTATTAAAAAAAATTGACATTGCTCGTTTTATTAAAAAAAAAAAAAGAAGATATTTTTCACTCAGTAATGAACTTTTTTCTTTGGAATTTGTTAATAAAATAAAACAATTTGTGCTATTATAATTATTTGGACTATTGTTATTCTCACAACACTTCAACCGATGTAATCTCTTTGTCTTGTTGAACTTGGGAATTTGTATAGAATTTTAATGGAATCCATTATTTAATTCATGGGAATATATTGCTCTCATTTTGTCAGCCATGACCGGATAGGAGTTTTAAGTAATTCTTAGTATCATCCAAACTAGGGATTGAATCTTTAATACCCACAGGACTCACTGAGAATGAATTATTACTTAATGCATTACCCATTATACAATGAATTACTGAAATTATCAATTTCAGTAATTCAGGAATGGGGGAGGGCATCAAAAAATAACAGAAGAGTAAGTATTCTAGGGTCCTGCAGTTTAGCAATTGCAATTTATTTTAAAATTTGAATTGAGAGCCTAAATTCTCTGAGTGTCTATTCAAATCACCACATGCATGTCATATTGCAGCAAAATTGGATCTAGGTGTGTAAAAATAATGTTAAAAAACAGAATTTTCTACATAAGGCTAGAGTAAGCAGAAATTGGAAAATTCCATTAAAAGTTAAAATACCACCGAGTCCTCTTTCTTTTCTTTTCAGGTATGTGACTGTATTGCTACAAATTTTAAAATCAACCAACATCTTTTCAAAAGACAACCATGGATGATTCCCTGCCCCATATTCGAGTTGTCCCTTCCAAATTGACCCCCGAGGAATGTGTTAACTTTGCAAGCAGTCCATGCATGGATTCTTTTTATTCTTTGAAGACACAAATCGAGAGTGCTAACGAACGATGGGTGATGGAGTTTTTAGAACATGGTGGCCTAACACGACTATTAGACAGCCTTTGTGGAATGACGTCCCATGGACCTTCAAATTTCTCAGATGCAATTCTCCAGTTTGATTGTTTGTCTTGTATCAGGGCTTTACTCAGTTTTGAAGTTGCGATTGCATATTTAGCCAACATGAAAAATGGGGTCAACCAATTGGTAACAGGTAGGAGAAACTTTTTTGTGTCTTTTAAATTCTTTATTTCTTAATGTCTTTTTTTATTTTAATTGTTTTTTTTTTCTACCATCTTAACCACAACTGCGTCAAACATCTTTGAGCAAAGGTGTTTATCATATCTTTATGCAAAAATCTATTTTTCTCAGTCTATTCTAACTTTTCCTCTTTTTTTTAGAAAATTTATTTTTTCTTACAATCCTACTTTCCAACCTTATCAACTAATCATACTCTGTCTCCCCCGACATTGATTTGTGCCACCAGATCAGGCTGTCTGAAGATACTGTCATCCTGACCTAAAATGCACCAAACATGTTATTGTTTTTACAATGTTATTGTTTTTTTATTTGCCCTTTGTAAAACTCAGTCATGTTTTGAAAAATCAAAAACAAAATAAAAATTTCCTCTACAAAGCAATCAAACCAAATATCATGATTAAAGGTTAAAGCTATAAAGAACTTAAAAGATAAAAAACTGTTACCAAAATGACCAGATTTGGCATTAAATAACCTGGAAAAGCAAAACAACAAAACTAAACATCATAAATAAATATTTGAATATATAAAAGACTTGAAATATGAAAACTTTTCCCAAAATTACTGAGTTTGGCATTAAATAACCCGAAAAGGATTGATATGCCATAAAACAGAATAACAAAACCAATTTTTCCCAATCTTGAATATGATTTTATTAAGCTTATGAATATTTGATTTTTTTACATTATTAGTAACCATATCTTTGCGCAGAGGAGGTCAATTGATCTCTGTCTGGTTTGAGAGAGATATGAGGCTTCTGAAAGGGGAATGTTTGTGTTTGGTTGGAAGAAATGTTTGTCCATTTTACAAGTTATATGTTCATTGGAAAGACCAGATGTTGTTGTTACTCAAAATAAAACTTTGTTGTTAGTCTTAAACTTGAGTCATGATGTTGTTTCGAAAGAAAACCCAAAATCACATGATTGACACTATGGCCAATATAAAAATCAAGCACCGCATTTAGGCAAAGGCAACGTGTGATCTCATCCTGTGCAGTGAATGCACACAAATGCAGGTTCACAATTGGAATGAAATTTGTATTATTTGGATTCTTTGAACTACATTTTAATTGCTTTATGCCATGCAAAGACCCATGGCATATTCGATTGAGTACTTTGAGGTTGATGGTTCAATCCTCAGTGCAGGCATCACTCAAAATACAATTGTGAATTTTTTAAGACTTCTACTCAGTCATGGCTCACAAAATGAGAGCATGTTACAACCATGAATTAAATAAAGAGTTCCGTTTGAAATTCCATGCAGATTCCTGAACACAACAAAATACACCTGAAGAAGGTTGGAGATTACATTAATTAAAACTTTGTGAAAATTACACTCAAGATGAGAAGAGTAGTCCAAAGAATCCAAAGAATCCAAATAATATAAATAACCAATCCCCATTCCAAAAATTCAGAAATTGAAATGGGATCTTAAATCTATAAAATCATGACTTTGTATTAATTTTTACTTTTCTTTTTTAGTTTGATTTTTACTTATTACCTTACTCCATGCCAACACAAAATACAATAACTTTTCTTCATTTTTGTAAACTTTTCTGTTAAGTTTACCATCTTAAAAAAGTTAATGTTTTTGATTTTCTCTTCAGCATTAAGTACAGTCCACAGTCTGACAAAGAAAGAAGTTTTTGAGATTCTGGCTGTCCTCTGCATATTTAGTTGCCAGGGTTATTATTCTGTTCTTGACGCATTGCAACATTACAAGGTAAAAAATACTGAAATTTCCAAACTTAAGTTAAAATATGGTATGTGTCATTATTTCTGTGAAATTTTAAACAGTTCATAGTCTTGCAAATTTCTAAGAAATTTGGTGTTTTTTTTTTAATATAATATTCCCCACTTAAGTAAAATTCTAATTTTATGTTTCAGAGTTTTTTAGATGAGGATTGATGGTTTGTATTGCGATTATTCAGATTACTGTTCTCGTCTTCAAGTGCATTTTTTAAAAACTTTTATATCAAATTTACGCATCTATAAGGATTTTTTCACTGTACTTTTTATTTAGTCCATGGAGTAAATTGTTCTTGTTTTGTCAGCCATAACCAGGTGAAAGTGTTAATCTTATGTTATGTTAGCATGTAATAAGGATTGAACCTTCAACCTACAGAAGACTGTCATAGAGAAGTGATAGTTAATCAATACTGTAACCATTTAGAGATTATCAGCTGGAATATTGTGAAAATAACCAACATAAGTATAGTAGTATTAATAATAGAAATTCTAATTGTGTTCTGTAGACTTGTTATGTTATTCCAAGTTTGTCTTTCATATTATTTGGATTTTTCGGACTACTGTTCTCATCTTAAGTGTCATTTTCACATTTCAGTTGATTTAACTTCCAACCTTCTTCAATTCTAGTACAAATTTTTGGAGCCTTAAACCTATTTCATTTCATGTTATAACTCAGGAATCTGCATGGAATTTCAAATGGAACCTTTTATTTAATCTATGGGGGTAACATGTTCTCATTCCATCAGCCATGATTTACAATTGTATTTTTAGGCCCAACAACACTGAAGATTGAATCTCCAACCTCCAGACGAAGTGTAACCCTTAACTTTATCCACTATACCATGTGTTTTTGCAGATTCCTGTGTTTCACAGAAAAAGAAAAGAAGTCCAACAAGATACACCTGAAGAAGGTTGGAGGTTACATCAACCAAAACATGAAAATAACACTCAAGATGAGAACAATAGTTCAAATAATCCAAATAATCTTGATGTCAAAAATTTAGAAACAAAGTTATAAATTGCTTCGACTTTTACTTCAAACAATTTCAATTTCTTAGAAAGAAATGTAAATACGATTGCAAACTTGTATTTTCGTTAATTTCTCCTTTTTCTTTTCCAGAAAGAGGCAGCTCAGACTCACAGGTTCAGCATTTTTATTACTGAGCTGAACCAAGCAGATTCTGTTGGTTATAAGTCGTCCATTGTGACAACAATCAACTGCATCATATCTGCAAATGGTAACTTACATGGACGGCACAAGATACGCAATGAATTCATAGGTGAGTGCTTCGATTGCTTTTAACAATGGTTTGTTCTTTTACTCTTATTCACTCCAAACAAGGCACAGGGCCATATGGACATAACGGAATTCCTATTTAGAACCATATCTACAGGGACATTGTGTAGGGAGTTGAGCAGCAAGATGTTTGTTCACATTACATTTAAACTTTTGCATGTTATTAGAGTTAGAGAAGTAGGAGACCGGGAGGAAATTCCAAAGTCTAGTAACTCCAAGAGAGAAATTCTTAGAGTAGAAGGCTTACCGACATCTAGGGATTTCATCTTGGATTAGTCAAGGGTATTTAAGTTAAAGGGACACAAGTGTTATGAGTTTGTTAGAGAACATTTTATTAAAAATACTTGTAAAACAAGCACAAGGATGCAACATTGCAGCGATGGAACAAAAGTTGGAATTTGGTTGAAAGTGCGAGACTTATTAGGTTGAAAATTTGGGGGGGGGGACTTGTTTAAGAGGGAGAGACTACACGTGGCATAATTATGTTGACACACTAGTTCTTGTTAGATTACTAAAGTTAAGCAATATTGAGCCTGATTAATATCAAATGGGTAACCTAAATACTAATTGCTGTATGTGGGAAGTATTGAATTTAGTAATTAGTGCTGAGCTATCTGACCAGTAGAGCCAGACCTAAATAGATTAGGCACAGAAGCTAGAGAGTTGGTACATAAGCAGGCTGAGATGCTCCATTGTATTTAGATGGAAAAGTCCATTCCCTGCATTCTGATTGGTTCATGAGTGAATAGTCCATTTATAAATATTACTTCATTCAAGCAAGAGTTTTTCTGTCAATTCCTTATGCTGGTACATGTCATTTTCATTCTGCAGGGAAGTGGTGATGCCTTCTTACAAAAACTTATATCATGATTTGCCTCCTGCTTGTTAATTAATTTGGAACATCTTTAGTATCCACATCATTTGTTGCCAGAAATATATTCATGATAACAGGTGTTTGTTCAAGGTAGTGTTGGTTGAAGACATGCATCTCTTGGTCCATTTGGATATTATACTTTGAGGCTTTGGATTGTCATGGAAATCAAATTATGAGCAGTTTCCTGTTGAAACTTTCACAACACATTATCATCAATTAACCCAGATGTTATAACAACATGTACAGGGTGTGTTTTAGAGGCAGCAATTTTTTTTAAATAACCACCTCTATTTTCTTTAATTGCAAATTTGGCAACTCAGTTATTTTGAGTTCAGCTTGGTTTAGCAATTCATCATAAAGAGACTGACATCTGAGCATCAATTGCAAATTGCAAATGATACAGTGGATTTACTGAGAGAAACATTTAATGAACGAATAATTTCACAGAATGGATCTGTCAACTGGCCACCTCATCTGTATGATTTAACCCCACTAAATTATTTCCTTTAGGGAAATGTAAAGTTCCATGCCTATGTTTTAAACCAGACACAATAGACCACTTGGAAGACAAAATTCAATATTATTGTCAAAATATAGCCTAAATTAATGCGTACATTTCTGAAAATTGGACCTAGATTATGCCATATATGCACCATATAAATTGTATTTAAATTATAAATGTCAAAAATTAATGTTTGAAATAAACGACATATTTGTATGATGAAAATATTTTTCTGTTATTTATTTTGATGTAAAATTCGCCACTTCTAAAAAAAATCGCTCTACAAATGAATGCATCACAAATAATGTTTTTTTTCTTATCAGGCCTTGGACTTTTAGATGCTTTTACTTACATCCAGAAAGAAGATGCAGATGAAGATCTTAATATTCAACTTGAGGTAAATCATTACGATTACTAGCAAACATATGCATCCTCCAGATGCAAATGTTTGTTTAATGTTTATGAAAAGATTTATTACTTTCAATTCTTTATTACTGACTTATATAAATTTTATACAAAACTGTTGCCTTATGCCTCCCTCCTCACACACAATTTCTTGCGTTGAGTACTGTAATAAGTGCAATTACCTATTTACCTATTAGCAAAAAATGTGCAAAGCTCTTTGTGTAAACAAATGGAGCACTTTTTCTCAGTTTAAAGTGTTTATATAAGCATTGAGATTTCACTTGCAACTTATTACTGACAGCTGAAATGTTAAAAATGTTGACTATCAACTACGTAGTTAATTTTTGATTTTAGCTTGAAGCACTTACTTGTCTAGCCACACTGAAGAACTATGATAAAGTGAAACTGGGGATGACTATATATATATATATATATATATATATATATATATATAATAAAAAAATTTTATTAAAAAATATATTTTATTCATGAAAAAAATATCAAGACAAATCCAATGGAAATATTTCAATCACACAACAATCTCTTCAGATCGATACTTCCGTTCGGATAGGTTCTGATTTTGACCAGTTGATCTTCATGTTATATATAGATATATATAAACTTAATGTCTATGCATTACATTGTGTGCTCCATATGCAAAAATTTTAGCGAATCTAGATAAAATCTAAGTGTATTTTTATATAAAATCTAAGTGTATTTTTATATAAAATCTAAGTGTATTTTTATATAAAATCTAAGTGTATTTTTATGTAAAATCTAAGTGTATTTTTATGTAAAATCTAAGTGTATTTTTATATAAAATCTAAGTGTATTTTTATATAAAATCTACCAATAAAACAATGGAAGTTTCCCAGAATCTCTTTAGTGCACTGCTAAGGGATCTGTGAGAATGTAAACCCCTTAAAACTTTATCGTATTTTTATTAAATTTAAATCATATGCATAAAAATTTGTTGGCTAAGACAATAGAAGTGGTTCTGAATCTTTGCATTACTTTCTATGTGCCGAATATATCTATGCTCCCCCCCATCTCTAAGCGACCTATCTGGACAGAACCATCATAAAGCTTCAAGTATGTACATCTGATTTTAATGAAATTTATACCATGTGTATAAGACATTAATTCAGAGAGTTTTCTAATATTTCAGCTTCTTCTGACTATATTAGAGGACAAAACGGGAGGAGGGAGGGGAAGGTAAACACAAAGTAATATGGGTGACCATAAACCAGTCGCTGACGACCATCAATCCTAATGTTCATGTGCCATTGTTTTCTGATCAACTTCATATACTCCTTCAAGCCATGTTGTCCATCCCAGTGACTATTGCTGAGGGTACAAGCATTGGTTTACAAGTATACAAAAAACAAAAGTAATGCAGACTCACACAAAAAAATAAAGTTAGATACACTGTGCTAAAGCCAGTTGTTTTTTATGGAAATCACTCCAGACAAAACATGAAGCCAGTTGATGTAAGCAGCTAAAAAGAAAATATTATTTCAAGGTAAAAATTAGCTAATAATATGTGTTAGATGGATAGATTCCAAACCAAAAACAGCAATTCTTCCCCCTTTGTAAGAAACATCACTCATGGAATATGAAGAGTAACGGACAAAGTAAGGGAAGTAAAAGTGTGTGTGTGTGTGTGTGTGTGTGTGTGTGCGTGTGAGACACTGTTGTGGAAAAGGACGTCTCAAACACTAGCATCCACATCTTAGTTAAGTTTCTGTATATCAGCTAACACCTAACTGAGATAATTTGTCTGTTGAGGCCATCATTACCATTTGGTCAAAGTTGTCAGCTCATCTCATTATCTGCTGGTCTACTTCGATCTGCTCATGCCCGACTTTGACTCCAATCTTCCCAAAGCCAACTCTGACTGCTAAATATAGTTTTAACTATATTTAGAAGTCTGACTGCTATATAGTTTCAACTGAAACAGTCTGACTGCTATATAGTTTCAACCGAAACAGTCTGACTGCCATATAGTTTCAACCGAAACAGTCTGACTGCTATATAGTTTCAACCGAAACAGTCTGACTGCTATATAGTTTCAACCGAAACAGTCTGACTGCTATATAGTTTCAACCAAAACAGTCTGATTGCTAAATAGTTTCAACCAAAACAGTCTGACTGTTATATAGTTTCAACCGAAACAGCTCATCTCATTATCTGCTGGTCTACTTCGATCTGCTCATGCCCGACTTTGACTCCAATCTTCCCAAAGCCAACTCTGACTGCTAAATATAGTTTTAACTATATTTAGAAGTCTGACTGCTATATAGTTTTTAACTATATTTAGAAGTCTGACTGCTAAATATAGTTTTAACTATATTTAGAAGTCTGATTGCTATATAGTTTCAACTGAAACAGTCTGACTGCTATATAGTTTCAACCGAAACAGTCTGACTGCTATATAGTTTCAACCGAAACAGTCTGACTGCTATATAGTTTCAACCAAAACAGTCTGACTGCTATATAGTTTCAACCAAAACAGTCTGACTGCTATATAGTTTCAACCGAAACAGTCTGACTGCTATATAGTTCAACCAAAACAGTCTGACTGCTATATAGTTTCAACCGAAACAGTCTGACTGCTATATAGTTTCAACCGAAACAGTCTGACTGTTATATAGTTTCAACCGAAACAGTCTGACTGCTATATAGTTTCAACCGAAACAGTCTGACTGCTATATAGTTTCAACCGAAACAGTCTGACTGCTACATAGTTTCAACCAAAACAGTCTGACTGCTATATAGTTTCAACCGAAACAGTCTGACTGCTATATAGTTTCAACCGAAACAGTCTAACTGCTATATAGTTTCAACCGAAACAGTCTGACTGCTATATAGTTTCAACCGAAACAGTCTGACTGCTATATAGTTTCAACCAAAAATCCTAAATCATTTCAGTTATTTTTAGCTGATCAGCAGAAATGTCTACCAACTGTCAGGCGCCATCCTGTCTAGAAAGTTCAATATATTTTGGTGGTTTCCTTATTTCTTGTTTAAACACTTCACTTTCAGTCACTCTTACTTTTGTGAGAATCATTTCCTCATATTCTCCACAGTCCATGGGGGGTAGTCTATATTATCACAAAAGTTTATTAACAATATATTTGATAAAAAAATTGAAAAATTACCTAAAAGGAAAAAGCTTGTACATTATTTTCAAGTGATTTACCCCTCAAATATTAAAATATTTTTTTTTTTTTCCTACAGGCTTTTTATGGACAGAAGTATCAGGATGATGATAAGTTAAACATTATGTATGAAGGTGATTTCCAAAGCCCTTCAGAACTTTTAAATATGCTTATTGAAAAGGTAAGACAATTTTAGGTGAGCAAAGTTCAAGAATAATACCCATCAAAAATAACTAGATCATTTATATCTAGATGAATACTTTTGTTGAACATTAACATAGTTTTTGCTCTACCTAGATTGAAAGTATTATTATAGCCACTCCGCTCCCTATTTGCCCTCAACCCTCTCTCCTGAACTAACATTTCACTTACCTGTAACCAGGACTTAAATATTACTTGTGTCCAAACTCCCAGCTTTTAGGCTCCCATGTCCCTTATCTGATGCTGAAAATAAATGTATACTTTTTCACAGTACAATGTAAAAATGAATAGCAATGAGAATAAACAAGAATTAAAAATAAAAAATAAAATGCATTTTTCAATCTATTATATAAAGGACAAAAAAGAAAATCCGCAACACAAATTGGTATACTTTTAATTGGCGTAACTTTGGACGTATATTATCTTAAGGTAAAAAAGATTCATTATTGCGGGGGAGGGAGGTTGTATCATTTAATGTTATTAAAACATATCTTTTAACCTTATCATTTAAAGGGAAGTAATTCTGATTTTTTTTCAGAGTTATTTCCTTTATGCTGACTCAAGTTATGTGTATGTGTGCGTCCAGAGAGAGGAATGGACTGGGAGAAGAAGAAAGATGATGGAAGGGAGAGGGAGATAGAATTTATGTTACATTTTGCCTCAGACAATTTCAAGTAACCATGGTAGTAGAAAACAAAACGCAAATAAAGTGAATCAGAAAAGAGGGAAAAGTAAAATGTTGTATTAATTTTGATGTGAACACAAGGTCAAAGTTAATGAAAAAGAAAAGGTCAAAGTATATTGTTATATTCAAAAAGCGCATATAATAACATATAATAATAATAATATAAACATAAAGAGACTGAGGCACATATTTTGATTTGATCAAATGAAACGACAAAATCTGTGTCAAAATGCAAGAGGATGAAAGATGTCACTGAGATGTAAGGCACTTTTGAGAATTAGAGCCAGATTTATCAGAGCATTCTACATGAGAAGATTTGTAGTGAAATATTTGTTCAAATTATATTTAATTGTCTGCATGTTAATACAGTAAAGCAAACAGGAAGGAAAATCTAGCAGTTTTAGGAAAAAGTTTTATCAGTTATAAAGACTTATTTTTACAATAATTGTGATAAAAATAAAAAATTTTATCATTAAATATTTAGAGATTTATAAAGAATCAGAATCGGTAATTGTATTGGAATCGGGAATTTAATACGGAATCAGTAATTGTATCAGAATCAAGGAGAAATATTGGAATCATCCCATCATTATATATATATATATATATATATATATATATATATATATATATATATATATATATATATATATATATATATATATATATATGTTAATAGTTTCATCGCTATTAACAGTACTTAAAATGATTTAATAAAAATGTATAAATTGCCAAAACCTTTAGAATATTATATTCATTAATTTTCAAGGAAGATAATACAAATGAAAACTGTTAGTTTTAAAAAATTACAATAAATTTATATTTAAAGGTATTTTATCTAAAAAGAATACTTAAAGCTTGATTAACAGTTGTCAGATGGCAGATAGGTTTTTTTTTTTCAGCCCAAACAAAATATATTGCCACTAAGATGTAAGGGGCCAGATTTATAAGGGACATCATAAGCAAGATGTTTTTTTACATTACATTTAAATTTCTGCATAAAAGTATAGTCAGGGAAACAGGGAGATGAAATTTCAAAGTCTAATGGTTTTCTTTGTTTAGAAGTAATCAGTCCAGCCAGTTTAATATAAATGAGAATTGAACATAAACTTCTGTACGAAATTGGTATTTCTGATATCATAAACACGTTTTCCCAAGTTAAATGTAGAAATTTTTATATATCTATATCATTTTTCTCTTAGCCTGTCTGTCTGTTTGTTCTTGGAAATTGCTGGGCTGATTTGGCTAAAATTTTGTATAAACCTTTGTTATTATAAAGTGCGCCGAACTAAGTATTATGGTATACACTCAATACACAGTTAGAGATTAACAGGATTTAGTCATCGCAATGCTACATTTACTCTAGAAGTTTTCTTAGAAACTACTAGAATGATCTGGTTGAAATTTTGTATGGGCCTTTTTATTAAAGGTGCATTGAACAAAGTATTATGTTATCCACTTGATGTACAGTTGAGAATTAATAGGAATCAGTATGTAATGCAAAATGTCAACACAAATTTAATCATATTCAACCAACAATTTGGCAGAATGCAGTCAACAGACTATAGACTTTGCCCATTTTTAACGGCTAAAATATGTAATAAATTTTATATTATGTTCTATTATTTTATTATATGTATCAGTTTTTAAAATCTGATTGTCTTTTAAAGTGCTCTTATGATGCCCCAAAATAAATATATCCGTAGATGCAATATGAATGATCATGATAAAGTTACTAGTTCGTATAAATTACTCTCTTTCTTTCTCTAGCTTACTCTTTCCTTTTAATTTCTTCCTTTCTATATGGATGGAAATGGGAGACGGTCAAATCAATAACTTTGTGCTGTGTTTGCATTTCCAAAATAAAAGGAAGATTATTTCACATAAATGTGTGAACTCCACAATTTGCAACAAATGCAAGTGATTCTTATTCAAAATGCTCTTAAGCATGAAATAGCCATTGCTAATAAAAATGGCAACTTGACAACCAAAAATCCTGAGAGAAAGTTAAGCTAGAAACAAGGCAGTCTGCTAACATGGCATTATACTCAGATTTGAGGCAGAAGAAGTGAATGATTACTAAACTCACACACATAGAATTCACACGGATTCCCACACTGACAAAGAATGACACAGAGTGACTCTGGCCTTAATAGAGTTGAAGCGAAACAAAATTACTAAATATCATAAATCTCTAGAAAAACTTAAAATCAACATGGTTTCTGTAAGAAATAATTTTGGTAGGGACAACAGTTTTAAAAGTAAAAAAAAACTAATAAATTATTTAGATACAATCCCTGGGAGACCAAATTATAGGAAAGTACAGATAACAGCTCTAAAAGGGACAACATCTTTCCTTAAGAGAGACCTCGGATATAAATTTAATGCATAGGTAAATCAAGTGTTAACCTCAAGAAAGGATTGCTTTACCTCTTCAAACTAACTGAACTAAAAGAATAATTAAAAGACTCAATCTTACTGTTGTAGATGCTGATGATGATGGTAATCTATTTTATAACTTAGACACAAAGAAAAATATAGCAATGAAAAATATAACAATGACAAATAAATGACAAATATAGTAATGACAAACATAGCAATGACAAATGTAGTAATGACAAATACAATGACAAATATAGCAATGACAAATACAATCTATCTATCTATATATCTATAAAAGTGAAAATGTCTGTCTGTCTGTCTGTCTGTCTGTGTGTCTGTGTCTGTGTACATTTTTCTACCAAATAACTCTGTCAATTTTCGGTGTACAAACTCGAAATTTGGCATAAGGGTATTGAGATTTGGGAAAATCTTTTTAATCAGTTTTCAGCCAGAAATTTTGCTGTTAAGGGGTCAAAGTTCAATGATTTGACCTTTGAGAACTCTACCAAACTCCTCTGCCAATTTTGGGTCTAAACACTTGAAATTTTAGATATAGATTACTTGGATAGGGATCTAACTTTATAATTCTATTTGAGCCTAAAAGAATAAATGCGAAGGGGTCAAAATTGGAGTCAAAGTTTTAAAAAATTGACGTCTGCGGTCTCAACCAACTTTTCTCTATTGTAGTTAAGGAAGACTATTATATAGAAAGGTATTACTGCATATATTCACACTTTTTAATATATACATAGGCATCTAAAGTTATGAACAGTACATAGGGCCCAAGTAAAGCCGGGCAGAACTGCTAGTATATATATAAAAGTGAAAATGTCTGTCTGTGTGTGTGTCTGTGTACATTTCCCTACCAAATAACTCTGTCAATTCTCAGTCTAGAGACTCGAGATTTGACATATAGGGTATTGAGATTTGGGAAAATCTTTTTAATCAGTTTTTGGACAGAAATTTGGCTGTCAACAATTTAACCTTTGAAAACTCTACCAAACTCCTCTGCCAATTTTGGGTCTAAACACTTGAAATTTTAAATTTTGATTACTTGGACCTGGATCAAACTTTTTAATTTGATTTGAGTCCAAAACAGTAAATGTTAAGGGGTCAAAATTGGGGTCAAAGTTTAAAAAAATTTGACTTTTGCGGTCTCTACCAAATTACTCAGCCAATTTCTAGTCTAAACATTTGAAATTTTAGATAAAGGTATTCAGAAATAGAGCAAGCTTTTTAATCGGTTTGGATCAAAAATTTGAGCTACCGAAGGGTCAAAACTCAAAAAATTTGACCTTTGCTGTGTCTAGCAAATTACTCAGCCAATTTGAGGTCTAAACATTTGAAATTTATACATAACGTGTATTTAGACATGTGGCAAGCATTTTAATTATTTTTAGGGCGAAAAGGTCAAAGTTGAAAGAGTTGACCTTTGAAGATTTTAACAAATTCCTCTGCCAATTTTGTATCTAAAGACTTGAAATTTTAGGTGTAGGTAACTTGGACATGGGTAAAAATTTGTATTTTGATTTGAGAGCAAAATAATAAATGTTAAGGGATCAAAATTTTAAAAAATTGACCTCTGCGGTCTCTACAAAATTACTCAGACAAATTTTGGTCTAAACATACATAAAGTGTATTCATACATAGGGCAAGTTATGAACAGTACATAGGGCCCAAGCAAAGCTGGGCTGAACTGCTAGTATTTCTATAAAAGTGAAATTGTCTGTGTGTATACATTTCCCTACCAAATTACTCTGTCAATTTTCAGTCTACAAACTCGAGATTTGACATATAGGGTATTGAGATTTGGGAAAATCCTTTTAATCGATTTTTGGCCAGAAATTTGGCTGTCAAAGGGTCAAAGTTCAACGATTTAACCTTTGAAAACTCTACCAAACTACTCCATCAATTTTGGGTCTAAACACTTGAAATTTTAGGTGCAAGTTACTTGGACCTGGATCAAACTTTTTAATTTGATTTGAACCCAAAACAATAAATGTTAAGGGGTCAAAATTGGGGTCAAAATTATAAAAAGTTTGACCTCTCAGACAATTTTTGGTCTAAACATTTGAAATTTTACATAAAGTGTATTCAGACATAGGGCAAGCTTTTTAATCAGTTTTTGGCTGGAAATTTGGCTGCCAAGGAATAAAACTGCAAAAAATTTTACCTTTGCTGTCTCTAGCAAACTATTCTGCCAATTTTGGGTCTAAACATTTGAAATTTTACATAAAGGGTATTCAAACATGCAGCAAGTTTTTTAATCAGTTTTTAGGCGAAAATTTGGCTGCCAAGAGGTCAAAGTTGAAAGAGATGACCTTTGCAGACTCTACCAAACCCTTTTGCCAAGTTTGGGTCTAAACATTTGAAATTTTAGATGTACATTAGCTGGACACGAGTCAAACTTTTTAATATATATATACATATGTAAAGTTATGAACATAGGGCCCGAGCACAGCCGGGCTGAACTGCTAGTGACAAATATAGTAATGACAAATACATCAATATAATTATATTTCATATGGAAATCAAGTGTTAGTCCCAGAAGGGATTCCTTGATCTCTTCAAACTAACCAAATAAATATAAGAAAGGATACGTAAGAACATTATTCACACTGACAGAAGACAAACATATAGACATACAACTTTATAACACTCAAATCTTCTTCAATACTACAAACCTTCCACAAATATGAGAACTTTAAATAGTTTTAATGAACACTTTATTCTTTGAAAATATCTTTCACATCTAAACCGTAGATTTTTAAATATATATATTTTTTATCTTATTCATTCACAACAATCTGTACAACATTCACAACAAACACTCATCTAGTTTCAACCATTAGTGCCTAAAACTAAATGAAAATTTCATGAGCAAAGTTTCTTTCTCAGAACTATCTGTCTATGGAACATAATTCCATGGAACTGCTTCCTGGCTGACTAAAACAAGGTCGTTTTCAAGTCCAATGTATTTTTCTTGTTGAGCCATCTATTAAATAAGTAAATTCTGCACAATTTTCATCATTACCAATTGTCATGGGGTTGTCTCATTAGCCACCTGATACTTGTAAACTTTTATTTTCGATTGGCCTTTGAGCCTTGATAAATAGTAAAAATAAAAAAATAAACACTTTTGGTGAATTTTAGCACTTGTTAAATGCTGACCCATTCTTAATCATTAACAACAATCATTTCTATCCATTTTTCTCATTCATTACATTTTTTTATGGAAATCACTCCAGACAAGGCATGAAGCAACTTGATGTAAGGAGCTAAAAAAGTATCACTTCAAAGTCAATGACTTGCCAATAAGTGTTAGATGGAATAGATTCTAACCCAGAAAACAGCAATTGTTGCCACTTTGTCAGAAACATCATTCCTGGAATGTGAGGACTAAAGGACAAAATAAGGGAAGCGAGAGTTAACGAGGTTGCCGAAAGTAAACATAAGATCAACTTTTTACTTTCCTTGATATCTTAATTATCAGCGTGGGTCTTTGTAGCTTTACAATGGCGTAACCATATCCTATGCAATGCTACCTAGTCTCTCGCTCCTGGACAGGGTCAAAAGAGAGTCACCAACCTGATAGGTCCTAAACTATCATCTAAGCTTCAACCTCTGTCCCATCGACGTAATGTTGCGTCCCTTTGCCTGTATTTTAATGGTGAATGCTCCGACGAACTACAAGCGCTTGTACCCCCTTGATGTAAATACCCCTAACAAACTCAACAAGCAGCAAAATCCCACCCCTACACAGTAGAAATCCCTAGATGTAAGAAAGCCTTCTACTCTAATAGTTTCTTCCCTAGGACTGCTAGACTTTGGAATGCCCTTCTGGGTTCCTGCTTTCCCAACTGTACTGACATGCAGAAGTTCAAGTGTAATATGAACAGACATCTTGCTGCTCAACTCCCTACATAGTATCCCTGCAACTTATGTACCCGATAGTAACCTCCTACATCAAAGTGGGACTGTGCCTTGTTTGGGATGAAAGTGGAATTAAAAAAAAAAAAAATTTCATTTCTTTTTTTGTATTGTTACAACTAAGGTTGTTTTTTTTTGAAGGATCTGATGTTAATCAAATATAGCACTGAATACAACTTGTATCATTCCGTTTTCTTTTCTCTCCAGATAATCGGAACACCCAAGTACATTTCATTTTTACATATTTTACAAGATTTATTAAAAGTGGAATTAGATGAGGAAAAGATGGGCAGGTCAGTAAACTTTTATTTATTTTTGTACTCGTAAGTATACCAATCCCAGAATATATCCGTAATATGGAGATACTAAAAAAAAATGAAAGGTGTTTGAACTCTAAATATATATATCTATAATATAAAGCTGAACGTGTGTGTGTGTGTGTGTGTGTGTGGTCACGAATAGGCTCCTATATGGTTGACTATTTTAAAAAAACTGATTACATATAATGATAGAAGATGATATCGAGATACAAGAATGGGTATATTTGGTCTGGCAGAACGGTGGTTCATAAAAATTGTGTGGTTTGCGTTCGCGCCTGGCCCTCAAAGTATGGAAATAAAAAATGAAAAAATAAACGTTTACAAGTGTTTTTGATATAAATGTATATAAGAATACTTTGATAAGTATGTTTCAACTTAAATAGGGATGGTATAATAAAATTGTGGGTTTGTGTTCGTACCTGTACTTCATGGAAATATTGCACAAACTTTAAAAAAGACTTTTCATATCTATTTGCGTAAGTATACTTTGATAATTATGTTTCAGTTTGAAGAAATTATTGGGTGTTCGTTCGCGCCTGACCTCCATAGAATACAAATATGTCACAAAGTTTAACAAGGTTTTTTAAAAGGGGTGAGGGTTCACAATAACACCTTAACTTTAATCTTAATTCACGTTAACTTTTATTTATTTTTTTGAGTTGAATCATATTGTGTCAAATAAATTCACCTCATAAATTCACGTTCTTATTAAAGTGAAAGCCAAAAAAAAAAAGTCGGAACTTTAGACAATTCTCGACACAAATTTGGCATAACTCTGTTTTTTTCCTTGTCCACTTACATGTGGCACTCTTTCGAAAATAGATAAATAATAAAAAATAAGAATGTTACTTGTTATCGTGTCAAAAGAAGGAAAAAATCCTGCTCACGTGATTACGTGTCTTTTTAAAAACATTTACATAACATTTTTATTTTTATTTATATATCTGTTTCAGCTTTTTTTGTCAGTATACTATAAGGAATTCAGTTGATTACAACCCTTTCTGCGTGTTCTTTACATTACAATAGTACAACCCTACGGCGCAATACTACACCATTCAATACTGTAAAACTGAAACGAAGCTGTTCTGCTTGAAAAGGGTGCCATTTTCTTCTTATTCATATTTATATTGATTCTTTGCTTTAAAAAACTAAAGTAATTACGTGTTTACTTTTTTAATATCCCATTTTGCTGTTTTGGATTATTTTACTAAAGTAAGTAAAGCTTCATTATTTTTCAAAACTGTTTTTGTTTCTTTGTTTTTCGATATTTTGTCGATATTATTTAATAAGAGTGTTTAGCAGAAAAGCCAACAAATGACTACTCGAAAAAATAAATATACAAGAAATAAATGTTATCATAGTCAATAAAAGTTCAGTTCATGTTTTTTTGTTTTGTTTTGAAATAGATTTAATGCTCTTTACTTGAAATAATTTCAGCGAACCGAAATTAAAACGAAATTTGAGGCGATAACTACTTAAATGAATTTTTATATAAGCTACACATGCCATAATTGAATATTCCTCAAGCACAAAATAACGGAAAACATAAAAATACGCTTATAAATATTCCTTATGTTGACGGAAGTTTCTTAAATTGTTAACACAGAATGCTCAGGTGCCCCTCCTTCAAATTGAAAACGGGGCTTTCAATTTAGAGATATTAACATAATAATACAAAAGCATTACATAAATATGTTTAAAAAAATTTTATAATTTGCAAAATTAGTAAACATAAAGTATTTAAAGCAAATTATTTTTGTTTCAAAACATAATTTTATATGATTTTATTAATAAAAACAATATGTAAATAATTATATCAGTTATTCACACTCAAATACTACATATATTTTTCTATGAAATTTCATAAATATTTTTCTTCATACTAACTTGTAGCAAATAAACAGCAGAAGCTAAGTAAAGATAGTAATTGACATACTCAGGTAATATACCAACACCACTCAATAAGTAGATATAAACTAATTTACTAGAAATTTTAGCGCTTATACAGTGAAATTGTAGTTACACAGATGAAATATGGCAGTTCCAAATAAAGAACCAGGAAAAAATCTTTGATATTCTTACATATCAGGCAAAAATAAGTATGTACTCTAAAAATTATGCAGAATTATCACATAGAATTTTGATTAAAAATAAAAATCAGTTTTATTGTATATAGAATATGAGACAATGGGAGTTTCATTCTAAATTCAAAAGTAACTTTATTTGTCATCTTCGTTAGAAGTGTCTACGTAAGAGAAATGGGTTAGTAGCTGGAAGTGTTCTTGTGTGTAAAGATAGATTTAATATTATGCCGGCTTGTTAAAGGAGAGAATAATTCTTTATACACTCGTTGTAGCCAGTAGTCGTAGGGACGAAGAGGGCCAGTTAGAGGAGAAAGAAAGAGCAAAGTCTTCAATGTGTTTACGTGTTGCAATGTAGGAATGTGTGTCTGTCGCATGATAAAGGTTTGTGTGGTACCTGTAAAAAGTTTTTGACTTCTGATGGGGTATGAGACGAATGAATTCGCCAATCATTTTTATAACCAATGGCTGTGCTAAACAACCAATCAAAACGTCCCAAAATTATTATAAAAATTGTTGAATTTTGGATTCAATCAGTTCGCTGTTTGCTACGTCACGGACCACATTTAATTCTTCGCCGCCATCTTGGTTACTGATCTGAACTACGCCGCCATCTTTCTACAACACAATATCTCAGAACTTAAGAGGTTAACTACGTCACGGACCGCATTTGATTCTTGGTCGCCATCTTGGTTACTGATCTGAACTACGCCGCCATCTTTGTTCGACACAATGTCTCAAAACTTAATAGTATCGCACATGGAAATAAGTGGGTGTTTAAAGATAGCCATGTTGACTTGTTGTACTCACGTTAATCTGGAGCCAAAGGCTCCGTGCAAGATCTGCTGCCAGGTAGAGCATGGAGGAAAGAGAGTAAGAGTTGTAGATTTCACTTTTTTATGTACTCAGTCACGTGATTGAGAGCTGGCTTGTGATTGGACAAGCCAGGGAGATGGTTGATTTAAATCTTGAGCTACGAGATTTCAATCTGCCTGCCTGCTATTGTAGCAAGTTTCGACTGCTACACATATTTTGCCAAAGAGCAAAAATACCTGTAAAGCAAGAGTAAATAAATTAGTTTGTCATTCAGTACACAGAATAATCATGTTGACACACCGGTTCTTGTCTGATCACCAAAGTTAAGCACCGTTGAGCCTAGTCAGCATTAAATGGGTGACCATTTTGGAATAGGAGGCAATGTATTAGAGGAATGTTGACACCTTGCAAGAGTTGCAAAACCCTAACATTGTCATCTCTCTTGATGGAAATATGCATGTGACTGGGGATCACTTGTTAATTTCATACTCCCATGAAACTTTCTCCTTCAGAGGAAGCTGATTCAACCCACCTAGGTTGAGTGTCATTTCAGTACAATACAGTCATTTAAACAGGTAATAAAGAATGGCAGACTAGCAAAATATGAAAACTTATTTTTATTTTCAATTTAAATTTTCCTCTACTTTTTCCTAATTTTTGGTAAGGATATTTTTGCATGATAAGTAAGTATATCAAAGAGTTTTTACTTGGAATTTGATTTTCATTTGTGTCTCATACTGAATAAGCTCAAAATTTTTATAAAAAATATTTTCTAAGTAAAATATTCTTTAGCATTGTTGTTTATTTTACAAATGCTCTTTATTTTCAGTTCAGAGAACAAATGGCAAATGATAGAAGAACTTGTTGGCAAAATCCAACATGGAGAAAAACTGCATTGGGTTGAACCACGTAAAGCAAAGAAACCAAATGGAAGTACAGATCTGCTTCTTAAGGACAACCACTTGATGAGTTTTCCAAAAGGTTCCTCATCCAATGATATTGTTGTACCGGTTATCAAATCCCCCTTGGGAACCGAAATTGAACTCTGCAGAAATGAAAGAAAAGGTGATGGGAATTGTAACAAGTTATCGCTGTGGATGTGCTTCACGCCCAGTAAAAAGCTAAAACGTTTGCAATGGTTGAAAATCCCAACCCAAGAAATAGGTTTGTATTTTAAAAGATTTAAAGGATTCTGTACAGCAAGTTTTCTTATAATTCAAATGTTGCAGGAAGGTTTTGAGACCTAAAATATTGTTTTTTTTGCCACAGAGGTTGAAATCTAAAATAGATTGAGTTTGGTTTCCATTTTCTTTCTGTTATATTTTGAAAAGTTTAAATTCATAGTATAAAAACATGAACATTTTTATTGTGTTTATATAGCAGTATACAAAAATGTCAGATCTATTTACAGCACTTAATGTAACATGTCCAACCATTTGAAATAAATTAGTAAAAATGAAAAACTTGATGAGTTTCATATGAATTCAATAAATAAAAGTTTATTTCTGAAAGTCCTCTAAAAAAAACTAATCTTATATAAATGAATAAATATGTAAGTTTTTTTTCCATCTATCCTTTATTTATTTATTTACTCTTTTTTTAAATCACTCAAGACAAGGCATAAAGCCACTTGATGTAAGGAGCTAACAAGAACCAAACATGATTATTGCAATGACAACAGATGTCTATTGACCTTAGTCTTGAAAAGACAAGGCTGTGAGTAGAAAGAAAGCAGTGAGCAGGACGAGAGTTCCACAACCTTGCAGTCTTTGGAAATATGCTACTGAAATGGGAAGCTGCATTATGATGAGGTTTTAAAACAGCGAATTGATGGAGATCACTAGACAAATGAGCCAAACGAGCTGGGACAAACAAAGCAGGGAATGGATTAGATAATTCTAAAACACACGTGCCATAATAGCATTTATAGAAAAGACTGAGACTAGCAACATCATGTCTGTGAGAGAGATGGTGCAGTGAAGAAATTAAATTGCAGATATGTTTCTACAATTTATCAAGAACCTTTAAATGGGATAAAGATTCACCAGCCCAAATACATGGTCTGATAGTAAATTTATAGAGAATAATCTTGAGTGTGAGAAAATCTAACATCAAAACAGGTTTTACTTATTTAATTCTATCAAAAATATAAGATTTTGAAATGGTGTGTATATAATAAACTGCAAATGCTCATAAGTATCTTTAGATCTTACTTTTCATATTTATTTTATAAACAGCTTCTATGATAATAAACTAATTTTGCATTAGTAAAGCATCTGATATCGGTAAGCTGCTGAGAACAGATACTACATTTTGAATTATTTAAAACAATAAAAAACAACAAACAAAACTCGGTTACTAACAGCCTCCAAAAATAAGCAGGTCAATATCTAAATGGCAACATAAAAAAAAGAAAACATTGGCGGGGGGGGGGGGGGATTCCTTCCAACATAAATGCAATTTGAGAGAGATGGAGCACAAAAAATTGAAAGTGGAGACTGGAAATTTTAGAGGATTTCTATTATTACTGGAGAGTGGATTGTAACTCCTTCACTCAACTAATTAATTTTATTAATAGTAATTAATTAATAATATATATTAGGGAATTGTATAAACGAAAATCTGTTTTGTAATACTATACAAAATGTTTTTTTTTTTCTCACAGATAAGCCAAAACGCTGTGTATGGAGAGTAAGTGATGATTTCCTTCCAATGCTTCCAAATTTTACACAAATCGAAGAATTATTTTCTTCAAAGTTTCCAGATGAAAAATTACATGTAAGTAAAAAATACGATTTTTCATTTTTTTTATCTCTCTCTCTCTCTCTCTCTCTCTCTCTCTCTCTCTCTCTCTCTCTCTCTCTCTTCATTTATTTCACTTTCCTTTGTCCAGAGGTGAGATACATTTTGATATTTCAGAAACTCATTCTTGAGTTCAGCTGGTCAACTGTTTCTAAATGCCACTGTATCATATCTAATCACTAGGGCTATGACATCAGCATATTCTTTTCATTGTTTTGACTCTCACGTATATATCCAACACAGACACAGTTAATCAACTAAGAACCACATCACTCTACATAAAAACATATAAGATATCAATGGATATATATCTGAGAATCAAAACAAGGAAAAGAATATGCTGTTGTCATAGTCCTACTAATCACTTGCTTCCAAATTTTTCTTGGCCAACCACTCTTTCTACAATTTAACACATCTTTGTATAGGAAACAAGGGAGAATGACATTGATTGCTAAGGATGCCAGTGGGTTATTCCTCTTTAGGTAGAGAGTCCCAGACTACTGGAAGAAAAAGTAGAGTTTACCATGCTGGACAGAATTCTACATGGTTGAATATAAATAAATTCTGTCTTAAATTCATGTCCGACCGTGTACAAGAGTGAAGAATAACAAATCGTTTATTGTATGTTTTTTATGTGTTGCAAGTTCACGTTACATTTTTCGATATGTAAATAAAATGTGCATTTTGGATTTGGTCGTATTCTGTGTGCTCCATAGTATTGAGTTTAGTAAATATGTTTTTCCTTACACAGTGGTAAGGGTAACAAAAATAAATGCTAACATATGTTTTTGCAAGCCTGGTAACAGTAAAGATTGGTGGCCCATCTGGTTGAGGAAGTAATTTTCACTCTCTATTCATTTAATATTACTTTTCCCTTGTCAAAGGGTCAGATGTTTTAGTGCTTGTGTACTATAATATAATTTTAAACAAATACATTTCAGATAAAATCACTATCACATACTTACTACTGTTGAAATTAGTATAAATTAAAAAAATTACGAAAAATAGTTTAGTTAAAAACTAATTATAAATAACAATAGAACTTATTGAACTATTGAGCTTTATCGTATGTTCTAATGTGGGAAAGTTGTGTAACATTCTGTATAACAAACTGACTTATCTCCCTTGCTTTCTTTGAAATCCACCATTAAAATAATAGAATCTAACACATTTTTTACTGAATCATTTTTTATAATTTTTTTATCTATACTAATTTTGATATGACATATTTGGGAAGATTTAATGTGTGACCATCTTCTCATTTAAACTTCTGCTCGACTATCAGAGCATAACACATGTGGTTCTACTGAGCAAGATAAACTTTGCTCTTCCCTTCTACTCCAAGGGATTATCTTCACCGTCACAACAAATGAAGAAAAGAAAAAAGAAAAAAATAACTCTCGGACAGGACTACCTATCTACCCTGATGAGGCTATTTTTAGCAAAATATGGACAAAAAATAAATTTAAAAAAAATTATTTTATCCTTATTTTCAATACTTCAAGTGTCTTCAAAAAGTGTGTGACCATCTTCTCATATATATATATATATATATATATATATATATTCTCATATATATATATATATATATATATATTCTCATATATATATATATATATATATATATATATATATATGAGAATGTGTGTATGAGGACAACTCTTAACCTATATACTCAACACATTTTTGATCTACAGATTTGAAATTTGGTATATAGGATATTCAGACATGTGGAAAACTTTTTAATGTATTTTCATCCATAAAAAAGAGCTGCTAAGGGGTCAAAATTGAACAATTGACACTTGGGGAGGTGGGGGGGTCATCAGTTCATCTGACAGCTTCATTATGTTAAGAACAAGTAAGTTTAAAAACACTTTTTAAAGAATGTGGCAAGCTTATTTAGGTTTCGATCTCAGTATTTTTTTTTACTTACAAGAAGTGAACCGTTTAGAAAAAGCACAATACTCGTATGCACATGTCTCATTTTCTTTCCATTTTTTTTACTTCATTTTTTTTTACATTTAATACTGGGCAATGCCGAGTACATCTGCTAGTACTCTCTCTCTCTCTCTCTCTCTCTCTCTCTCTCTCTCTCTCTCTCTCTCTCTCTCTCTCTCTCTCTCTACATATACATATATATATATATATATATATATAGATAGATAGTAATACATATATACATAGTATAGATAGATAGTAATACATATATATATATATAGTAATACATATATACATAGTATAGATAGATAGTAATACATATATATATATATATATATATATATATATATATATATATAGATAGATAGTAATCGCCATATATATTTTATAAATTACTAACTAGCTCTACCTACGTATTGAGCACTTTTGAAGTAAATACTTAAAGTTTACGCATAAATCTATACTTTCGTATATTAAATTTATGTGAGTAAATGAAGTAGTTATATATATATATATATATATATATATATATATATATATATATATATATATATTCTATTGAGTCATTGAACAGTCTGCGATTTGCATATGTGCAAGAGACTATAAAATAGGGCTGAATTATGTCGATGACCAAAGGAGGAATGCATTCCTGTTGAAAAAGAATCAACATATTGGGAACATTTTTCGAGACATCAAGAGAACAGATAGAAATGGGAGTGAAAATGTTACTGATTACGGGTCACATATTTTTTAGGCTGTGACAACAATGTCAGTGACAAGACAGTGTCAAATTATTTTGTTTCTTTTATTTATCATTTCAATAAGTCTAACCTTATTTTTGCATCAATCAAATTTTTACATATCCACACTTAAATATTATTACACTCAACTGAGGATTGAATCGCAGTCTCCCAGCGCATTAGCCAACACTCTAATCATTATGCTGATGAGGTAAGTTGGCATTTTCTTATCTACCATCACACAATAATCCATCACTATTTTTGTTTTATAGCTTGTTACTCGGCAGACGTTGATGAATGTGACCTTGTTTCTGAATCGGACGGATTATGATGCTGAAGATCTAATTAAATCTCTACGGGCAAATGATGCATCCCACATACCTCTCGTCACTCTGAGCAGTTTAATCTCAGTTCTTCCGTGTCCTGAAGAAGTAAGAATTTGTTCTTTGTCACTAGCAATTTTATATTCATGAAAGCAATCTTCATACAACATCATAAGCACAATTAGTTGCGATTAGTCATTTAAGTAAGATTTTGAACAACGTGTGCATATCTGTAGTGTGACTTGTAGTGTCTTGGTTAACGTTTAAATTATGATCACATGTTTGAGAATTGCCAAAAATCAAGCTGATAATATGGTTATAAAATGGCGTATGAATAAATTTGATAAAAATATATTATGAAAATCGGAAAATGATTAAGAATAAAGTGTCATCATATTATGAATAAAAGATTAAAATAAAATATATTTACAATTATGTGAAGATACTTTTAGTGAATAATTGTCTATTCAAAAAAATGTTCTCGTCTTTGGTAGAGAACGTTTGAATGTGTAAGAAAAAACAATGATTAGAAGTGTGTACGTCTATGTTTGTCAGTATTAATATGTGTATGTGAGTAATAGATTATGTGTTTTTGCGTATGTATAGGCATATCTTTGTTTTATTAGTGTGTGTAGAGTCGTTGTGTGAGTTCAGGATTCATTGTAAGTATGCGGTCTTTGTCAATGTGTGAATGTGTTTGCTGTTTATTAGTGTGTGAGTTCAGGAAATGTTGTCATTTTGCATCTTCTGGTCAAACAACAGCGAAAGACAGATCTACTCCACTACAACTATGATGGCTGTTGCTTACAACAATAAAAAAGAGGCAGAAAAAGATATGTCAGAACTGATTGAGATTATTACTAACTTAGTTTTTGCCACCATATCAACTAGCAGCACATCTGTTTTCAAACTGTCTTCCGTTTTCCTGCTTTCCGGCTGACTACAATATGGTTGTGTTCAAGTCTAAAGTAAATAAGTTCTTGATGGGCCGTTCCATATAGGTTATTAAATTTGCCAAATTTTCATTACTAATGATTACTATATTGACCAATTTCTACTGTACACTCTTTAACCCTTATTCTTGAGTGGCCTCTGGGCCTTGATAATGTGGTGATGCCTTTGTAAAAAAAAAAAAAAAAAAAAAAAAACCTCAACGGATTGACAGTCATCACATGATGATTGCTAATCATTATATGACAACAAAACTGCAGCGATGGTAATTTATTTAGTTTTGAAAATAAAAATTAAACTGAAGAAAAAACACAATTCCATTTCAGATTTTGTGAAGTATCTCAGCCATTTTCAAAACCATTGTTAAGAGAATATATCACCACGTCTCAAGTATTTGTTTGGTGGCCTTTTATGTAAAAACATGTCAATGAAACCTGATAATATTGCATCTAATAGGTCTGCTGAAAATACAATTGATTGTCATTTGGGCGATCGGGTTTCGATCGTGGGTTGAGGTAGTTGCTTGTCAAGCCGCATTGATGAGCTGCAAAGCAGTACTGTATGTGGATGACTATAATGCTCCCTATCTTAGATTAAGCATATTGTGAAGTGATATACAAATTACTATTAGTGTTCAAAGCGATGCGCTTTGTGTAAACAAATTGATCTGAAGTATTTGGACAATGTCAGAACATTGTTAATTCACTGTCTGCATAGCAGCAGCCATATAGTGCAACGGTTAGACGCTCCGATTGTCGTTTGAGCAATCGGGTTTCGATCGTGGCTTGAGGTAGTTGCTTGTTTAGCCGTGCTGATGAGCTGTGAAACAGTGAAACAGTACTGTATGTGGATGACGCTATATATATATATATATATATATATATATATATATATATATATATATATATATAACATTTAATTATTATTAATTATATTAATTGTATATATATATGTGTGTGTGTGTATGTTAAATAAAAGATGAGGAGTAAAGGTTACATAATACTTTATATCATCAGATCAATAAGGAAAGAGTAAGAAAGAAAAGCCTCTTTAGACCATAACATTTCGAAACTAAATGCTTTTCATCAGAAGAGAAAGTCCTTCAGAATTATACAAAATGTAAAATATAGATAAAAACTGTCTTAAAAACATTTAGATTGGAATAAAGAAAGTATATATTAGAGTAGGTATAAAGTATAAAAATAGAAACTTTGAAATATAAAAATATTAAAATATAACTATGAGGAAAAAGGTAAACATACATGAATAGGTAAGAGAGAATAGGAAAATAAAATCAGAAGGGTAGTATATAAGCAAGTGATAATACAGAGAAAATAATCCTTATTATTTCTTAGTGATCCCTATTTTCTATTTTCTACTTGCTCAATTTACATGATTTTTGGAATATGATATTTTCGTTTTGTCATAAGATCCGTACATCATACAAATTTTTCTTTATTTTAATTTTTTTAATATAAGGGAAATTCTAGGCAAGAACTAAAATTGAATATTACAAAAAAATGTGTTCATATTTTGTCTCAAGATAATGCTGAAAAAAATTTCAGCTTTGTGGATGTGTCTGGTGTATTTTTTTACTTTTAGGTGGATGCACACAAGTAAATGGACAACTGCCTTTTATATAAAAAAACTATCAAATGTTCCCTGTAATCATATATTTTTTTGCTAGGTTAGTAGATCAACTCATAATATAAAGGAGAATTTTAGAATTATATAATATGCAAATTATTTAAAATATGTTGATACATCATATATATTTATAGATATATGTTTTGAAACATGATGTTAATCATAAAATTATGACACCATGCCAAAGCTATTATTATTATTAAGTAATGCTTCAAGATTTATTTGTAAGAAAATAGAAATAGCTAATTTTCAAGGTTTTGGTTTCACTTTCTGATTATTTTTGCTGGAAATTTTTTATTTTTTAATAGTAATGCATTTTAAATAAGGTATTTCAATATTGAAGTATATTTCTCACATTAAAAAATTTTGACTGCTAGATAGACAGATAGACGGACAGACAGACAGACACAGAAAAGCCCCTTATCAATGGAATACGAATTAACTTCTTCATTTAAAACACAAAAGTTGAGAAACATGGCATAAACAGCTTTAAATTAGTGATAGGACGATTCCACTTTTTTCCCCTGATTCGATACAATTGCTGATTCCATACTAAATTCCCAATTCTGATTCTGATTTTTTATAAATTTCTAAATATTAACTATGAAGTTGTTATTTTTTCTCAAATATATTAAGAACCCATGTTAAATGTGCATATATTTGCTCAAACGTAAAAACACACTTGTGAGAGGGGGGGGTAATCTATTGATTTTAGTTTTATTGGTAGTTTAAAATCGATAAATATTTATTATTTTATTATTACTACCAGCAATGGAAGATTTTGTTTTAAACAAAGTCAAATAAAAAAAGATAATTAAAGGAATCGTTTTTGTCATCAGAAAATAGACACAAATTTTTCTGATTCCAATTCCGATACCCCAAAAAGTTATGATTTTTCTGAATCCTGATTCCAATTCTGATGAATCATCCTAACGTTACTTTCATGTCTTTAATAAAATAATTTTTGATTGATTGAAAATGAATTTTTTCCCATCTTTCCAGGTTGCTATGCTGAATTCATTCACTGGAGACACCTCATCTCTTCATCCAACTGTGCAATTTCTAAAGGAACTCACAGATATAAAAGATTTCCATGTTTTATTGCAAGGTTATTTCTTGCAAGCTGAATTCCTCACAAAGTTTGTTAAGCTGCGATCCAATGTTCGCGATCTTATAAATGCCTGCAAAGTTGTCTTGGAGGATTCCAGTCTTCGAGACATGCTGCACCTGGTTTTGGGTGTTGGGAATTATTTAAATCAAGTAAGACACATTATATATTTATATATATATATATATAATATTTTAACAATGTCAACGTGTGTTGTAACATTTTTCTCTTAAAGTTTCGTTTTTGTGCTAAGCTCTAGCATTGCATATCATTCTTGTAACGTGTTCTCATATTCAAATTGCATTTTTGAAATTCACCAGTTGTGATAATCAGGCCTTAGTGTATTTCAATGCTTGTTGCAGCTGTTCATTCGAACCTAAAACCATAAAAAATAATCAGTCATCTTATAAGATGTATAGCCATAACATACTGAATTTTCAATTGTCTGCAGCAATTTTAAATGCCTCTACAAAAGCTTATTGAAGGCATATATATATATATATATATATATATATATATATATATATGCGAGAGAGAGAGAGAGAGAGAGAGAGAGAGAAAGAAAAAGAAACAAACCGAGTTATGTGTTCATCGACATTTCATCTTTATTTCAAGACTTCCTCTGGATGAATGAAATTAAGAAAACAAAAATACCAGTACAAATATTTGAAAACTTTCTTGTGAAAAGTCTGATGCTGTTCCATTTCAGCAATGGAAAAAGACGGAAATTCAAAAAGATGGGGAGATTGCATTGTTAAATAGAGGTCTTCCTATGGGTGACTGTCTCAGTGGAGTATTAGCCTTCCTTTTCTTAGAATTCCTATAATCTGGTCCTTTCAAATTTAGATTACCTCCAAACACATAATATTTTAGATATATTGATGATATTTTAATTTTTTTTCCTGAAAACACGCACATAGATAACATTAAAGACAAATTAGACTCAGCCGAACCCTCCATAAAGTTCACCTATGAAACAGAAAACAATCCCTTATTACCTTTTCTAGACATACTTATAATAAAATCCAATAATAAACTATCTTTCAAAGTTCACTGCAAAACTACACACAAAAATGATTACATACATTTCTTTTCACACCATAATAACAAAATAAAAACAAGTATGATAATTTGTTTCTTCTTACGTGCATTCAGAATTTGTAGTCCAGAATACTTGGACGAAGAATTCAAATACCTCACAAACACTTTAAAAACCTTGCAATATCCCACATATTTCATATTAAATGCTAAGCAAAAAGCCACAAAAATATTTTACAGGATAAATAATCAAAAATCATATAGATAGACCTTTCTCTCATAAACAGACACCTTCTTTTACCTACACACACCAATAATACAATAATTTGCAACACACTAAACAAACTAGGAATTCCAATCATACAAACGACATCAAAAACTATAAGACAAATATTAAAAACTACAAAACATCTCTAAAACAAACCCATTTCCAATGGAGACATATACATTATTCCTTGCCAAAATTGCCATCATAAATACGTTGGTGAAACCCAGCATTAATTAGAAAAAAGGCTCAGTGAACATAAAAGAGATATAAGAAATAGCAATTCTCTAAGTGCATTATTCTCTCATTCATTGCAGCATAATCACACCTTTGACTTTAAATAAGAAAAAATAGTTAAATTTATTTCAAATAAACCACGCCAGAGACTTCTTGAATCAGCGCTTAACGCAAATTCAGGCACAATTAAACAACATGGAGATTTCTATAATGTAGCACCTTTAATAAGTAAACTTCTATTAAAAGAACAATTTAATAGTAAACACAGGTTAACCCTGTCATGCCATAGAAACACGACCTGTAATAATTAATACATATAATCTCAATCAATAAATTACATAACAAAAACACACTCATTTCATTTCTGTTACACACCTATATTTGAATTTTAACAGACATATTTTTTTTTCCAGAAGGAATATTAACTGCATCATATTTTTTTAAAAACATATTAACGTCTATATGGCGTAATTAAAAATCTTCCTCTTTTTAACAACGCACCCCCCCCAGCCTTTTTTTAATTTCGAACATCTTTTTCTGTTGCTGAAATCGAACAGCATCAGACTTTTCACAAGAAATTTTTCAAATATTTGTTCTGGTGTTTTTGTTTTCTTAATTTCATTCATCCAGAGGAAGTCTTGAAATAAAGATGAAATGTTGATGAACACATAACTCGGTTTGTTTCCTTTTTCTCATCATATATGTGTGTGTGTGTGTGTGTGTGTGTGTGTGTGTGTGTGTGTGTGTGTGTGTGTGTGTGTGTGTGTGTGTGTGTGCGTGCGTGCGTGTGTGTGTGTGTAAACAATAGAAAATTATATTCTAATGAGTATATCTCTATTCATTCTTAAAGAGATTCAATTCTTTACAGTCATTTTATTATCACTCAAAACAAAATACATGCTAAAATCATGTCAAATGTTTTTTTACAAAATTCACTTTAAAGCATTTCTATATGAAAGTTTACCAAATAAGAGTTACTGTTTACTTTAAAAAATCAGAACCATGTTTTAATATTGATAGAGTTAATAAAAATCGATTATATATAGTTAGTAAAAATCTATCATATATAAAAATATATAATAAAAGTAATATTGATAGAGTTAGTAAAAATCTATTATATATAGTTAGTAAAAATCTATTATATATAGTTAGAAAAAATCTATTATATATAGTTAGTAAAAATCTATCATATATAGTTAGTAAAAATCTATTATATATAGTTAGTAAAAATCTATTATATATAGTTAGTAAAAATCTATTATATATAGTTAATAAAAATTTATTATATATAGTTAGTAAAAATCTATTATATATAGTTAGTAAAAATCTATTATATATAGTTAGTAAAAATCTATTATATATAGTTAATACAAATTTATTATATATAATTAGTAAAAATCTATTATATATAATTAGTAAAAATCTATTATATATAGTTAATAAAAATTTATTATATATAGTTAGTAAAAATCTATTATAGTTAGTAAAAATCTATCATATATAGTTAGTAAAAATCTATTATATATAGTTAATACAAATTTATTATATATAGTTAGTAAAAATCTATTATATATAGTTAGTAAAAATCTATTATATATAGTTAATAAAAATTTATTATATATAGTTAGTAAAAATGTAATATATAGTTAGTAAAAATCTATTATATATAGTTAATAAAAATTTATTATATATAGTTAGTAAAAATCTATTATATATAGTTAGTAAAAATCTATTATATATAGTTAATAAAAATCTATTATATATAGTTAGTAAAAATCTATTAAATATAGTTAGTAAGAATTTATTATATATAGTTAGTAAAAATCTATTATATATAGTAAGTAAAAATCTATTATATATAGTTAGTAAAAATCTATTAAATATAGTTAGTAAAAATTTATTATATATAATTAGTAAAAATCTATTATATATAGTTAGTAAAAATTTATTATATATAGTTAGTAAAAATCTATTATATATAAAAATATATAATAAAATTAATATTGGTAGAGTTAGTAAAAATCTATTATATATAGTTAGTAAAATTCTATTATATATAGTTAGTAAAAATTTATTATATATAGTTAGTAAAAATATATTATATATAGTTAGTAAAAATTTATTATATATAGTTAGTAAAAATTTATTATACATAGTAAAAATTTATTATATATAGTTAGTAAAAATCTGTTATATATAGTTAGTAAAAATCTATTATATATAGTTAGTAAAAATATATTATATATAGTTAGTAAAAATATATTATATATAGTTAGTAAAAATCTATTATATAGAGTTAATAAAAATTTATTATATATAGTAAGTAAAAATATATTATATATAGTTAGTAAAAATCTATTGTATATAGTTAATAAAAATTTATTATATATAGTTAGTAAAAATCTATTATATATAGTGTGTAAACGTTTGTCAAGTCTTTAATACACCTGAATATCGCAGGTATTAAAAAGTAAACTGAGGAAAATCTGGCTTAAAAAAATATGAGAACTGATTAGACTGCATGCTATATGACGAATATTAACGTTTTGTATTGGATGACATGAAGAGCAGGTGTTAGTCTGATATTGTTCGCCCCAGCATCCAGGCTGCTCACAGCAACTTAAATACCAAAGAATGATGATGGGGATGAGGAGGAATTCTATGAAGTGGCATGATTGCCACAGTACTAATCTGATTTTGAATAATCATTTTCTTGTTTTGTTTAGGGTTCTTGTTATGGTGATGCTTGCGGCTTCAAGTTATCCAGTCTATCTACTTTAGAAGAAATGAAGACCTCTACGCTGGCCAATCAGAGTCTACTTCACCATCTGGTTCAAATGGTGGAAGAAAATGATCGAGAAGTTCTAATGTTCACAGCTGAAACTGACACACTAGAAAAAGCTTCAGGGTTAGTTAATTGCTCCAAATAGTTGCCAGTATTTCATACTCAGTCTCTGCTGTACATTAGTAGGACTACCCGATGTTACTTAGGCCAACCTATTTTTATTAAAACTTCTAACTCTCTCTATACATTTCTCTATCTTTCTCTCCCCAACTTCCTTTTTCTCATCTGCCCAGCTTATTCCTCTCTAGTTGAATACACATGCACAAATACAATTTGCTTTATATAATATGAAGGTTGTTCCAAAAGTAAGCCTCCTATTTTTTAACTCAAAAACTAAAATGTTGAGGGACTACGAAAACAGGAGTGGTATCATTAAAACGAGCAACCTTTTATGCTCCAAAGTTTATATAAATAGATATGTCTGCATCTACACAGATCATGAATGCATATATTAGAACTCAAAAACTAACACGAATTGCAAACTTGTCTTTGTTTTGAGATGAAGATTGATAACACTTATATTCTTTACGATAAGTAAGAGTATTCTGGAGATTGAAGATTCAATCCTCAGTACTGGTGATATTAAAAATATAATATAGAATTACTTAAGACTTCTACCCGGTCATGGCTGATAAAATGAGAGCAAGCTACTCCTGTGGGTTAAATAAAGGTTTCTGTTAGAAAGATTTCTGAATTTGATATAAAACAAGTTCAACACAATGCACCTGAAGAGGGTCGAAGGTTACATCACCTAAAAACTTGTGAGAATAACATTCAAGATGAAAATGATAGCTTGAATAATTTCTATTACTTAGAAGTATTACTTCTAAAAGTTGCGTTTGTAATTTATGGATGTCTGATACAAATGCTGACCCCCCCCCTCCTCCTTTAATATTAGATCTCACGTAAAGGTTTACATAATTGTACTCACGGATAAACAAACATACACCACAAATATCGTATAGATTTGCATGCTTACTTATATAATTTATTTATTTTTATTGTTTTGTTAAATAGAAAATATCAACTTCATTATGTAATTATTCTGAAATATTCTGAAATTATCAACTGTAAACTTTTGTTAATCCCCAAATATTCCCCAATAATATTTTAGGATAGTTTTTTTTTTTTTATATAATACTTTTCAACAGTTTTTAATAAATAATCAAATCAAACTGTTTTTATAATTGAAACTTTTTTAATTTTAAAAATATTTTTTAATAATCAAATCAAACGTTTTCATAATTGGATTTTGTTTTTATTTTTAATTTTTAAATAATTTTAAATAAATAATCAAATCAAACTTTTCTTTATAATTGGAATGTTTTTTTTAAATTTTAAAATTAATTTTTCATCATTAATTATTAACCAAATATAATAATATTACAATTATTAACAAATAATGAATTCAGACTAATTTTTATAAATGATAAAAATTCAAATGTTTCCCAAAACTATACTATATAACCTAAAAATAATCTAAAATAATTGGGATTGCGGGGGTCACAGATTTGCAATTTCTGATTTCAGACATAGTGGCCATGATAAAGTGAATACATTTTATTTATAAGTTTCTTTTCATTGCAAAATTTTCCCAGGTGTCGCATTGATGATATCCGTAGCGAGATAAACAGTATGAACGACGACCTAAAGCATTTTCTTCAAGACTTGACAGCGGCCAGTCTAAGTGTCACACACATGTTTGATCTTTTTATTGAGGTAAGTGTTGTGGTGAAAAAGACCGGGGCTGCATGTAAAGACTCGATGTAATAATAAATAATACAATTTTGCCAGAGAAAAGTACACTATGTAATAAAGTTCCAGTAAAAAGCTTCTTTTTGTTTTTTGTTTTTTTACCCCAAGCAAGACATATTGCCACTTGGATATAAGAGGCTAGCTACTATTTAGGATCATATCTAACTGGGGGCTATTGGGAGATGAGCAGTGAAATGTCTGTTCACATAAGATTTAAACTTCTGCATGTCAGTACAGAAGTAAGAAACAGGGAGAGAATTTCGAAGTCTAACAGTTTGAAGGAAGAAACTAGAAGAATAGAAGACTTTCCGGCATCTAGGGTTCTCAACAGTGAAGGGGTGGGATTTTGCTGCTTGTCAGGTTAGTTGGTAGTACTAAATAGTTTCAAATTTAAATTTTAAAATTTCAAAATGTCATAAAGTAACAGATGGATTAAACTACAAATAAAAAATGTCTTAAAATAAAAAAAACATAAAATACCAAAAATGTTGTTGAATTATACATATATATTATATTCTATTTAAACCAAAAAATATTTTCTATTTATTCAGGATGTTAAACAGCATTTTAATGACCTGTTATCGCGGCTTGGTGTCCTTCGAGCACTTTCACAACAAGTTGCCGAATATTTTTGCGAACGAGTGGACGACTTCAATCTTCAGGCTTGCCTCGAAGAATTGTGCAACTTCTATAAAAATGTCAGCAGATGTCGAACCGTAAGTAACTAAATTTGATTCTGATTGAATAAAACGACTTCATGTGCAGATCATTTGTTTTCAAAGAATATGAAATCTGACAAGCAAAATTGTCTGTTCCAAACAAAATTACAGGGTGAAGCGATAAAGTTGTCGTCTAAAGAAAACAATACTAATGCTTTTTCTTAAAACTTTTATTGAAAAAAATCAATTCAAGTAACCTGATTATGTAGTAGAGCTGATATCTATTCAATGTAGTCACTTTCAGTCTCGATCACTGCCTCGATACAGGCCCAGAACTGGGAGCATGCCTTTTCTACGGGTGCCGGTGGGAGCTCAGTATATACTTGGCGGATGGCAGCGATCAGACTGGCTTCGATGTTGTGGGAGGTCATATTGGTGATGTTCTCGATGTATGACCAAATGAAGTAGTTCAGCGGGTTCAGGTCGGGGGAGGAGGGGTGGCAGTGACAGAAGGGTACAAAGTTGTATCACTCCTCCTGAAGCCAAGCCTGGGTCTCTTTGGAGTTGTGGGCTGGTGCAAAGTCTTGCTGCCACACCCAGGTTCTGCCAGCAGCTACCTGATTGCACCAGGGGATCACCACACTTTTCAGTACATCCAGATACACTTTGGTGTTGATTTTCAAGTCAACTTCAAAGATGTGAGGTGGCATGATGTGGCCCTCACTTGAAACCACACCAAAGACCATAACCGTGGCCAGAAACTTTGTTTTCATCACCCTGGGCACATCCCTGTTATCTGTGGCAATCCAGCAATGCATTTTGAGGGTGCTGGCAATGGTCTTGTTGTCATAACTTGGATTGGTAAAGAGCATAAGTTGTACAGTGGCGCATCTCTGATCTCGCTTATTGAACATTGTGTCATTTTCAGACAGGATAGAAGGCTCCTATCGCTCTTGGGATTTGTGCACCAACTAGTAGATGGTCTGTAACAAAAAAGAAAACCAGTTTTCATCAAACAGAAATGGAATGAATCATGTCTTTTCTAGGGCCACAATTTTATCGTTTCACTCTGTACTTATCTAGGAACTTAGTTGTCGCAAACCATAAGGTGCATTCTATGGGCAATGGGAACTTGTTGTCTCCATTGCCGTTCTTTTGCTATGAATCCTGGTTATGACATTAAAAGACATTCTGTGATGAAACGCCATTTGAAAGATTGCAAGGAATGTGGAGTTATCATTGCTCCCAGGTCCACTTTGACCTGGAATGGTAATATCTGTTAGGGCATCTGGTGCTACCAAATCAGGTTGTGAAGTTACTGGCTTCCTAACGATAAATGTTAACAGTAAAATTCAACATTGTATTTTTATTTTTTTTTTATTTTTAGGAAAATTTCATATTTAAAAAACAACATAAATTGTCCCAAATAAGGAAGAAACAGTTCAAAGGTCACCTGAAGAAACAAAAATTAGCACTTCAATTTGGACAAGAAGCTGGTACGTAAAGATTTTTACCTCAGAAATTATAACTTTAATTATTAGTTTTTCAGATGAGGGTGAATTATTCATATTATTTGTATTCTTTGGAAACATTGTGAAAAAAACACTCAAGATGAGAACAATAGCCTGCAGAATCCAAATACTATAATTGATGATTACTACGGACTTGAATTTTCATTAAAAACAAGTTCCTAGTGTTGAATGTCCATCTCTGAGATACCAACACCTCTAAAGTCACCTGCAGTTGCACTAGACAAAATACATCCATTTGCTAAATGAACAATACCTAACTAAAAATCACATCTCATAGGAAAATGGGGGAAGAACCTTATATCTTACTCTATCTTCATCTAAACCAGTAATTAATTGTCAGTAATTAATTGATACTGTGATCAAACATGTGAGTTTGCATCAAAATCAGACATTTTGAACGAAAATATTTTATGGAATGATGCACATTAAAAAAAAATCTGTTATCTGTCATAAACATAGAGGGAGATACTAAAATAATTAAAATTCTGAATGTAATTGCTAACAAGACTAATAGTGAATTATTTCTCTTTCTATGTGATATTTTTAAATGTATTTAAAAATAAGTTTAAACAAAGGGTTATCGTTTTGAGCTGTGTTGTGCAGTATGAGAATACAAACATCTTTTGGTCAGTTAAGAGCAATATGGAACTGAATGTGTTAATGAACAAAATCTAAAGTTACTGTTACGCGCTATTTTACCATGCCCACATCTCCCTCCCCGGGTTATCCAGACGAATTCTGTTAACAAGATCCCACAAGGCCATTAGGTCAGACAGGCTGCTTTCATACCTCTCCGACCCTCTATCACCCCGACCTTATCTTCGGGTCCAGAATGGCATTTTAGTCTCGATTTACCACGACCCGGTCCCAACGCGCTGATAGGAACACCTCCACCTACCTAAAAAAGGAAACCCTGTCCAAAGCGATATTGGGCGCGTAAACAGCCAAAATCCCAAACTTACCGCTTTTAACGGCAACATCGACCACGACCAGCCTTCTATGAGCGTCCACGTGAACTACAGTAATTTTTTTTTTTTTTCAACCCAAATGTTATATATTGTTGAACAATATATATATATATATATATATATATATATATATATATATATATATAGTTCAAGTATATATTTCAACCCAAATGTTATATCTTGTCGAACTTGGAAATCTGCACACAATTTCGAAAGTATCCCTTTATTTAATTCACAGAGGTAGCATGCTCTTGATCCGTTAGCTGCCCATGACTGGGTAGAAATCCTAAGTAATTCACAATTGTATTTTGAGTATTGCCCACACTGAGGATTGAACCTTCAACCTCCAAAAGAGTGTAACTTACTATTGAATTTCATCAACTACTCTATCCACTGCACCATGGATCCTTGTGGACAAGAATTCGACAAAATACACGTGAAGAAAGTCAGAGATTACATCAACTGAAATGTTGTGAAAATGACACTCAAGATGAGAACAGTAGTCTGAAGAATCCAAATAATACGAATAACCAATCCTCATCTAAAAAATTTAGAACTGTAAAATCTAAAATATTCAATTTTTTTAACTGATGAAATAAAACGTTATGAAGCAGGGTTGCAAAGTCAGAAGGTTTCATTCCAACTCTTGAATTTTAAAGTATTCAACTCTGACTCCAGGAACAAAATGTTTTACGAGTTCTGATATGATACTTCATCTTTTCTGTCTTTGATCATCGACAAAGAAATCCTTCTCGACTTATGCACTTTTTATTTTTGTCTCAATCCAGAGTGCCCTTTTTGGCAAGCTGGATTTTTCTCCACATTAAATACCAGCCTTGTGTCTAACTGTGTCCTCGTGGATAGGCACAGAAATAGGAGCATCAAATCCTTATTTTAAAACCTTCCAGTTTATTGATTCTTTAGAAATAAAACAAATCCAAGACCCAACTCCCGACCTTCTTAACTCCCTAACCCTAACCTCTACCCCCGACTCTGCAGTCTTGCTCGTCTGTAGTCCAAATGAATCAGATCCTGATGCCTGAAATTTACTCTGAATAAGTTTGATTACCCCTGTTATATATTGGGACCCTATGCCGGTAAATACACATTGCCCGTGTGTCGCTATCATTAAGACTAAGTTGGAAAAACAAATTAAGAAAGTTAAGTAAAAAATAATTTATGTGGTCTCTCTTCCAAAGAGTAAAGTCTCTGAATGAAACCTTTGAAACCTCCGCAAGTCTCCATTGCATTTTTATATATACTTAGATTCAACTTAAGTTAAACCGAAGATTACAATTATGAGATGATCACATCAAACGCATGAAAAAGTAATGATCAAAAGAATGGAAGACCAGCAACCGTGCATAAGACACTTCATTTGATTTATTTGGTTATTTGATCGCTCACGGGCAAAAACATGCATGTGGAAAAGTATGCATTTATGAAAAGACCAAGTGCAAACGTTTGTTCAACATTAAAATGTTGGACTTTGATTCTTTTTTATTTCTTATATTACATACTTCCAGATTTGACTCTGAAAATGTGTATTTTAAGTACTTCTAGATTTTTTGGTTTTAATTTCAAATTCTTTGGTGACAGGTGCCTGTTCTTCAGCGATAGAAAAACAACAAGGTGCTCTTGACAAGATTCTGATGGAAATTCATGGCGGCAACTTCTGTGAATTAAAGAACAAACTTGAACATCTTGTCAGCACTCCAGCCCGTGAAATGAAAGAAAAGCATGACCTCGAATTTAGTCGTATCAGCTTGGCTGGAAGTCAATTAAAGCTGCCTGAGATGTCATATGGAGATTTAGATGAAACTCTGACAGAGATAAAGGCACTTAAAGAGAAACTAGAAATCCCAGGTAATTTTAATCATATTGTTCTTTCCACTAACTCTGCGGACTATCCACTTATCAGATTAAATATGTTTTTAACTCTTTTTCAACATGTTTTTACATCTTTTATTAACTGTTTGCTCTTTATATATATATTTCCTTGGATTTTACTTGTGCAAATGGAAATTCAATTAACTTTCTTGAAGTTATACATTTGGATTTTACCGTCACTGGATTATTTATCTTCCACCAGACTATCCATTCATGTGTAATCACCTTTTTCTTCACCATATTCCCTCTGCTTCACTTTTTTTGTTTTCAAGTAAGATCTTTGACTTACTTGTTGTTTCATCAAATACTTTTGCATGCAAAATCCGATCCCGCATTTTGCTAATTCCTACCCTCTGATGAGAAGGAAAGTATTTCTTCGAAACTCCGCAGATTAAGGACTATCCACTTATCTAGTGTTTCCTTTTCAGATTAAATATGTTTTTAACTCATTTCAAAGTGTTTTTTAACATGTTTTATTAACTGTTTGCTCGTATTATAAGCTCTATTTCCTATTTGGTTTTATCGAGCTTTTACATCTAGCTGAGATAACTTTATAAATATTAATTCTTTAATATTTATAATATACTTTAATTTTACCATCTTGGATCATTTTGGTAAATTTAATTGTAATTTTTATTTTATATATATATATATATATATATATATATATATATATATATAAAATAAAAATTACAATTAAATGTAAGATGTGAATTCTCTGCTTTTTGATCAAAATTCACTTTTTTTTTTAATAAGGAAATGCTGATTTCTGCTAAATTGTTATTTTTTACTTATTTTATTTTTTATTTTTTACTATTTGACGGGATTTTGTTTCTCTTTTTCTCACTTTATCTTTCTTTCTCTTTTCTTATTTTTTATCTTCTTCCTATCTCTCCATCTTGTCGTGCCTTGCCTTACTTTTCCTTCTCATGATAGTTCTCTCTGAAAACTGAATTTTGCTATGAAGGCTAAAACTTTGGATGATTCCTGAAGCGATAAGAGAGTTAGATGACTTTTGGTTCATCAAAAAATTATTTCCAGTTTCCCCACCTCCATTACCACATGTGCACTCAGTGTTTTTCTCTTAATTTTGGCTTTTTTTTTTTTTTTTTTTACTTTAAACTGCCTCTTAATTGTGCCGTACTCTTTCTCCACACACATATAGAACCGTGATGACCCCTTCCACATGTACATATCAGGAATTAATAAAACTTTCTTTTTTTTTTTTGACATTTTCCTACTTACATCCCTTGTAAGCTTTTTGAGGGCAACTACACTATAATAGCAAAATTTAGAAAATTAAAAAACTGATTAAAAAAGAAGACAATGGTATCTACTTAATTTGCATGTCAGAAGTACTTAAATATTACTGCATTATTTTTAAAGATAAAAAAAAACAAAAAAAACGACACTCTTTTCACTCTTATGGCAGTTCTCGCTGAAAACTGAAAATGTTAAAATTTGAAATAATTCATGAAGTGAGTAGGGGAATTAGATGACTCTTGTTTCATCAAAGAATGACTTCCTGTTGCCTTCCCCCATGTGTTGTTTTTTCTCTTAATTTGGATTTACTTAATTGGATTTTTTTACAAAAAGAGTTGTTATTTGTTTGCATAGCCATGTTCACTCACATGCATGCACAGTGAGAGGAGACCACAGGTTGGGATATTCATCTTGATTCCAGCTTTTGTTGCCACAGTTACTTAAATTCCAATGTTCTTGTTCAGAAAAATCTGTATGATGCACACATCTCTGGCATAGCGAAAATCTTATATTCCCCAAATCACGTAAATTGAACAAGTAGTTTTATAAAGAAAATCATTTTGAAGTGATTAATTGGAATTCGTCGACATTACAACATAAATCTAGTCTCAATTATTGTTGTGTTATTTTTATTTATTTTTTTTTTTTTCAAATGGCGGGTGAGTCAGTACATTATACAGATTTCTCTTTATTTTTGTTTTATAATATAAAAAGAATTCTGGTCAAGAACCTATTCCTGATGCAAGGTGTTTGGAAAATCAATGGCATAATATCAGATTATGTTCTACATGTGTAAATAGAGAAAAAGGTTGTATAAAAATAAGTGTGGCCATTGAAACAAATACTAAGCAGCATTCTTTATTGTAAATATCAAACATGCACGTGTGTGTGCGATAGTACAATGTTATTTCTATGTATGGGATTAGATAAATCCCTGTGAAAAGATCCAAGGTAAAATAAGCCTGGACCTGGTGTTGCTACATATATATAAAAAAAAACATGAACAAAATGACATCAAACAAATATAAAGGCCGTGGGGCTCAAAAGAATCATGATTGTCATAAAGCTTCTTTGATAGCCAATGTTAGCCCTTATCTCGGGTAATAAAATACAACAGACCACATACAAATATGATCAATACAAACCAAAGACCAAACAGGGGAAGAAATGGACCACAAGAGTGCTATTACATAAGCAACACCCATAGAGGCTCTTTTACACATAGAGGAGTGATCGATTGGACAGGTAGGAAGTAAGGAATGAAAAGAAAGTATAATGAAACAAAAGAAGATGTGTGTGCAAGAGTAGGAGGTAAGCATATATGTGAAATACTTGCGTTATTTGCCTGCTTTCCAGCTGACTACAATATGGTTGTCTTCAAGTCCAATGTAAACAAGTTCTTGATGAGCCGTTCCCTTCAGTAATCCAATTTATCAAATTTACACTACTATGATATTGTCCCATTGACTACTGTACACTCTTTAACCCTTATCCTTGAGTGGCCTCTGGGCCTTGATAAGTGGTGACTCCTATGTAAAAAAAAAAAGTCATTTTTTCCTACCACTTATGTTTGTATGCATAAATATTTTGCCTTTCCTGTAACATACTTTTATTTTGAGAAAGCTTGAATAAATTCTTAAGGCAAAATACTGAGCTCTTCATTTGATCAAATAATGTAATAACCAGTTTATTTCAATTTCATTGGCGTAGGGTCCCTAATATGTGTAACACACATTTTAATGATTTTGTTTTGGAAGTTTTTAGATGAGGATTTATAATGTGGATTGTCTGCATAACTATTCTCATCTTGATTGGAAAATTTTTGTGTCAAACTCGGAAACCTAAATTTTGAACTGAGCGCTCCATAAAGATATTCAAATTCAAAAGATGCACCAGAAAAAAGTTACGCAGTTACGTTAATCGAAACATTGTGAAAATAACAACCAAAGTGAGAATAGTAGTCCAAAACCGACCTCGTGTCTAACTTTGCCCTCATGTGGAGTCAAGTAAATAAGAATATCCATTGTTTATTGGGTTCTTGTCTAGTATTCCCCCATAATAAAAAAACAAAAATAAAAAAAATTGTATGATATACATACCTTTGATGAAATGAAAATATCATATTCCAAAAATCATATAAACTGATCGAATAGTTTTATTTTTCAAAGAAAATTATATTTTACTAGCGGGACCTGTGGAAATTCCACAGTGGACTCTTTCATATGTAGTATATTGAGGTTGGCATTTTTGTAGATGTTCAGCATAAATGGAGACACCCTGATATTATTATAGTTCTTTTGTTAAAACTGCAAAAGTATTTATCTAAGCTAGCAGGGATGCCCGGCATAGCCTAGTCGTAAAATATGCTTAAATATGATATTTTAATTTATGCAGATTTCGAATATATTACTATAAGAGTCAATTTTCGATCCATTCTTATATATTATAAACCTGTGATTTCCAAAATAAAAATATATCCATATGGCTTGTGTGCATCAGCTTGAATCGAAACCGAAACCAAAATTTATGATGAAAAAAAGAATGTATGCATATATAACTTGTGTTCTTTCAGCTATAATCAAAACTTAAACCAAAACTGATGAAGAATTCTTGGTAAAATTATGTATTACAAGAAATGGAAAGGCATAAAAATAAAACGACAGACATTCGGAAGAAAAAAAAATAAATGTGATACAGAAAAGAACACACACTAATATAAAGATTAAAACATTTTATGTACCAAAAACAGTTTGTCATGAAACTATTTTAGTTAAAACAATGTTGTAATAAAAATAATTTATTTAGAAAAAGGAACGGTCATTTAATATATAGATATATTTTTAGAGTTAATGTTTTTATAAAAATATTTTATGTACAAAACCAGTTTTGTTTCGCTAATAACGTGTGGCTAAGTTCGAGGTTTCATAACATATGCATCTGGGCTTTGTTTACATGTTACAGCAATTAGTAGTAGTAGCAAATATATTTTTAATTAACAAAGACATCAGCATTCTCTCTCTCTCTCTCTCTCTCTCTCTCTCTCTCTCTCTCTCTCTCTCTCTCTCTCTCTCAATAAACAAATGTAAAGAAAAATAAAAAATGAAAAAAACAAATAAATGCTCAATTTTTGTCCCCGACGCCCAAGAAAGTTGTGTTATCGTTTTTTATTACGGAATAACTTAAAATCAATTATTTCTTAACAACGTTTGAAAGATAAAACCTTAAATTTTATAGAATTAAAAACACATATAGCGGTGAGAACACGCTATTCGAATGCTGCCTTGAGCATTCGTAAATGTGCATTCTGTAATTAATGTATATTCTGGAATTAAATCTCAACCAATCAAATTTGCCGGAAAGCGTGACACACAAAAGAACACACACGCTATCGTATTAATATAGAGATGAAAACTAAAGAACGTCTGTCTTGTCAGCTATTCTGAAAAAAATAAAAATCTAAAAGAACAAGGGAGATAATTCAACAATAATTCAAAACTTGCAAGATTTATGTTGTAAGGACTACGAATTCCTATTAATCGTTTAAAGATGATTTTCTTTATAAAAAACTGCTTAATCAATTTATGCAAGTTTTTTGAATATGACATTTTGGTTTTGTCATGGGTACATAAATCATTCTCATTTTTATTTATTTTTCTTTCTCAATATAGGGTGAAATCTGGACAAGAACCCTTTATTGCTTTAAATATTGTTTTAAATATCTAACTACAAAACTTGCCATCTTTTGCAGACAATCCACTGTTTGAAGACGGCTCCTCTACTTTACCCCATTCTAAGAAGCCGCGGACTAAGAAAGAATCGCAGAAACCCATACGCAAAACCCACGGTCGTAGTAGAAGTGACCTGACATCTTCCATTCTGCGCGCTGAGGATCAATGGGATAAATACAACCAAATCTGCCAGCTGGAACAGGGAGAGATTTTACGTGCCCCTCTTGCTCGGCCCGAGAGTTCATTTACTGTTGCTAGTCTTCAGCTTGAGAACCAGGGTCACATTCTCACGCAAGAAGAATTCTGTTCAATTCAGAAAGCTCCTCCTTTAACTCAACAAAATCTAGAGAAACCAAAAAAGTCTGAGAGGAGGTCGTCATTTGGGAACTTCATTAGTCGTTTGTCAAAAGCCGTCCTCAAACCTCGAAATACAATAACAAACCGTCCAAGCCAAGGATCCAACAGATTATCTTTGGAGAAGGAAAAAGTGCAGAAACAAGGATCAGATAAAGAGAATGCACCACTAAAGGAGAATGTCGGATGTCACACAGCTGGTAAACGTCTTCGATTTAGAAACCGGAAGCATCCAACCGTTCAAGAGTAAAATCAGAAACGGTAAAAAATATATTGCAAAAACTTTTAAGGAATTTCCACATTTTTGGTAATTCATTGGTGATTTTTTTTTTTTTTAAATTATTTAAAAAATATTTTGTTTGCATTTTATTTTTTTTTTCTTTTATAGTTTTGCTGGGATTAGATTTATTAATCTCTAATTCTTTTATAGTTTTGCTGGGATTAGATTTATTAATCTCTAATTCTCTCCATATTGATGACTAAGGCTGTGACAGCAGAATATTCTTTTGACTCTTGAGTATATATCCGACTCAGTTAGACACACTTCAACCAAGAACCACATCCGTCTATATAAATACATATAAGATATTAACAGATATATACTCAAGAGTAAAAACAATAAAAAGAATATGCTGTTGTCACATCCCTAGTGATGACACACTTTTTAAATTTGTCTAATTTTTATCTAAAATTTTCATGCATATTTTTCATAATTAGATTTGTACTACTCAAACTTTAATTTTACTTTCTGTTTAATTCAACTCATAATTCAATATGATCACAGCTTTCTTTAATTATTTTTTTTTTTTTTCATACTTTTTTTAATAAGTTGATGCAAACAATTTTTAACTTAATTTAATCTTCACGTTTTTACAACTATTGTTTTAGTACTTTTTTATAAGTTTATAATAAACACTTATGTTTTGGAATATTTTAGATAGGGATTGATAATTTTTATTTGGACTGCTGTTCTCATCTTGAATATTATTCTCACAATGTTTCTGTTGATGTAACTTTTTACCTTCTTCAGGTGTGTTTCATCAAACTCTGGAATTTTTATGGGTTCAGTTTTAAATATCATACATATTCTTGAATTTAACATAAAGATTTCTGAGTTCAACAAAAAAAGATGGACCAGAAAACGGTGGTCCAAATCATACAATCTAATTTTTATCTAATTTTTCATAATTTTTTTTTTATTATTAGAACTGATGTTTTTTTTATATATTTTTTCACAAACTTCAATTTAAATTTTTGTTCAATTCAATATGGCTTCTCTTTTCTATAATTATTAGCTGATTTTATACAAGACAAATTTTAATATGGCTGACATTTGTACTAACACCAGTATTAGCCTCCAATTTTCACAATCTGTAATTGCTGCTAGAATAACAAAATCAGATGTTGTGGAACAGTCGGGAGTGGCTGTTTTTTACTACTTTTATCCATCCACTTGAACATAAAGGACTACTATTTGGGACCATATCTACAGGGACACTATGTGGGGAGTTGAACAGTGAGATGTCTGTTCATATTTCTGCAGATCAGTACAGTTAGAGAAGAAAGAAACTGGGAGGAAATTCCAAAGTCTAGCACTCTAAGGGAAGAAACTATAACTCTTAAGAACAAGACCTTGCCTAGCTTCCTTATTTTATCGAAAGTAATAATGTGTTGCCATATCTGATGAAATATTTACAAGAATTTGCTATACATATTAATATTATATGCTAGTATTATATACTAATAATATTAAATACTAAAAATATATGCTAAAATATGCTATAATTAAAATTACATACTGTACTCTCCATCAAAAATGATGGAAAAAGATTGTCGTACTTCACCAATGTCTGCACTAATATTCATATAAAATCCTAGAATTATGTCAGTAATTTAAATTTTTAGATACAAATTATTGTCATGTGTGATAACCTAAATAAAAAAATATTTATGCTTGACTTTTTATTTTAAGTTTGGCTTTCCTTCCGCATTTATTTCAAACAGTCTGTCTGACTTACTATCTACTTTCCAATGTAAATCTTTCTAATGCTATTGCGAGTTTAAAAAAAACAAAAACCTTGAGTTATTTATGATGACCTAGAAAAGAAAAACAATCCTAACTTTGCTTCTTTTATTTTCTTCTTTTAATTTTTTAAAAATCTACATTTGCTGCTGAAGTTATGCAGTTTCTTGTTATTGTCTGACTATTTATTTTGTGTTCTAGAAACTTTGTATACAAAGCTGTAAGCCAAAGATATGTTAGTAGTTTTTTGTGAATGAAACTGAATATTTTTCTCAAAGGTAAAAAAAGAAATATTGGTTCATATGTACATCCATAATAAAATATGGTGAACGATTACAAAAATGCAATTTGTGTAGTCATTCACCATATTTTGTTGCTGTTGTTGTTGTTGTTGTTGTTGTTGTTGTTGTTATTATTATTATTATTATTATTATTCATTTATTTTTTTATTGTTTTTATGTTTATTTTATTATTATTATTTTTATTTTTATTATTATTTTACTCACTAGGATTTCTCACACAGATTATCATTAGAGATTACTCACTGACAACAGCTGGTGGTGTTCTCTGAAGTTTGAGTGACAACAAATTTCCCTAGATTTTCTGTAATTTCCACCTCTTTCTTTGCAAATGAGTTTGCATTATTACAACTGCCACTTGCCATTGATTTCTTGCTGTTAATTATATTTGTACATTTTTTTTTGTTTTTGTCATCTTCCCTACAATATTATAAAAATGCAGTCATCAACTCTGGTAGTCCGGAAAAATTATATTAAAAAATTCCATTTATTATGCATGGGATGTTGTATATCCCGATATACAACATATTGTTCATAATGTTCATATCATGGAGTATGCGTTGTATATCTGTACATATCAACATTTATACAAACTTATTAC
>NC_136515.1:37903845-38198845 GCF_053919585.1 Euprymna scolopes
GTTCTTTTCTCTTCCCATTTTTATTGTCTTTTTGTTTCTGGTTTCATTGTCTCTTGTATTGATCATCTAGACAATGTCTCTTGCCGCAGTGATCAATTTTTCTGTGTTACGAGTTATGTATTTTTCCTAGTGTTTTTGTGTGTCTTCTACACTTATCAGTCTTCTTCCTCCTTTAATTCCTTTTCGCATAGTCGATCAGGAGGAGCAGGAGGAGGAGAATGATGATAATGAGTGTGTGTGTGTGTGTGTGTGTGTGTGTGTGTGTCAGTGCTATCTAGGTAGTTGGTTGATGTTAGCAAGTGTATTTGAAAACAGTAACACGCTATGTGATATACGTATATCTGTACGTGATGTTGCCAAGCTAATCAAAAACCTTGATTCCAGTAAAGCAACTGGCCCTGATGGTATTCCAATTATAGTACTCAAAAAACTTCAACCTGAACTAGCGCCCATACTTACAAAACTGTTTAAACGTTGTCTTAAGGAGAATAGTTTCCCATCTCCCTGGAAAATTTCATCAGTATGCCCTGTATTTAAGAATTCAGGTGATCGCTCATCCCCCTCTCAGTACAGGCCAATAAGTCTCCTGTGCGTCATGAGTAAGTTGCTAGAATCTGTGTTAAATACAGAAGTAATCAAACATCTCAACAAAAATAACCTTCTTAGTGACACTCAATATGGTTTCCGTTCTGCTAGATCTACAGCAGATGTCCGAACAGTTATATCGCATAGGATTAGCAAATCTCTCGACGGTGGCAATCTTTCTAGGGCAATTGCTCTTGACATATCTAAAGCCTTTGATAGGGTATGGCATAAAGGTTTACTTCATAAGATCGCTAGCTATGGTATAGCTGGAAAAGTCTTCTCAATTATTAAATCATTTCTTTCTGATAGGTTCATAAGAGTAGTAGCTGAGGGGCAAAAATCAGAAGCTCACAGTATTAATGCCGGTGTCCCTCAGGGATCCATCCTGGGCCCAACTCTTTTCCTGATCTACATTAATGATCTTCCAAATCATATCCTTACATCATTTGTAGACATTTATGCTGACGACACTACCATTTATGGTACCACATCTAAGACAGTAAACGAGCAAGTACTCTCCAATTCTCTCTCCTCTGATCTTGAGCATATAGTACAATGGGGAAAGGAGTGGCTGGTTACTTTTAATGCATCTAAAACCAAGCTTCTCTCTTTACATCATCAACATTTTAATCCACATTTGTCATCAATTGAAATGAATGGCTCTCGTCTTCAGGAGGCCTCAAGTTTTGACAAGCTTCTGGGCTTGACCATTACTCCTGATCTTAAATGGAACACGTATATCAAATCTGTTGCCAAGGCCGCTGGAAAAATGGTGGGATCTTTCTATCGATCCAGTAGATATCTCACTGCTGATGCTATTCTCTATCTATATAAGAGCCAGGTACGTCCAAGGATGGAATACTGTTGCCACATCTGGGCAGGAGCTGCTAGAAAGGACTTGTCCTGCCTTGATAGAGTTCAAAATAGACTTCGTAGCCTCGTAGGAGATGTCCTTTTCTCCTCCTTACAACCTCTATCTCACAGAAGAGATGTTGCGAGTTTGTCTCTGATGTATCGTTATTTTCATGGAAAGTGTTCAACTGAGCTTCAATCTATGGTCCCCCCTCGCCAAACTTTCACAAGAAACACTCGTCTAGCTGTAAACACTATCAATAATTTCCCCCACTCTTTATCTGTGCCTAAACCTAAACATAGATTCCATGAACAAAGCTTCTTTCTTAGAACTGCACGCCTGTGGAATTGTCTTCCGTTTTCCTGCTTTCCGGCTGACTACAATATGGTTGTGTTCAAGTCTAAGGTAAATAAGTTCTTGATGAGCCGTTCCATATAAGTTATTAAATTTACCAAATTTTCATTACTAATGATTACTATATTGACCAACTTCTACTGTACACTCTTTAACCCTTATCCTTGAGTGGCCTCTGGGCCTTGATAATGTGGTGATGCCTTTGTAAAAAAAAAAAAAAAAAAAAAAAAAATATAATGATGATGGTTTGTTTGTGATAAGGAACTTCAGAAAGATTAAAAGTGAAAACTTCAGGAAATAAAAACAAAAAATACAATAAATAAATAATATAATAATAAAAAATACAATAAATAAATAAAATAAAAACAAAAAATAAAATAAATAAATAATATAATAATAAAGAATACAATAAATAAATAATATGATAATAAATAATATAATAATAAATAATATAATAAACAAAAAATATAATAAATAAATAATATAATAATAAATAATACAACTAGTTTCAATTGCAAATCAATTTATCTTTGGACGAGACCTACTTATTAGCATGGTGGTTCTTTTTAAATCATTCCTTAAAAGTTGGCATATTTAAAATTGCAAAACAAACAGAAGGTCTGTTTAATTTTGTGAAAGCCCAGAAAACAAAAACAAAGATACAGAAAAATATGTTGTCCATTATGGAACAAGAATGTCATATTCCAAAAATCTTGTAAATTGACTAAATAGTTTTTAATACAGAAAATCATTTTTTATGAGTTTTAGTGGTTCATAGTATACTATAGATATTACAAGGTTGATTTTAAAATCTCAGTAGTTCGAATTGAGTTGTCTCCCTTATCCATGGTAGATCAAAACGCAATGTCTTGCTTCCTCATAAAATTTTATTTTCTTAGATGAAAAAATAACTACTTGATCAAATTATGTAATTTTTGGAATATGACAAGTTTGTTCAGTGACAGATATGTATATCAAAGATTTTTTCTATATTTTTTTTTTTTAATTAGGTTGAAGAAACATTGATTTTATATAGACTTGTTCATGTAGCCTCTAAGGGAGCGACAATTAGGTTATTTTTTGGCCAATTCAAACAGCTCTAAAAGTGATCGTAACGATATTGATCAATCTGTGAGTGTCTTATAAATTCCATTACCTTCTTTGCTACATTAACCCATATTTAGCCGAGTATTGTTCTAAAAAAAGCTTTGTCACTATTCATTACACAATACAATTCTTCTTATGCAACTATTATAAAGTAGTTATTATAAATATCACCTTATATGCATGCTATATATATATATATATATAAAATAATGCTCAGTATAACAGAGCCTTGTTTTTTGCTTGTGTAAATTATCCTTTCACAAATTATATTGCATGATGGGTAATTTATCATTAAAATAAAAAAAAAATGACTCCGGCTACCAGAGATTTGATAAGCATCTATAATAATAAAGGGAAGATTATGTATGGATACTATGTATCGGTATGGCTAAAATAGAAATATTTGATATTTTCTTCTATTGTTTTATTTTTTTCTTGTTTTATGATGTTATCTTTGTGAAAATATGGAGAAAGTTTTGTCAAATATGGAGATAAAAGACATCTGAAGAGAGGGTGATAATCACAGATATACTTAATAATGAAAAAATGTTTACTAACTACTTTAACAGATCCCAACAAGGTCCATTAAATTGGCAGTACCTTATTTAAATCTTACCAGATCTATTATGTTCAGTTATGCATTAATTATCATTTGGGGAAGGTATTAACCCCCAATTTTTACTGTGCTATGAATAAAATAGTGACTTGTATTCAACTAATGGTATGAAATTAATCATAAAAAGACTGCTAGAATTTAGTAACTAATAATAATAGTTAACTAATGTCCTTTTTCAAAACTAATATGCAAATATCAGATAGGTTCATTGGATGTCCTGCTGGCTTGACAGGCCAAAAGCAGTCTTAAATTAATCATTGGAAATAAGTTCTGTGTCCTGCTTTAAATGATACAAAATTAGTTGATATGCCATAAAGCAAACAAACCAAACTATGATGGTGAATGTTTGGTTAAAAGGAGTTAGACTTCATTTATTTGACGTTAACAGATGCATAGTTGGGGCTAACCTTTGAGAATTGTGTAATCATTTCAAGTTCATATTTTAAAGCAGAAAAATGTTAAAGTTTAAGTAGAAAGTGAACCTTTCAATGGCATAGTAAAACTCGCTTATCTAATTTTGTCCTTTAGTTTTCACATTCCATGAGAAATATTTCTGACAAAAGAGAGGAGAGAATTGCTGTTTTCTGGGTTGGAATCTGTCGAGTCAGCACTTATTGTTGGTTTTGACCTTGTATTGAGTAGCTGCTTGCTTTGTCTGGAGAGATTTGTTAAAAAAAATCGTCTCATATTCTAAGTGGTCATTTTTGTCCAGTTTACTCCTTTCATTTCTATAAGGATGCTAATGAACTGTGTAAGAAACAGTTACAAATATCAACCAATGCATAAAAAAAAATTTGTATTTTCTATTCATTTGTATTTTGCTTGTCCATCGTCCAATGTACACATTTAGTAATTAAGTGTACTTATATATTTTATTTAGGTTTTTCTATCCAACATTGCCTGAGAGTCATTTTATTTTCATTTCTATTATGTTTTTCTTTTCTTTTTTTTTTAATTATACCACTTTTTGTTTTTATTTTGAGAAATGGCCAAGAAATTTTGATTGGTATTTTTATTTGGGCCGTGTAAACGATTTTTAAAATGAAAACATTTTTTTCGTGTTTTTTTATATATTTTTTGTCCCCATAAAAAACAACAATAGAGTTAATCTAATAATTTGTAGAGTGTCCCATGTGTTTTACACTATTCTCAGCATTTTATTACATGTCAATCGATATGTGACCCCGTAACCTCTTTTGAAATATTAATATTTTTTATTCTTGTGGATTAAATTGAGATAATCTGCACTTAGAAAAAATCATACCATTGCCAAATATATTACAAAAAGGAAAAAAAATTGAAAATTAAGATTTTTTAAAATCACTTATGATAAATGTGTAAACTGCTTATGGTCATCCTTTTCGGTTGAATTTAAGATGTTTTGGCCTACATACGTTTTTGCTTGCCATTTTTTTTATTTACAAAGAAAGACATTTTAATGCAAATGCATGAAAAAGGTAAGAATAAAACTTAACATAAAAATATCTTGTAAATAAAATATGATCACCAGTTACTTGATTCAACAGAAGAGTCATTTTTTTTTAATGGTATTGACTTTTCAATTTATTATTTCAAAACCAATACTCTTATTAACAGTAAATTATACAGATTGATGTAAAAAGCACCGTGGCATTTTCACAGAGTCACATTAGTACTACAACAATTCACATTCATAAAATTTAGATGTTGAGGCGCATGCTTAAAAATAGATGATTAATAGATTGTTGTAAAGAAAACTTTTATCTCCCCTTACAAAGATTAAAATTGACATATAATGTTACTAATGTGTATTGTGGATCAAATTCAAGTCAGTTCTGAGATATTTTAATTTTAAAATGGGATTTATGCCTATATTATGCAAACATAAAAACTCTTTAAAATACTTTAAACAAACTAAAATATGAGAATGTTTATTTATTGATGTCTAATAACTATTGTTAAACATTTCACAAAAATCGGCTGTATCTGAATTTTCAGAAAGGGCTTCCAACCCCTTTTTACCCCTTTAATATAAAACTAAGTCAAACTAAATATAGCCCACATTTGAACCCCTTACGCCTAGCAGCTGTGTTCCAAAATACCCAGTTATCAGTTAATTAGTTTATGAGTGAATCCTGTACATAGAAATATATATATATATATCCACATACCTAACTTTACATGAATATAAATAGGGTAAGTGGTTAATGATGAGGACTGAAAACCTGGGTATGTCAAGTTAAAATCCAGTTAATTCTACAGAAACACTTTCAAACTCACGCTTGATCTTGTGTCTCATCTCTAGGAAAGGAGGTAAATAAAATAGAGATGTTTATAAAATGAAAAAAATTATTTTATGTAGAATTTCATCATTTAATTGGCCAAAACATCCTTGTGCCGTTTCAGACAACTCATTTTTAAATAATAAACCACTGATAAGATTAAGCAACAAAAACGTTTTTAAATAATTGAAATCAAATTCTATAAAATTTGAGAGAAAAAGAAATTTTGGAAATTTTAATTTGAGTCGCTTTGCATGTTAACATAGATTTAATTCCAATATTGATAAAAGGAAAACAGTTTTGATTTTATTGTGACTTAGTTTTTTTTTTACATTTTAAAAGCTTTTAGCATGGTTGCATTTGTGCTTTTTTTCTAAACTCACATGCACATACACACATCTCTCTTGCTCACTACACTATCTTACTGTTCTGGATAGTTTCACTTCTCTTCCACCTAAATCACTTCTCTCTCTCACTCTCTCATAAACCATATCACTTCTCACCGTCCTCATGAACTGTATCATTTCTCATAATTCTATCATTTCTCTATCTTCATGAGCTATGTCACTTCTCATTATCATTGTGAACCATGCCACTTCTTACTATCCTCATGAACTGTTTTATTTCTCACTATCATTATGAACTATTTTATTATCCTTGTGAACCATGTCACTTCTCACTATCCTTGTGAACCATGTCACTTCTCACTATTTGTGTAAACTATGTCATTTCTTACTATCCTCATGAACTCTATCACTTCTCAATAGTATTGTGAACCATGTTATTTCTCATTAGCCTCGTGAACCGTACGACTTCTTGCTATCCTTGTAAACTATGTCATTTCTCACTATCCATGTGAAGCATGTCACTTTTCGCTATCTTTGTGACTCCTCATTGTCCTTGTGCACATGTCACTTCTTACTGTCCTCATTGACACACACACTTCTCTACTTTTCTGTTAATGGAGTCATTTGTCTTTCTCGTAAACCTTGTTTTTCTCTCTCTTCAAACGTGTTTGCTCTCTCTCTCTCTCTCTCTCTCTCTCTCTCTCTCTTTCTCTCTCTCTCTCTCTTACTGAAGAGAGGGAAAGATAGATTTTTTTCTCTTTCCCTCTCTCTCTCTCTCTCTCGTTTCACTCTCCACCCCTCTTCTCAACTGTATCATTTTTTCCTTTCACTTACTCTTTGTCATTTCTTCCCCCCCCTGTTTAAGAATCACTCATTTTTACACTTTTTCCTTTCATCTAGTCATTTGTTTTGTTTTAATAGAGTTATCTAAACTCTGCGCACACATTTACATTAATCAAAGGAAGAGAACTCCTTTTACCTTGATTTAATGCTTACCTCCCTTGTTTTGGGGGGATATTTTTAATATGAATGTATTTTGGTTGTTTTGTTTTTACTTTTTTATTTTGTCCAATTCATTTCTGATGTATTTATTGATGTAAATATTTGATTTATGTTTTTTTATGGACGTTAATAAAAGCTTTTATTTGCATCCATCTTGTTTTATTTGTTTTTATAATGGTACGAAGGGATTGCGGATGTTTCATGGGAATAAAAACAAGTCTATATACTAATAATATGCTAAGGCAATTCATGTTCATGCATATGCTATCATCTTTCATATACATTTAAGAAATCCAAACGACATCACGTTAATGTGATGCAATAAGGCATATTCAAGCAATGATTGAATCCTTAACAAATGACCTTTTTTTTTCTTTTTTTTTTTACATAGGCGTCACCACTTATCAAGGCCGATAGGCCACTCAAGGATAAGGGTTAAAGAGTGTAGAGTATTCAAAAGGACAATATAGTAATCGATAGTAATGGAAGTTCGGTAAATTTGTTAAATTAAGTGGAACGGCTCATCAGAAACTTGTTCACGTTGGACTTGAAGACAACCATATTATAAACACCTGGATAGCAGGAAAACGGGAGACAATTCCACAGGCGTGCAGTTCTAAGAAAGAAGCTTTGATCATGGAATCTATGTTTAGGTTTAGGCACAGATATGTTTTCAGCTAGTCTAGTGTTTCTTGTGAAAGTTTGGCGAGGGGGGACCATAGATTGAAGCTCAGTCGAACACTTTCCATGAAAATAACGATAAAGCAGAGACAAACTCGCAACATCTCTTCTGTGAGATAGAGGTTGCAGCAAAGAGAAAAGGACATCTCCCACCAGGCAACGAAGTCTATTTTGAACCCTATCAAGGCAGGACAAGTCTTTTCTCGCAGCTCCTACCCATATGTGGCAACAGTATTCCATCCTTGGACGTATCTGGCTCTTATATAGATAGAGAATTGCATCAGCAGTGAGATATCTACTGGATCGATAGAAGGATCCGGCCATTTTTCCAGCGGCCTTGGCAACAGATTTGATGTACGTATTCCATTTCAGATCAGGAGTAAAGGTCAAGCCCAGAAGCCTGTCAAAACTTGAGGCCTCCTGAAGACGAGAGCCATTCATTTTAATTGATGCCAGATGGGGATCAGAACGTTGATGATGTAAAGATAGAAGCTTGGTTTTAGATGCATTAAAAATAACCAGCCACTCCTTTCCCCATTGTACAACATGATCAAGATGTAAAAGAATGGGTCCAAAATTCAATGTTACTGATGTAAAACTCCTGTAGCAGTTACAGAGAACTATTTTCTCTAGTGAATCAGTGCCCCCCCCCCGCATTTGAGTTCTTTGGCCACAGGCTGACCTATCAGCTAATAGGGCGCATTGATTCATCTGCTCCGTAAAAAGACTTGAGGTAACGTCAGTCAGTCAGAACCGGACCTTCAGCCAAGCAACACCTATCCTCTCTCGTCCCCTGTCCATCGGACATCTTGATCTAGCATTGATGGTCTCCACTGGAGACAACTGCTATCAGCTGGGGACGACAGGAAATATAGTGACTAGCCGACTACGACCTCAAAAAGAACCTTCTTCCTTTATCTCAGTTCGACCTTCAAGTTCTTGCTGCCAATAAAGCACGTTGTTATTGTTAAAAAGAAGTTTGCTGTTTATTTTGTGCTGCGTTCATTAAATATATTTTATTAGGGGTAAAACATTTACCTTCCTAAACCTCTAAACCTCTAATGGCTAATAGTACTCTTTCAAACTTCTTAAACTCCTTGGCCTAACATTCATAAGCAACATGAATTGGTATAAATACATAGAAGATATTGCCAAGTCTGATGCAAATAATTCAAACTCTTTCTACTGGTGTAAAAAATTTCTCATGCATATATTTCTCTAAAACCACCGTTCGTCCATGCATGAAAGATTGTGCTTTAAATACTCCCTCTTGAACAGAAAAAAATAAAAATGTATCCCACATTGTCTACGACACTCCATTTCCTGTTTTGCAAGAATTTCCACTGACAAGCTTACTACATTTTTACCACTTCAACATAAATATAAAGGTCGTTCCAGAAGTAATGCCTCCTGTTTTTTATTCAGTCCGAATGAATCAGTGGGATTGCAAATTGCATTGTTATGCAGATATTAACGATGTAAGATTCTAAGGAAGCAACTTCCCGTCAGAAGCAGAGATGTGCTATTGAATTCCTGACAAAAGTGTTTAAGAATGGTGATGACTATGTAGAAAACTAAATTCTGGAGCACAAAAGATCACTCGTTTTAATGATACCACTCCTGTCTTTGTAACTCTTCAACGTTTTAGTTTTTTAGTTAAAAATAGAAGGCCTTACTTTTTGAATGACCCTTGTACCTTCGATCAACCTGATTAGCAGCAAAATCTCACCCCTTTACTGAAGAGATCTCCAAATGCTGGAAATTTTTCTCCTGTAATAGCTTCTTTCTTCAGACAACTTGCCTTTAGAATTCCCTCCCTGTTTCCACGACCATACCAACATGCATAAATTTGAATGTAATGCGCACAAGCATTTTGCTGTACAACTCCCCATCTAGGATGTCCCTACAAATATGTGAGAATATGTCTTATCTGGGTGAATAAAAGTTTTTAAAAAAGAAAGTTCAGTACCATTATTAATCAGCAGAGTGTTACCATTGCCGACCAAAATTGTATTAAATATTTGGTCTGTGAGGGTTGAGGACATGCGTTGCATGGAGAGAAATGATAGGAGAATGATACAATGGATGTGTAATGCAAGTTTTAAAGGCAGGCTTACTTTTGATTAACTCAAAGAAAGATTAATTCTGGAAAGTATAGGTAGATGTGTGCAGGAGAGTAGACTTTGTGGTTTGATCATGTTGAAAGAATGGATGAGGGTTTTTGGGTTAGTAGATGTAGAACAGTTGAGGTAGTAGGTTGGAATAAATCAGATAGCAGATGGATGTTTTGCATCCGATAAGATGACCCATCCTCAGCTTGAACAAACTGATACTGATAAGAAAATTAAAAAGAAAAAAGTAAATGGAAAAGATATACCCGAACACATGGTCGCTAAAAATGTAAAAGTTACAACAAAAAATGTTTCATAGCTTTACATTCTCTCACTCTATAATAAAGAATGTATGATGAACCCCCCCCCCCCATCGATTTCGACGTATAAGCTCTGCCACAACTTAAGCTACTCGGAAATCCATGTAGATGATTTGTTTATAGTAGTAAAGGCTTTATGCAGAAACAACCACACTTTTTGGTACAGCTGCTAATCTTCGTCGGTGCACTAGCTGCCACAAAACAGAGCGTACAGTAAACCTCAGGTTTTTACATCAGAGTTTTCCTTCTCCTAGACACATACCTAGAGGTGCATCTCTCCCAGTGAATTAAATGCGCCTCCAAATACCAACCTGGAAATTTCTACATTTCAGCATATACAGTACCATCTGGTACTGGCCATCTCATCGTTGCTTAATTTTAGTGATCTGGTGAGAACCGGTGTGCCGGTGTGATTATACTGTACGTATATTTTTTTTTTATTATTGTTTTATCTGCTTGGTTACACATGTTTCGATTACTGAATCGTGTTAACGATCCAATAATTTCATCAGACTTCACAGGAATATTTATAATAATTATTGTTCATCTATGATGTGGTCCCTGGCCTTAATAGAGATCATCTCAGATGACAAGAGTGTCTTTGTGTATAGCCAAGAATCACACCAACATTTAACCTGGATTGGGGTATAAAAGTTAAGTTTCAGTAAATAAAAAATTAAGGAAATGGCACGTATATTGTTAAGTTTGCAAGTTGAAACAAGTAACGTAGAAAGCATACAAATGACGACTCAACAAACAAAGGTAGATCAAATAAGAAGTGTATTAGGAAAAGGTATATTTATAGGATATTTACATAATGATGTCAAATAAGAGAGTCTTTGCTGGAGAAACATATCTGCTCTCAGCGGCCTTCGGTGGCTTCTGGTGAACACACACTCAGACTAACTGAGTCTTCCTATTTATGTGTAATTACTATCCACATATGCAAATGAATGTGTGCCACCACAACATATATAAAAATGGAGACAAAATGAAACATTGAAAGAATCAAAGGGTCAAGTGCGACCTAAAATACAAACAGGTTTGTAAATGCAAAAAATTGAGAAAAACGAAATTTATAACAAAATATTTTTAGACAAGAGATAAGAATATAAAAGTTACTTTCATTAATGAAAATGTTTATTTAAACAAACAATCAAGATGTGTTTGGTAAATTTAACATTGGAACATACAACACGAGGTCACTGTCTACTGATGTTAGAGTCACCGAATTAGAGGATGAACTACAGAAGATCAAATTTGATGTTATAGGAATGTGTGAAACCAGACGCAAAGGTGAAGGATGTCTTATCAGCAGACACCACTTATATTATAAGGGTGGGAACACCTCCTACAATGGGGTCGGCTTTGTGGTCAACAAGAATATTGCAGGAAACATCACAAACTTCAATGGTGTTTCAGACAGAGTGGCACAGCTCACTATCAGGATCAACAAGGGATATTAATTAATAATTAATGTCATCTAGGTTTACCTTCCAACAACAGGCCATACTGATGAAGAGGTGGAGATGGTCTATGAAGATGTCAATAAACTTCTTTTTACCAGCAAAGCCACTCACATCATCCTTATGGGGAATTTCAATGCCAAGGTTGGAATAGAAAATACAGAAAGACATTTGAATCAAGTACTGGTCTATATGGTTATGGAACAAGGAACAGCAGAGGTGACACCCTTATAAACTTTACAGAACGCCACCAATTAAAGATCATGAACATATTCTTCAAGAAAAAAAAACAAAACACCCAGGGTCTAGCAGACAAGGCATCACAATTCCAGCTGCTACTATCCAAGAGATTTGAGGCACTAGCAACATCAGAAGATCCAAATACTGACAACAACAAAGTGATATCAGAGATCAGTCGGACCGCACTGAAAACAGCTGGTCAATACAAACCACAGAAACCAGACAAACTGTCACAATTACAAAACAGTTGAGAGAGAAACGACAGCAGGTGAAAAGGTTGTACAAATGTACATCGTGTACATTGAGATATGCAAGGTTCTGAGATGCAGAATGGCGAAAGAAATTTCAAACTTCAATGAACAACAAATACTACAATCCCTTGAAGTAAACAAAGGCATTAAGTCCATCAAAAAGGGTAGCGTCTCAGCAGAAACAACATCATCTATCTCAAAAAAGAAGATGGCACTCTCACCCATGACCTAGACAAAATTGTTTCAAGGTGCGAGGGGTTCTATGCTAACCTCTATGCCACCAGACAACCAGAACATCTTTCAACCCTTCATGCACTGAACAAGTTTGAGGAACATCCTCCACCCATCCTCCCATCGGAAGTGAGAACAGCTATTAAGTGACGGAAGTCAGGCAAGGCTGCAGAAGATGGTGTTACCGCAGAAGTACTACAGAGCGGTGGGGAACCCATTGTTGAGATGTTTACAAGGAGATACTGCAGATATTAAGAACTATCAGCCAATCAACCTTCTGCCAGTGACATACAAGGTATCTTACAAGTCTTGCTAAGACGTATGCTAGGGACACTAGACAGTCATCAACCGCGAGAACAAGCAGGTTTCAAAGCAGGTTACTTCACCATCGACCATATCCATGCCGTCAGTCAACTGCAAGAGAAAGCCAATGAATATAAGATCCCATTGTGCTTTGCCTTTGTGGATTACAAAAAGGCTTTCGACTATAGAGTTTGATCCATTGTTCACTGCCCTTGTGAACCAAGGAGTTGACTCTACATACATCACCTTGCTGAAAGACCTGTACAGTGGGGCTACTTCTACTTTAAAGCTCCTTCGTGACAGCAACAAGATCAAGCTGAAGAGGGGAGCAAGGCAAGGTCTCGCCAAAACTCTCCACAGCCTGTCTCCAGGATGCAATAATCAGTCGGATTAAGTGGGAGGGTAGGGGAGTCAACATCAGTGGTGAACACCTGTCACATCTCATCTTCGCTGATGATATAGTGCTGATGGCACACTCTCCTCAGGAACTAAATGACATTCTAAACGACATCCACTCTAAGAGTAAACTGGTCGGCCTCAACGTGCATCTTGGGAAGACTACGGTGATGCTAAACCAGCACGCTGCCAAGTCGCCAATAACTGTTGATAAAAAGACCATTGAGGAAATTGAAAGCTATATCTACTCAGAAAAGAAAATTACGAAAGGTGGAGATTTCCTCACTATGATAAAGAGAAGGGTAGCATTGGGATGAGCAGCTTTTGGGAAAGTGGAGAATATCATGAGAAGCCAAAAAGCAAATATGTCAATCAAAGGGAAACATTTTCAATGAATATGTACTGTGATGATCTATGGTAGTGAAACATGGACCCTGACAACTCGCCAAAGTGAAATCTTGGCAGTAGCACAAAGGAAGATGGAGAGGATAATGTTAGGCATCACTCTACAAGACAGAAAGACAAACATCTGGATCTGCCAACAAACAAGAGTTATTGACATCAACACTGCCATCAAAACATCCAAACACAGATTGGCAGGGCAGATAGCCAGACAACAGATGGTCCATCAGGACAACGGAATGAACATCTTGTGAATATAAGAGGCCAAAAGGAAGAGCAAGAATTAGATGGAGAAATGACCTGATACAGCATATGTGTCCCACATGGCAGCAATAACTCGGGCACAGTTAGATGGCTAAAGCTCAGGGAGGGGTTCCTCATTGAGTGATAAAACCCTTGTTGTTGTTATGTTTGGTATAGAAAGCTGGGTTAGTAGTCACAAGGTTTAGAAATGTGTGGGTCAATATTTTCATAGTGTCAATATAAGCAATATACATATGTGCATATTTGGCAGCGAGGTATTGTGTATGTGTGTTGGTTTACCTTGTTTTTGTTAGTGCATGTATAAACGTGTGCAAGTTGAGTCCTTTCCTTTTATGACATTTCTTTGACGATATGTTAGCCTGAGTTGGTGACCTGTTTTCTTCTCTCTTGTTACATCTGATGTGACCTTTTGCTCACTAATTGTAATTTCTTTTGTTTACTTCCCCAAAAAAATCTGTATATTATGATTACTAACAAACTATGCAATCAGAGGTCGCATATTTTGCTTGTATATAACTACTCTCCTCCTAAAATAAGGGTGAAGGTAATCCCTGAAAAAATGATATAATGACCACAAAACAAATACTAGACTACCTGCCACCCAAACAGTAGGACATAATGCCTGGATGGATAGCAAAAAACAGACTGAAAAGTCATGAACTGATTATTAGTCATGTGAACAGAGCAAACTAATATCAGGTAGGAAATGGAGACCAATTTAGATGAGCGGCAGTCAACACTTGAAGGTTTATTGTGTCAACAGTTGCAAATCCAAACACCAATGAGATCACTGGCACAATAAATGTACCATAAATAAGAGATGTTTTGCTTGTAAGGAGAAATGTAATATATAGTAATAAGATGTACATGTATATATTAGTAGTAAATGAAAACCGTGGTATGAAAGGAAAAATAAAACTAAATATATTTAGATAAAAAAAAAAAATGTTGGACAGTGTCCAAATAAAAGAAAATAAAAAATAGACAGTATTTTAGATTGTCGAAGGTCTGTCAACAATTATCTTCAGATTGTCAATGCTTTAATGTCCAGTGGACAGGGACAGACTAAAGAGAGAGTAGGGATAACTTTTCTCGTTGCTTCCAGGGTTCTCTCTGCTGATTGAGTGTCATTCCTAAAAGGACTGAAGCAATTCCTGAAGGGACAGATAGAATCGTAAGATGATTGGTCAGTTTGTAACCAACTTGTCTAGCAGGGACATTTCTTCATAAGAGAAATTAAATCTTTATCTATAACTGCTTTAAGTAGACATGTTCATTTTGGCTGTTGCCATGTGTATTTAGTGTATGTAAATGGGATAAGCATGGAGATGTGTGTCTGTATATTAGCATGTCTGGTTTACAAGTATGTACGAGCTTGTTCACAAAAGTTCTACTGTTTAGTAGTTTATGTGTCTCTCACCATGTGTGTGTTGTGGTGCGTCTCCTGGTTTCAAATAATGGATTTTGATGACAGTAAAGTCTTTGAAAAATGCAAAGAACAGTGCTAACAATTAATATAAATGTAGTTAAATTGGTGAATGAAAAAGTTAAATAAAAACATGAATGTTCTGATGGGTCACCAGTTAACAAGTGTTAACAATGGGATTTGGGGGATGAAAACGAGAAAACATGAGTTAATCAATAAAATTTCAACAATTTTACACAGATGTAGAATATATGTTGAAAGGCAAAAGTTTGTTGAGAAGTTTTAAAGTTCTTAAATAAGAAATAAACAAAAGTCTTAAAATTCTGTTGTGTACATGTGTGTTTACCTTCTAGTTAGCTGAGTTCATTGAGGAGATTGCAACAGGCTTAAAGGAATTTCAGCGTGTGGGTACTCAATATTATAGAATGGGTATTGTTGATGCTGAGAGTCAAAGTCTGTGGCAGGTGTTAACATGAAAGAATTCTGATTTCAGTTTATCAAGTCATTGTTTTTATAGTTTGATTAATTTTGATGCAGAATTGTTACTTTTTGGGGGTTTAAAAGGATTTTCATTGGTTGGAAAATATTGAGTTAGCACATTCCTATGAAAATTCTGACTTGCTTTTGGAAGTGAAGAGGAAAGCATACTAAAACAAGCCGAGAAAGAAAGAGGGTGGCTATTCAAACCATTTACTTTTTGGTGTTTGTTCGAATTTCATCTTGATGTAAAAATCTGACGCCCACTGCCATGAAAGGAAATAAGAAGAAAGAGTAAGCCAATAAGAAAAAGGGTAACTTATATCGGCTCGGTAACTTTCCCATGCTCATTCATCTCGCACATTAATTTCTAATCTATCATAGTGTTACTTCCAAGGGCTTTTCGGGCCCCAACAGACCTAAGCAGAATGTGTTATATGCACACATATTGTCTGTGAAAGTAAAAAAAGAAAGTTGCATGTTTGGGTTTTTATATTACTCGCTTGAATTACGGGGGGGAATATTCTTACGTCTTGATTGGTTGAAAGAAGTTGGTGACTTAAGCTTTTCTCCAATAAAAAGTCCATACAAAATCAAAATAGTTACTGCTGGTGTCGCAAAATAAAATTCCAATTTAATTTTTAAAGTTTTGAAAATGTAATTTTTATTCAATGTTGGCATCATGTTGCTTTTTATTCATTTTTTTCTTGCACCAAAAAATATTTTTACTGTTTAAAAAATGTTATTACACACAAAAAACAAACTTTTTGTCACATTATTATGCTTAAAATTTTAAGAAGTCTTAATGGAATTTAATGAATTTGAAAGTAAAAATAAAGAGATAGAAACATAATAGTTGACGAAATAGAAATTATTGTAAAGAAAATGCTATGGCGAGTAAACTTTTATATAAGATAAAAAAATAAGTTAAACAATTTTTTTCATCTATGGAAATGAGCGAGATATTCCAACAATCTATAGTAAAATCGAATCAAATTCTCTTTATAACGTGCTTAATCTATAGTAAACAAAGAAAGTTGTTTTTTTTTTTTGTTTTTTTTTTTTGTTTTTTTTTTTTCAAATATACATTTTTTGAGTAATGAGCGATTTTAACTTTGGTCAGAATATCTTTCAGAGGGAACATGTTTTCATTATACACCGGCGGTTATACCACCTTCAACCCGGTAAGGTCAACAACGTTTTCACGTGTTGTTTTGCATCATTGTTTTGAGTGTTCAGTTTTTTCTTTATTAGTTCCTTCCATTTAAATTGGTAAATGATTATATTAAATTTGAAAAATGTTAATTTGATAATAATTATCGATAATTTCATTCCCTAATAATCACTTCTTTCCTCGTAATCTTCGACTTGTGAATGAAGAAAACAAATCTAACCTTGCCTCCTCTACAAAAGAGGAGGTAATGTCTGGGAGGATGATCTCATGACAACAAAACAAGTACTACTACACTACCTCACTCAATCAACGAAGGTAGCAATACCTGACAGGGTGGTATCGTGACGAACGAACACATTGTAGTACAAATATAGGTATTACTTTATTTTAAGGCCCGTCTCACGTTCGTATAAAACAAAATATTTTTTTTGTAGATTTCGGTGTGCTAAAAACGAATCTGTAAATCGTTTTCGTCGCAAAAAAAAAAATAGTTTTCATGTTATGAAGAAATTACTTTTTCAAAAAATGGATGATCACTTCCATGTAAATTTAACTTAAAATGAGCGCCCACTTTCTGGCCACTTGAGAGGAGGCTAAAAAGTTTTTTTTTTTTGCTGTTTCATTTGTATGGTATGAACCCCTGAACTGTGGGACTATTTTCCATTTCACAGCCTAGTCTTTGTTTACGCTATGCGCGAGCATAAATGAAGGCTGTTAAATGTCCACTCGTGTACCAAACTGCCTTGTCACAGTGTTGTTGTACTGGCGAAAATTTAAAATTAGATGAAAAACAAGTAGTTTTCAAAATGCGCATATTTTGTAATTTTTTAGAATTTTTTTTTTTTATTACATTTTCACCCCAAACAAGGCACATTGCCACTGTGGTGTAGGGGGTTACTATCAGGGGCAGCAGCTACTGGGGCAGTGGGGTGGGGCACTATGTTGGGATTTGGACAGCAAGATGTCGGTTCACGTTACACTTGAACTTCTGCATGTCAGTACAGTTGGGGAAGCAGGGACCTGGAGTGGAATTCCAGAGTCTAGCGCCCTAGCGGTTCTGGGGAAGTTGCACTTCATTCTCTCTAAAGAATTATTTTCGCCTTTCGGATTATCTTGAGAGAATCTTCATGCAAATATTATGCGCGTTTTTTTTTATTTTTTACATATCCAACATTTTGTCACTTGTTTTTCTTGCCAATTTATGACTACAATAAATTCCGGTTTCACTCTGTAACCAGCAAATTCTTGCATTGCTACAAATATAATTTGCTGATTTCTTTCTGTCCCCCGATGAGAACTTTTTCGGCGGATATTAAAACTAAAATCTTTCAATCATTATTTTTGTAATTTAAATAAAATAAACTTTTTTTTTACAAGTTTTTTTTTTCTTCACATTTTTTTTTTTTTTTTTTTTTGACATCGTAACTAATTTTTTTTTTTCTTTTAATAACACAATAAGTCATAACTCATCATTTTTATAACATAAACATTCGGTTAACACAAATTCTACTTTGGTATTTTTGAAACTGAATTATTTACAGTTTGTTTTTATTGCAACAGAGCGTAAAGACTAATCTTTCTAGACTGAGGTAGCATAAAAGAAATTTGCTTAAACTGGAATATAGTCATAAAAAGGTGCTCTATATCCGGAGAATAGCTTCTCTTCGTATCTCTTCTGCCGAAATATCTGGTGGTTTGTCATGTACTTCTTTTCTCATGGGGGGGGGTACATTTTTGTGTTTTCATTCGTTCTTTTATTTTTGAAATTTTTCTTGGGGTAACGATAGAGTTGACATATAATAATGAAAAAATGCTCAATATTCTTAGTATAGCAGGTGTGGCCAAACCAAACTTTATGTCGACCCTGGCAACACTGGGTATCCATGCTAGTATATATATATATATATATATATACATGATGAGTGCAACGTCTTGTCAGACGAGTGCTACTCCCTCAGACACTTTAAGTCCATGAGCCCAAAAATTACTTTTTTTTTTTTTAGTACTACTGGTGAATTCACACGCTGAAGCAGACATAACACTGAAGACGGTTATTGCCATACATACATATATATACATACATGCACACATACATATATATATACACACACACACACACATATATCTATAAACATAAACACATATATACATACATGCACAATACATAATACACATACATACATATACATACACATATATACACACATATATACAACTACAAACACACATATACATACATATACACATACAAATATGTACACATATATGCACATATACATACACATACATTTAACTACTTGTATATATACATATATATATGCATTTATACACATACATACACATATGCATATATACATATACATACAGACACACACAAACATATATAAATATATACATACAAACACACATAAACATATATACACACATATACACATAGATATATATACATATACATACACATGTACATATATAAGCATACATACACATATACATACATACATACACACACAGATATATATAGTGATGGCAGATCAATTATTATATGCTTCCAGCATTTCAAGCCTACATGCGTCACAACTTTTCCATTGCCACAGGAATATTTTTATAGACAAATGCCTGAGAGAGTATCTATACAAAGATGATGTTACAGAGTTTTAGCTTTGTACGACAGCTAAATCTCTCTCTCTCGGTTCAAAACGTTGAGATTCAGCAACAAGCAAGAGCAAGGTAGCCAGCAACAAGTTAAACTGCAGACCAGCTTAATGCGGGTACTGGTGTTACATGATGCAGGGCTGGCCCATTTTCATGTAAGTAAAAAAATAGGGAATTAGTTAAATGTAAATATGAAAGTCAAGGATTCAAACTTGTGAAGCTAGATTTGGAATTCAAAATTCCAATCATAAGTTAAAATGAATACAGAATGTTATTGAAATAAAGAATGTGGAATTGCAATTGTTTAGCTTACATATCTGTATATGGAAAAGGAATGTAATAATGAAATTTGTTTCTGTGAAAATTAAAATAAGGAATTTAATTGTCAATTGAAATTGCAAACATATTTTGTAAAGAGGTTATTTGAAAAATAGGTTACTGAACTCGGGGTCATGTCAAGTTTGGCAACGTGACACATGTCATCCAACGTGCTTTATGAGCACATGTTTTTTTTTTTATATGTGATGACGTGACGAGTTCTCAATATAGGTAGAGTTTTTAGATGCAGTCGGAGAGAAGAGTCAGGGGAAAGAACCGAGAGAGAGAGGTCAGAAACGGCTGCTGATGTCAAACCTTGGAAGCGAAAGGTTAGAGAAGAAAAAGCCATGTAAAGAAACTTTGAATTCCTCAAGCGAAATCATGGACCGGTCATGAAATAAAGGACGTCGTCATCTTTGTGTATCTGCATCTTCGTGTTGTTATTCAACAGAAAAGGTATTGTCCATTTATATTATAAGAACTTTGTGAAAATCATCATCTTAAAAATAGGTAAGAAATATATGTATCAATATTTATAGAAACACTCCCGTTCATACAGAACTGTCTCTCTCTCTTTATATATACCTGTTTATGTCTCCAATATGCTATCTCTTACAACATGAACATCTTAAGACATATGAACACTTAACGCATGAACATTCCTAAGACTGTCTCTATCACTCTAAGACTCTTACAAACAACAACACTAAATAAGAACACGTAACATACGCACGTATTTAGTACCTACTAAAATAACACTAATTACATAATATACACATATTTGGTACCTTCAAATAATAATACCACCCACAATATAACACTGGTCTCCCACTTTATGGTTTTTTAAATCAGAGATTTGCTTCTCCTAGAGGGGGTGCCTTCATCACGACTTACAAGAGCCCTCTCTACCCCACATACACATGGAAATAAACACATGCATGCATACACACAGAATGCATGCAAGCATACATATGCATGTACACACCCATGCAAACATACACACATAGAGGCACACACATAAGCATGTACTTACATATGCATACACACACGTACACATACACATACATGTAAAATACACATGAAGGAGCATTCCAAGTCATATATCCTCAATGATCAGGATGAAGATGATGGGTGCAATTCAATGAGTTTGACATGAATAATAAAAAAAAACAAATAAAAAAAAAACAATCTAAAACAAACAATTTGTAGAAGAGAGTCACTCGTTGAAGAGTTTGTGCAACTTTACAAAGGAATGGATGTAGGAATCAGACGAGAACAAAATCCAACAGATCAGTACTAAAACGCCGGGACTTTAAAAAAAAAATATATATATACATATATATATATATATATATATATATACACACACACAGACACACATATATATATATGATGATTGATGATGATTGAAACGTCTTGTCAGATGAGTGCCACTTCCTCAGACACTTAATGTCCATGAGCCCAAATGCCTGAGGGAGTATCTATACAAAGATCATGTTACAGAGTTTTAGCTTTGCACAACAGCTAAATCTCTCTCTCAGTTCAAAATGTTGAGATCCAGCAACAAGCAAGAGCAAGATAGCCAGCAACTCAAAATTCCAATCATAAGTTAAAATAAATACAGAATGTTATTGAAATAAAGAATGTGGAATTGCAATTGTTTAGCTTACATATCTGTATTAATGTCCATGAGCCCAAATGCCTGAGAGAGTATCTATACAAAGATGATGTTACAGAGTTTTAGCTTTGTACGACAGCTAAGTCTCTCTCTCCGTTCAAAATGTTGAGATCCAACAACTAGCAAGAGCAAGATAGCTAGCAACAAGTTAAACTGCAGACCAGCTTAATCCGTGTACTAGTCTTCCGCTTTATGTTTTTTTTAAATCAGAGATTTGCTTCTCCTAGAAAGGTTGCCTTCACCACGGTTTATGGGAGCCCTCTCCACCCCAACACATATATATATACACACACAAATATACACGGTGCTAGTTGGCCGTTGACCCCGAAAATGTTCATTCGCCCTATATATATATATATATATATATATATATATACACACACACATATATATATATACACACACACACACATATATATATATATACATACGCACACACACACACACATATATATATATATATATATATATATATATATATAAAATAAAATAAAATAAAAATTACAATTAAATTTATCAAAATGATCCAAGATGGTAAAATTAAAGTATATTATAAATATTAAAGAATTAATATTTATAAAGTTATCTCAGCCAGATGTAAAAGCTCGATAAAACCAAATAGGAGATAGAGCTTATAATACGAGCAAACAGTTAATAAAACATGTTAAAAAACACTTTGAAATGAGTTAAAAACCATATTTAATCTGAAAAGGAAACACTAGATAAGTGGATAGTCCACTTATCTAGTGTTTCCTTTTCAGATTAAATATGTTTTTAACTCATTTCAAAGTGTTTTTTAACATGTTTTATTAACTGTTTGCTCATATATATATACTTGATGCTTTACCAGAGCTATCAAGGGTATTTTTTATTGTGACGGCATCACTAGATGGGGTGCCTACTATGGCTTAAGAGAGTCCCATTTACTCCCGAGAGAAGGATTGACTGCACTAGTTTCTCAACCTGGTATTTTACCTCGCAGTACATACAGCACCTCGCCTTCCCAAATGGTCACCCATCTGGTACTGTCTAGACTCGACGTTGCTTAACTTTGGTGATCTGGCGAGAACCGGTGTGTCAACGTGATTGTGCTTCGCTGCTAAATACCCACATTTTCTTATTTTAACCTCCCCATGTTAAGAACAGCTTTCTGAATAAACACCCTTTGCAAGTTGGACAACACGTGCACATTAACCTTTTATTTATTATATATTTGTTTTTGGCCACTTTTTTGTATCTGTGTCTATTGTGAAACAAACCTGGCCAGACCTGAACGAGAATCCCCCACCTATAATTTTTATAGTATGTTTTTAGTATGTAGTATACTTTTCGAGTTTGAGGGTGTTTATTCAGAAAGCCATTCTTAATATGGAAAGGTTAGGGGTGTTTATACTATGCTGAGTTAGGTCATAAAAAAAATACCATCAGCAGAATACAGGTTAAAATTATAGGGTGGGATTCTCATTCGCATCATACGGAAAAGACCTCAGATTATTATCTAGTAAACGCTGAGTTCTGTTAAATCTTTTTTCAGTGATGTAAATTATTTAAAGTGATAATGGGTTCCCCAAATAATTTATTTTGGTTCATGTGAATTTTCCGCGCCCCCCCCTTACAATTTTTTTTCCTTTTCGTCTTTTTTCAACTATTTCTGCAGATTATTATTATTAAGCTATCAGATTATAAAAAAAATTGAAAAAAAGAATCAATACTTAAAGATTTCGAAGGTGGGTTCAATTTCACATGTAACGTTCTAGTAAATCGAACTCCCATTTCTTAAAAACTAATTTTTGATAGCCTCGTTTTGACATTGGGTTCAGTTCCCCGACCCCCCAACCACCATTATTAATTTGCGATTTTTTTACTTTGCCAAAAGGAAAAAAAAATCACAAAAATATGAAGCAAAGATAACTCCAGGAACAGCCACTTCATCGCATGATTCTACTGATTTCTATTCATCTATGTCTGGTGCGAGGAACTCAAAAGTATCTCAGGTTATTGCAACTGTGCCTAGTCATCATTTTCTGTTCAGAGGGATGTTTACGTACATTGTTATAAGGCAGGGTTATAATGATGTTGTTATCATGTCCTAGTGATCTATAAGTTCATCTCCAACAGTATTATTTGATTTGATTATTTAAAAATCATTGGCTGAAATCATATTGAGAACAAAGATTACTGATGCCAAAGAGCAATGTATTCTACAAGCAATGTATCCTATGAATATAAAAAATGTATCCTATGAATATAAAAAATTATTCACCCTATAGAATAATATTTGACAAATTTATTCAACATTAAATAGCCGATAGATGTTGATAGGCCATAAACCAAACTACAAGTGTTTTGCATTGCAGAGCCACTATGATCATACATTCTAACATGCATTATCATAGTAGCCCCACCTGAAGAGGCTACCATGATAATTGTAGGATAATATAATTTATATAAAAAAACTACAATAATTTTTTTTGTCACTTTTTTATAGAAAATCAAAATAAACTTTTTTTTTGCACAAGAATGACGCAGTTGGAACAAATGCCTTCATCTTATCCATAGTAATTCCAGTTGACAGTACTTTTTTGTTTCTTAATTTTCTACACTAAATAACCAGTTTACATAACAAAATGAGAATCTATTCACTGTAATTATTGAATCTATTCATGGTACTATTTCTACAGCACAATTATATTATTTTGATCCAGAATTCTTACATCTGTTTTGAATATTTTCTTTCAGATCTGAAATCATTGAACACCACTCATCTTCTCACCTTCTGAAGCATGTCGCTGTCTCTAAAGTCATGCGTGCGCAGTTTATATCGTGCCCTGATTTATAATAAAAAGGGCCTTTTATATCCATCATATGCTGCCTCAGGACTGCGGTCTTTGATTACAAGTTCTGCAAGTTACCAAAAGGAACCAACTGCACGGACCGTTGATGTTACCAAAAATCCTTACTTCCAAAAATATGTTAGAAAGCTTCAAGAACTAAGATTGTAAGTGTTTATTTTTGTAGGCTTCAACTTTGTGACTTTTGTTATGCAAGCTACAAGATAGCTGTGATAAAAATAGAGCAAAACCATGGAATCATAGTAATATGTCATCTGGCCACAAGTCTGATCATTCCAGGTTGGGTCACCGTGTGTACAGAGGATGACGTTGAAAGTCCCAAATCACCACTGACAGTATCTGAATGCATTAGATGTGCACAGTAGTGCAACCTTCTATTGCGATATCAAACTCTTTTATGGTTTTCAGTTATTTTAAATAAAATAATTTCTTTTTGACTCCCACTTTCTGTTTAGCAGAAGTCTTACCAAGTCTTGCTGATGTATAACCAGGGAGAGTTCCTTTTGACTAACATTTGTGTAATTCCAGTTTAATTTTAAAACTCTACATTGATTGAATTGGAATTTTGAATTGAAATATATATGAAATACGTTTGAAAGCCAGATTAGAACGCAATATTATGAAAATAAACAAGTATTTACTTGTTTAAAATGAATATACTTTGGAGTAATATTTTATATTTTTTAAGTTTTTTCCTTGTCATGATGTAGAAAAAAAATGTTAATGAAGAGTCTGTGGTTATCTGCAGTGTTTTTGAAATGCCAGAAGAATGTAATTTTAAACAAATAAATACTTGTTTATTGCGTGGTAATTCAGTTTTCAAATGTATTTCATACATATTTCAATTTAAAATACTAGAAAATATATTTTGATTAAAACATTTTATTAAAAATTAAACTAATCTGTAAGAAGAATCATTTCAAAATAAAGACTTGTTTGTTTTTTATGTAGCATTTGAAAATTTACCTAGAATTACATAATTTACCTAGAATTACATAATTTACCTAGAATTACAAAATTTACCTAGAATTACAAAATTTACCTAGAATTACATAATTATTAATCAGAAAGGAATTCTTCATCGCTAAACATCGGTGATTCTTCCCCTAAAGAGAAAGTGAGAGTCAAAAATAAACTTCTTTATTTAAAATAACCAGATTTTCTTTGCTGTATTTTTTGTTTCGAGACTGATCAAAAATATTAATCAATTGTTTTTAGATGGCATTAGGAATGTTTAGTTTTTATTTTATTTTGAAAAAATACTCTGCATTTTTAACAACAACCAACAAAACAAAAAGGAGGTGAAAAAATGGATATGCAACAAATACACATTACTAAAGAATTTACTCTTCTACCTACATGAATAAGTTTTTATTTAACTTATTTTAAAGCGTTTATTTACTTCCAAACAAAAGTAGTGTTATTCCTGTTGAGTGAGAAAAAAACATGGCAGTCTCATTAGTCATGTCGACCCTTGATTATCTCTCAAAAATCGAAAATTAAACAAATTACTGATAGAAGCACATTCAATAAACGTCACCAACACTGAAAATGAAATGTTCTACAAGGATTTTGAGTGATTATCAAGTATAACATGGCTGTAATGAGACCACCATTATCTTTTTCATTCTAACTCTACAAACCTTACACTATTTTTGTTTCAAAGTAAATAAACACTTTAAAATAAGTTAAAACAAAAAAAAACTTATCCAGGTTATGTATTTATTTTTTTTTCATCTTTTTGTTTATTTGGCTTTTGTTAAAAATGACAAAAATAGTTTTATTTATCGATGTTGCCTGGTAGTTATGTTACTTTCATTCTGATTTGCTTTTTTTGTTTTTCTAAAAAGTTTCTTAACTGAGGCGCATGAATATGATTTTGCTGGGTCTTTTTTTGATTTTTATGTTTCTACGTGTTTTGATATATTTATTTGTCTACGTACAAACAAAATATTATATCAAAATACAAAGGGAGATAACTCAACATGATTCATATATATATATATATATATATATATATATATATATGTGTGTGTGTGTGTATACAAGTTGTTTAAAAAAATCCTAAGCCTCACCCAAAAGGAGTTAGAGGAACAAGGCACTATTTTCACTATCCTTTATTTTATAATGAAGGGCAAAGTGTATTTATTTGTATGTATATATCTCAATATATCTCATCACAGGACAGGTATCAGTAAAAACTGGATAAATTCTTTTCAAATATTTAGGAGAATTGAAAAACAATGGCTAATGTCCTGTAAGGGTGGCTGCATGTGTAATTGTGAAGCAAAGATTGCATAATCACCTACCACAACTCTCCTGAGTTGGCACTGCATACAGCACCTGGTATTTCCAAATGGTCACCCATTTTAGTACTGACCAAGTTCAACATCACTTAACTTCAATAATCTAACAGGACCAGTGTGTCGACGATGTGATTATGCCATATATTATAATGAAATCTTTTCTTTTTTTGTCAGTTCTTACATGTTTTTTCTTTCCTATTTTTTGTATTTTTAGCTTGAAACGTTATCTTTTTTCTTATTTCTATTCTTTTTATATGAATAATTTTATTTTTTATATGAATAAATGAATTGCCACTTATCAAGTCCTAAAGACCACTCAAGGATAAGGGTTAATAAGTTTGTCAGGAGGACAGTAATATAACGTCACTGATACAGACATTATTTTGGTTTGTGTGCAGAATTCCTTCATATACTAAAAAACAAAGAAAGATCTGTATGATGTACATACCCATGATTAATTTTACGCTTACATTGGATTATATTTTCTAATCATTTTTAATCCTTTCTTATTCATGCAGTGTTACCAGATCAGGCTGTCTGAATGTACTGGCTTCATGGCCTAAAATGCACCAAACATTGATGTTATTGCTTTTTTACTTTTCCTTTATAAAACTCAGTCATGTTCTGCAAAGTCGAAACAAAAACAACAATTTTCCTCTACAAAACAACCAAACCAAACATCATGAATAAATAGATATAAAGAATTAGAAACATAAAACCTTTTTTCCAAAATTATTGGATTTGTTATTAATAACTCAAAAAGGGTTGATATGTCATAAAACCTTTTTTCCAAAATTATTGGATTTGTTATTAATAACTCAAAAAGGGTTGATATGTCATAAAACCTTTTTTCCAAAATTATTGGATTTGTTATTAATAACTCAAAAAGGGTTGATATGCCATAAAATCAACCAAATCCTATTCATGCAATTAGATTCATGTAGAATCCAACAAAATCATTTAAAAAAATCACAGTTTTAGGTTTTGCATGAATTTTCAATCAAAACTTGTCAATTATTGGTGATTAACAATGGTTGCTTTTGAAGTTGGTCACATTAGGCTCTGAAAATTATCACAATAAAATCAAAATGTATGTAATCATCTTTATACATCAGTAAACTGTATGACTACTTTTTTATATATTAACTAGCAGGCTGCCCGGTCATAAATTATGCATAAATATTATATTTTAATTCATACAAAACCGAGACATGTACATGTAAGTATTGTTTTTTCTAAACAGTTCACTTCTTGTAAGTAAAAAAAAAAAATACTCAAGCTGAGATCGAAACCAAAACCTAAAGACAGTGAATCAAGTACGATAACTATTAGGCCAGCTTGCCACGATTTTAAAAAGTGTTTTCAAACCTATTTATTCTTAACATAAGAAAGTTTTCATATGAATATTTGTGCATGTGCAGTCGTGAAACAGTTGACAAACAGATAAAAATCTGATGACCCCCAAGTACAAATTTTTCAATTTTTACTTCTTAGCAGCCTTTTTTTTTTTGGATTAAAACTGATTAAAAAGTTTTCCACATGCCTGAATACCCTATATACCAAATTTAAAATCTATAGATCAAAAATTTGTTGAGTATATAGGTTGAGAAGTGTCCTCACACACACATTCTCACTTTTATAGATATATAGATACATATTAATGTTAAATAAAATTGTTTCTTGGTCCCTCCTGTAAGTACCCAATGTCTTACTAGAAAGAATTTTAGCTGAAAAGATATTGAGGGAAACAAATACCAACAATAATCATCTGATTTCATACAAAATGAATGAATGATGCTGTAGAATAACAGCAGCACCAACACCTCTCTGTGCTCCAATGATTTCATCAAAGTCACAAAACTTCCTAATTTTATGTACTCAACTTTATGGCATACATATAAAAACATTAACGTCTGCAATGGTTGTCCATACTCTGTTTGCTGGTTGCTCTTGTACTTTTTCAGTGATCATCTTTGATGTAGGAAATGCCTTTAATCAAAGCTTCTTACTAATACTTTCACAAAACTCAACACAAATCTGATAAAATAAGTGATTTCTTCAATGTGATTTTTGTTTCAAATCACGAGCCAATGTGGAGAGGAGAAAAACAGAGAGAGAAAGCGATATTGAAATCACTAATTAATTACAGGATCCCATAAGTAAATTGGGACTAATTCTTAATTTGCATAACTTTCTAACTATTCCTCTAATGATGATATTTTTTTTCCTGATAACCTTGAAGATATTTCAATAAGACTTGGTCGGTTTTCCTTAAATATGGCACAACAGATGACCATATGTGAATTGAGATGTGTTAGGAACTCTCCTTCAGACATAATTAAGAGTACTGGCTATGCAAAGATGACAGTTTATCAAGTCCTGGCCAAGTTTAATGCCAAGGATAATGGTCAACAGTAAAGTTGCCACAGCTGCCACAATGATTGAAATCAAACCAAGACTTTTCTCGCACGATTGAAAAGATTGATAAAAGCAAACCCGATTCAGTCAATATCAAAATTGGCCAAAAAAACGCGATGTTAGTCACAGACCCATCAGCAGAGCAATCAATGAAGACCTTGGAATGAGTTCTTATATGAGGAGACTCTGCAATCTCCACAATGCCAGTTCCAGATATACTGATTATGGATGAGGTTGCCAGCCACTACAACACACGAGTTATTACCTGTGACCCATCAGATGTTAGTCTTGTGATGAATTCTGTTTCTGTGATGGTTTTGCAACTGAGGCAACTGATGGAAGGGTGATGTCTCCTCATTTCATCGAAGCTGATCCTAAAAATCAACATGGTGGAATATTTGAAGATTCTGAAGATGTTTTGCCCTGGATTTTGAAGATATTACAATGTTATCAAAGTAATGCTTGTTCAAGACTCCACATAAGTGTATGGAGCAAAACAAGTCTAGACTTACCTGAAGGAGAATCTTCCCATGTTTGTCGCAAAGGACATTCGGCATAGTAGCTCTCCAGATCTGAATGTTTGTGACTATTGGCTATTTAGCACGATTGAAAGAAAATCTAACATTAATCCACACCCTTGTGTTAACTCTATGAAATCAGCATTTGAAGAACATTCCAGAATTTTGATGTTGATGAAGTGAAAAGGAGTTCAAAATTTTGCCAAAGGATCTCCAAAATTATTGAATCACAAAGGTGGATTATTTGAATAATTATGTTAAATAGATTGTAAGGATTACACAAATGTTAAAATGATCATTTTTATCTCTTTTATCTTTTAAAACAAGGAATTGCAAAAGAAATAAGAAAATGTCCCGATTTACCTGAAGGACCTTGTCAATCCATGTCATACATCTGATGTCATGTGTGCTTCCTCTATCACCTTCTCTCCTTGAGCTATGTGATGTCATATCTGTTTTTAATATATTCCCATCATTTAATTTTCAACCTGAGATGGTGAGCTGACCTCTGCTGACTGCTCAGCTGTTCTATTTTCTGTTATTCTCTACTAAGTAAATCATACATTAGAGGATCTGCCATGTTCCATATCTGAAATGGATAACCTCAACAGCTTTGTCGTCCAAATATACTTCCTCCACATCTGAATTCTAATCTACCCCCATTATCTTAGACTTCTTGCACACAAACTGGTTATCATTTCTCAACCTGTAATTTCACCACACTTCTATTGATTTGTGCGAATTCCCTTTCCTGAGATGAATTCAAAATGTATCCGTCTGGATGAAAAAAATTCAATTTGTTTTTAATGTCTGTAAAACAAAGGAATGTAATTGAACCCTTTATTTAATTCACATGGACCCATGGTGTAATGGATAAAGGTGCTAAATTATTATCCATTTTAAGTGACAGTCTTCTGGAGGTCAAAGTTTCAGTTTTCAGTACAGATGATATTAAGAATACAATTAAGACTTCTACCCAGTCACGATAATAATCTACCTCAGTTGTTTTATTCTGTTCAAAATTTTGTATAGATTTCCTGAATTCAACATAAAGATCTCTGAGTTCGACAAGATGCACCTAAAGAAGGTCAAAGGTTAGATTAGTCGAAACGTGAGAATAACATCCAAGATGAAAACAGTGGTTTGAATAATCCAAATGATCCATCTTTTATTTTTCAGTTCAAATCCTGAACTTTATGAGCAAAGACTGAAAGAACTTGAGAAAAAACTGAACCCAAAAGTAGAACCAGCACCATTGAAGACAGAAACTGAAAAGAAGAAACCATTGCAGAAAAAATCAGTTTCAAAATTGGTAAGAATTTTTTTTTACTAATTTTACTGCATGTGTCGATTGTATTACCAGCATAGATTTGATTGCCCATGTTCAAGTTCTGTTAGAGCTGTTATATTTTAACTTACTGATGTTTGAATAAACCATTATACATCCGTGTCGTTGTCATGAACACACGTTTTTGCTTGTCTGCAGATAAAAAACCATTCAGACGCCGATGTTTATAAAAAACGGTTTATTAAAAAGAGAAAAAACAGTCAAAGGAAACATCAGAAGGATGGATTACTTTCATATACGTGAGAGCGAGAGAAAGACAGTGATATAGATACATCCAGTCACACTGCACGCATTGCTTCCACTTTGAGGACAGCGCTCTGGAATGGCTTTCCTGTTTGAAGCATTGCCAAACAAAAAGACAGAAAATCTATGATCAGAAGTCATGCAAATTTTTTTTTTTTTTTTTGCTAGGGAGGAGGTCACCGCTTATCAAGGTTCAAAGGCCACTCAAGGATAAGTGTCTGTGTTTTCATCTTGGGTCACCTCTAAAAATGTCACTCAAATTTTTCTATTTAAACATGGCTATCATTATTTAACAGAACATTTGCATCATCATCATCATCATCTTCTTCTTCTTCTTTCCCTTAATCAGAGGGCTGGCGTTTTCTGACAGCCTGCAATTTTAGTCTCTAAGCTTGATAGTCTTGAGGATTGATTCTCAATTGACTACAACATGGTCGTTTTCAAGTTCAGTATAAACAAATTCTTGTTGAGCCATCCTCTTAAATAATCAAATTCTGTCTTGCATCATTACCTCAAGATGTTCTCAGTCCTGGATATGGCCTTAAACTATATTCGATCGTTAGGTCTCAGCTTGCGGGCTTTGGGGAGTGTGGAGCCACCCTTTAATTGCCGTTGCTCCCAGGTTCACTCTGACCCGAAGTGGTAGTACTTGTTAGGGTCCCAACTATGGGTTAAATAGAAACCAACTTGAAAAAAACTATATATTCTATTAAAAAATTTTTTTTCAAAATCACTGGATTCGGCAGTAAATAACCTGAAAAGGGTTGATATGCTGTAAAACAAAAACAACCAACCAACCAACCAATCAAGATGTTCTCTCATCATTCATTTGACAAACTAATTAGCCTTCATCGTTGAGTGGCTTTTTATGACGAGATCCCTGGCGACACCAAATGATCTTGCTTTTCAAATAGAGGAAGAGAAGATGGGAGAGGATGAGGTATGGTTAGGGGGGCCATGCTGACACTTGGTCAAGGAAAAACAGATGTTTATGAAAAATGTCCAGAAGAAATAAAATATTTCAATGGGAAATAAATAGTTATCGCTTATTACATCAGTGCCGGGGTGGGGTTTTTAAGAGAAAGACAAACGAGAATTGGCATCTATCAACAACGGAAAGATTGTTTTTAAAATCTCTGTTGAGCGAGATGAAGAATTTGGGTGAGGGGTCGCCGCCAGGCATTGTTCGACCTGGGGTGACTAATAACTTCTAATTACATGATAAGTTAACATCTCAGTGCAATGAGGGTTAAAAATTGGTAGAGATAAAGCCGAGAGGAGGAGTAGAAATTAGGGAAACAGAGAGAGGGAGGAAATTCAAAAGAAGAAAAAGGGAGTACAAATTAATAGGGAACGAAGAGAAAGAGAGAAAGGGAAGAGGAAAGAAAGAATAAGTCCAGAAAGGTGGAAGGGGAATTTCTGATTTGATAAAAACGATTGGCTTTTTAGAGTTAGAGTCCTTTTTACTGACTGGCATTCGAGGCGTCCACATCGCTCTCACCCCGCCTGGGGGGGGGGGCCGAAACCCTCACAAGAGCTAAGTTGAAAAGCTCTTGTTCTTAGTTGGGAAATTAATTAGAGGAACTTGTTATGCAACCTGCATCATGAAGCTCGGATCAAAGAACTCAACTATAAACAAGTGTAAAACGATTTATGAATAATTATTTTGTTTCGTTATATAAAAATGTCCCAGAGTTTTTCCTTGTTTCTCGATTGCCGGCCTGAATGAAGATGCAGTTTATTTCAGGTATTCCCTGATGCCAGATGATGAAAGAGACAGACTGGATCCAGCACGAAGCCAGAGTGACGACCGAAATCGACAATGTTGCCACCCGGACTTAGGGTCATGCACCTTTCGCGTGCCCTGAGCAGCAGAAAGAGATTTTCCAGTGACCAGTGAGAGTCTGGTCACCCTTGAGGGGTCCACCACTAGACAAGTAAGAATGTAGCCTTGCTGGGTTGCATCTATGCTCCTGTGAGCTGGGAGCGACGAACACGGCCAGAAGTACATCACAAGTATGCTCCCGTGAACCAGGATAGCGACGGATGCGGCCCGGCCCTCAGACGAGAGAGGGTGTTAGGGTTATATTTTGGCCTTGATAAGCATTGACCTCTTAGTACATAAAACAAATTCTGTTCAATATCCTAGTTGATGATTTGCATCCAAATTTTTTGGAGTTGTTTCGCTTTCTTTCAACTCTTAAGGTTTACTGCATTTTCTTATCAAGAAGTTGCTCCTCTCAATGTGGTTAAACCAATGATAAAGATATAAGTCTATTTCTTCTCTCTTGAGCTATGAGTGAAATAGTAGGGTAGACTGGACTCTAAAGCCTTGGTAATGGCAACTTGTCTAAGAGAATGAAATCTCTGATACAGCATGTGCAACCAAGTAGATCATCGTTAATTAAAAACGCATTTATCCTTTGTTTTGTTTTAATTAAAAACACATCCTTTGTTTTGTTTTAATTAAAAACGCATTTAACCTTTGTTTTATTTTAATTAAAAACGCATTTATTCTTTGTTTTGTTTTAATTAAAAACACATTTATCCTTTGTTTTGTGTTAATTAAAAACACATTTATCCTTTGTTTTGTTTTAATTAAAAACGCATTTATCCTTTGTTTTGTTTTAATTAAAAACACATTTATCCTTTGTTTTGTTTTAATTAAAAACACATTTATCCTTTGTTTTGTTTTAATTAAAAACACATTTATCCTTTGTTTTGTTTTAATTAAAAACACATTTATCCTTTGTTTTGTTTTAATTAAAAACACATTTATCCTTTGTTTTGTTTTAATTAAAAACGCATTTATCCTTTGTTTTATTTTAATTAAAAACGCATTTAACCTTTGTTTTGTTTTAATTAAAAACACATTTATCCTTTATTTTGTTTTAATTAAAAACGCATTTATCCTTTGTTTTGTTTTAATTAAAAACGCATTTATCCTTTGTTTTGTTTTAATTAAAAACACATTTATCCTTTGTTTTGTTTTAATTAAAAACGCATTTATCCTTTGTTTTGTTTTAATTAAAAACACATTTATCCTTTGTTTTGTTTTAATTAAAAACACATTTATCCTTTGTTTTGTTTTAATTAAAAACACATTTATCCTTTGTTTTGTTTTAATTAAAAACACATTTATCCTTTGTTTTGTTTTAATTAAAAACGGATACAAAAAATATTTAATAACTGTGCATATATTTTTACCTTAATAACAATTTTTTATTTTATGGTTTTTTATTTTATTTTAGAAAAACTATTTTATGCTAGTGCAGTGTCGAACCCAAACACTATAATAGATTAAAAAGACAAGCTATTTTGGTTTGTTCAGTGGCTGAGTAGATAAGGCGTTCATATTTTATGCCATTGGAATTCTCATACTAGAAAAATTTTTTCTCTCTAGCATTCCAATTATTTCCTAACCAATATCAATCATCATCATACACTTGAATGATATTTTTTTTGATTATCTTATTATGATGTAAACAAAAAAACTTATTTCATTTGAGATGATTTGAAGAGAAAGCTTTGAGAAAGCCAACATTGATGTTAATTAATAAATCTAGTTGTATTTAAAAAACAAAGCCCTGTAACAAGATTTTTTTTGTAAAATTTTCTGAGGAATTGAATGATGTTAATTATTATTCAATTGAAAAATTTAATTTTAAAATAAATTTATCTGCGGCATATTTTGATTTGATCTTCTCATTCATAAGGACCATTTTCATTCTGAGCAAAGTATTCATCTGTTAAAGTAAAAGGACTACTTTCATTTTACTAGTAAAAACTAAATGGAAATGTGTTGAATGGATGTTGTTGACAGAATTTGGGATTACAAATAATGGAAAAAGGTTCTGCCAAGCTCCAACCTCTGTCACATTGCCATAATGTAGTATCCCTGTGTCTGTTTTATATGTAGTTTAATAGAATCTGCTTTGATGAACTCATAGCACTAATGCCCCCTTTACATACAAACTCCTGACTTCCTGACAAGCAGCAAAATTCCACTCCTTTACAGTTGAAGCCCTAGATGCTAGAAAGCCTTCTACTCTAATAGTTTCTTCTCTCAAACTGCTAGACTTTGGAATTCCCTCCCTGTGTCCTACTTCCTTGACCTGCAAAAGTTTAAATGTAATGTGAATAGACATCTCATTGTTCAACTCCCTACAAACATTTTTTAGACATGGTCCCAAGTACATACAAGTGACATTATACCTTGTTTCAGTTAAAAAAAAAAGAATTTTCAAAGAATGGTGAGTCCATGTTTTTTGCCAGGGGTTGGGTATGTATTCTTTTGATTTAATGCCTATGACTTTCCTTTTATATATATACTAGCATAGATACCCGGCGTTATATATATATATAAAGTTGCTGTCTGTTTGTTTGTTCACAAACTTATCCGAAAGTTTTTGAGATAGACACGCACTACCATATATATTCTGGAACTAGCTTAATCATAACTACTTGGATAAGTATATTTCATTTGGATCAAAGAGAATACAATAATAATAATAATGTTAGAACTTCATTTGTATCAGATGTGAAAATGTAATGTTTTAAAAATTAAAAAGAAATTTTTTTTTTATTAATATTCAATTCAAATAAGTCACATTACTACTGAGACATAAGGGATCACTGTGAATTACGGCCCAGAGTAATAAGAGCATTCTAACTGAGAAGTTGTGCAGTGAGGTGTTTATTCACATTACATTTAAATTTCTGCATGTTGGTACAATCAGAACTGTAAGGGAATCCAAGTGCAAGCAGTTTGAGGAAAGAAGTTATAAGAGTAGAAAGTTTTCCAGTATCTGAGATTTCTAGAGTGAAGAAGTGGGATTTTGGTGATTGTGAGATTAGTTGGGAGTATTTACGTTGAGGAGGCACAAGCAACACCTTGTTCATTGGAATAAAACTTTATTTTTGAACATGAAAATTATAAAATTAAAATAATAATAGAAATGGTAATATGGGATTTGAGGCTCAGAGCAGAGGTGCATGAGTGTCTTTATTAATTTCTGAGAAACACCGGGTGTGCCTTAAAATGATTAGCAAAATTTATTTCAATTAATGTCACTGTATTGACTCTGATTAATTCTGATGATATTCTTAGGTCCTACCTCCAACATTCGATGTTATAAAATGTACAAAATAAGTTGTTTTACTATTTATCTATGATTAAATAAGCTGCTGCTGCTGCTGTTTTGCTATTTAAACAACCTTGGCTCATTGTTAAAATGGGCTTCAGGCAATCTGGGCTTTTCAGCACAAAATATCGTAAATATTTCTTGCAGTATTATAGAAATAAACAATAAAACAAATTTAGTCACAATTTTCAACCGAAAGTTTATTTTGGGCAAATATCTGTTAAGGTCCATACGTAAAAAGATATTTTTAAAAAATTAACTTAATTTTAAAGAAAATATTTCCTCTTGAATCTGAAAAAAAATGTTTGGACTAAATCTTATGCGCAACTTTTATTTTAAAATTTGAAATTTTTAACATAAATCTACGTGACAGTAAACAAAGTAAATAGGAACACAATTATACACATAGAAATCAACAATTTCTGCATACAAGGATGGAATATTGTTGCCATATCTGGGCAGGAGCTGCTAAAAACAGCCTATCCTGCCTTGACAGAGTACAAAATAGACTTTGTAGCTTAGTGGGGGATGCCCTTTTCTCTACCCTGCAACCTCTCTCCCACACGAAGAGACGTTGCGAGCCTATCCTTGTTTTATCGTTATTTCCATGGCAGGTGCTCGTCTGAACTCCAATCTCTGGTCCCCCCTCGCCAATCTTTCACGAAAAACACCCGTCTAGCTGAATCCACTGTGAAAAATTTCCCCCACTCTATATCTGTGCCTAAATCAAAACGCGGATTCCATGAACAAAGCTTCTTTCTTAGAACTGCACGCCTGTGGAACTCTGTTCCGTCTGCCTGCTTCCCACCTGACTACAACTTGGATGTCTTCAAGTCCAACGTTAACAAATTCCTAATGAACCGCCCCCTTAAGTAAACACTTCATCAAATCTCCACACTAACGTAATGTACTTACAATAACCCTTATCCCTGAGTGGCTTCCGGGCCTTGATAAGTGGTGATCACTGTGTAAAAAAAAAAAAAAAAAGAAAAAAACAAATATTATTGTAACCTAAAAAAAATCATCTTTTACTGCATGAGAGAAAAATCCTTACAAATTTTTTTTTTCAATTTAGTGAGCCTCTTATGGGAGAGATGGATTTTCTCCACATTTAAAAAATAAAAATACAAATTTTTCTTATTCTATCCTTGGCAATGACTTGTTTTGTTGTTTTTTGGGGTTTTTTTATTGTTTTTTTTTATAGTTTGTTTTATAAAATATTTATTTCTTTTTCAGTGTCTCAATGATATTGTAAAATTAGATCTTCTTCGTGAACGTACTCCTGAAGAAATCGAAAAGGTGAGTGATTTTTTTCATTGTTGGCATTCTGCAATTTATTGTGTTATCTCCACTACACAAAGTTTATAATTAGAATTCTTTCTTGTAAGATTTCCTTTGGAAGCACATTTTTCTTAGCTTTTTAAAACAAGATTTACTTAAATACAGAGTGATCCTTGTTCCCACTTCCCAAAATGCCAGCCATGAAATCATTAGTAAAATTCACAATCCGTTCTGCAATACAACCATATTTTGTACAAAGAAATGGTTCTTGTCCAGAATTTCCTCTAGATAAAAAAATAAAAATAAAAAAAATATGTATGATGTATTGACCCATGACAAAAATGGAAATATCACATTAAAAAATTGCGTAAATTGATCAAGTAGTTTTATTTTTATAAAGAAAATCATTTTTAAGGAAGTAATAGGAATTCATAAATCTTACAAGTTGTAATTATTGAGTTATCTCCCTTTGTATTTTTTGTTCTTTTGTTTTTTTTTGTTAGAGTGTTTTCAAAATGGACACGATAGCTGCTCTTCTGTTACTCATAAAATTTGATCTTCTTACTTAAAAAATAAAATACTTTATCACTTTACGTAATTTTTGAAAAATGATATTTTCGTTTTGTCATAAGTATATACATCATACAGACTTTCTTTATTTTTGTTTTTTAATAGAGAGAAAATTCTGGAACCAAAGAAACTTCAGTCTATGCTTAACTTGTCCCTCAAGTTTTAATCACGAATGTTCAACAGTCTATTTTTTCAAGATAACGCCACAAATAAAAACCCGGGAAGGGGTGTGTGGGGGGGTTAAGGTTCGGTAAGTATGAAGCCCATTCAGAACTCGATCTTATTGATGAGATGCCCAGTGTGAATGCGGTATAGTGATAACTGGAACTAGTTTAAAAGAATAGGCCAAAAGAATAATGCACAACTCTCATCGCACCCCACCCAATTTGACCTTGTGCTATATTCATTGTGTAATGTTTTTAGTATTTTTTGTGAAATCTTTTTGCAAAATTATCCATGAATAAATAAATTGATTGGTGAAAAAACAAAGACTGTTGGAAATTAATGACTGAAACTTGTTGGACAAGTCAACTACAAACTGAAGTTCATTTGTACTAAATATTGCAGAGGATTTGAAAAAGAATTGTTAATTTTATGAAAGATTCTATGGGTGACATTTTTTTTTTTTTTGTAGAGGGGTGGGTCACCTTTACTAGTTATGGTGATAAAATAAAACCTGAACATCTACAAGAGCCAGACAAAGTTCCCACTCTTTTGGTATGATTTTGGTCTGTATGATTTTAAGATTTTTTTTGTTGTCTTTTCTTGTTTCATTTTAGATATGGATGCAATACCACAGCATCAAGGACTGCGTCTATGGAGTTGTCAAGGTAACTCTCTCCCTCTCTCTCTCCCTCTCCCTCTCTCTCATTTTTATTTAAGATATGTCTACACATAATTTTAAAAGATTCTGTCCATCAGACCAGCAGTTTTCGTTTTGAAATAACTACCAATAACCATGACTAATAACACCCTACCTAAAAGCTTATACTTCAAACTCCTCTGCTTAACATTCACAGGCAATCTGAATTTGAACAGATATATTGAGGACATTGCCAACGCTGCTGCAAAGAAGACGAGTTCCCTCTACTGTGCTAGAAAATTACTCACACATGAAATCATCCTATATCTCCACAAAACCACCATTTGCCATGCATTGTTGTCACCTCTGAGCTGGGGCATCTACCGCTAGTCTCTCCCTCTTAAACAATGACCAAAAAACAATCTCCAATCTAATAGGTTCTGCACTATAAACTGAGCTCCAACCATGCATCCCTGTGTTTGTTTTACAAGTACTTTAATGGAAGGTGCTCTGATGAACTCATAGCACTTGTGCCCCTTCAACATACATGGCCCCAACTAACCTGTTCAACTGCAATAAAATTCCACTCCTTCACTGTCAAAGTCCATGGATATTGGAAAGCTTCTTTCTTTGGACTGCCAGACTTTGGAATTCCCTGCTTGTTTCCTGCTTCTCTGAATAATAACAACATGCAGAAGTTTAAATATAATATGAACAGAAATCTTACCGCTCACCTCCCTACATACTGACTGGCATGGTCCCATATAGTCGCCCCTTACATCTAAGTGGCAATATGCCTTGTTTGGGGGGAAAAATGTTTTAAAAAATGGTCATCTGTCTCGCTTAATACTTTAAAACAAGGTTATATGGTAAAAATGCTATTTTCAATTGAAAAATATTCACAGCAGGAACTCAGCTACAACTCACAAGAAAGCACTTACCATTCTTTCTCTCTTTCTCTCTCTGTACCCAAAACCAAATGGAACTTCTTTGAACAGTTTCATTCATAAAACATTCCATTTGTGGAACAAAACACTGTGATGTCTGGGAACCAACACATTGTAGCCTCAGTCACAAAGTAGACAAAGAATAGGAAAGAACTCCAATTCACGATATTTATGTCCTCATTCTCTCGTTACTGTTGTTATGTCCCTCACATGATCGTCTTTTCTAACACAATCTCAAATGTTCTCCCCATCTCTAACGTGATTTTTTTTAAATCTTTATTTTTCCCTACCGGTAACGTCATTTTGCATGCATTTGCATACACGTGTCCAAGTTATGTTACAACACGACCAACGTGGTCATCTTTAAGTCTTGATACATCTTGAACCATTCTCTTCGATAATTTCTGTAAAGTAATATTCTGCCATTCCACCCATTCTTTCTGAGATGTATATTTGTATAGGGAATTCTCTTCCTGTTTCCTGCTTCTCTGACTGTACTAACTTGCAGAAGTTTAAATGTAATGTGAACAAACATCTTATTGCTCATTTTACAAAGTACCACTGTAAACATGGTCTCAAATAATATCCTCATTATATTCAAGTGGCAATATGCCTTATTTTGGGTGAATAAGAATAAAACAGAAAAAAAACAAAAAAAAACATTTCAATTAAAAGCAATTAGATACTTATGAATTCATTGTGTATTTTGTGCCGTCCATGTAAATTACCATTTGCAGATATGATGCAGTCATAACCAACCGAATCTCCTTGGTTCAGCTCAGTAATAAAAATGCTGAACCTTCTTTCTGAAGCAAAAAAAGGAGAAATTAATGAAGATACAAGTTTGCTCACCTGTTTGCATTTCTTTCTAAGAAAATATTGAAAATGTTTGAAGTAAAAGTTCAAGCAATTTATAACTAACTCTGCTTATGAATGTTTGAGATGAGGATTGATTATTGATTGAAAGGTCACCATCGTATTTTAAATTGATCCAAGCATCTGTATAAAATGCTCTATCCATAAGTTGGTCTCTCAGTTTAAGTTTGAAATTGTGGGGGATTTCTATCTCTGGAAGAATGTTCAGTTCTTGTGTGAGTAAAAATAGAAATTTTATGCAAATATTATTTTAATTTTAATTTTAATATTATCCTTTCATAAAGATAGTTTTCTATGTTAAAAGAAGAATGAAGATGACTAGATAGTTTCATGTCCTATCCAGAGTAGATTCTATTCACCCATAGACGGGTACTAATATTCTGGGGTGAATTTGGAAGTAATGGTAACTAAGGGATGATTTGCCCGATCTGTCCTGAGTAGACATGAAACTGCATTCTGTGATCTTTATTCTTCTTCTAATATATAAAGTTATCTTGTCAGACTTTCAAAGTCAAACCTAAATAGCAATCCATTTGATATCAGCAGTGTTTTAAATATTAGATTGACCTCTAAACTGTATGCTGATTTGTGCAAACATTTAACTTTGATTCCAATTTATCCAATCAGAAATAATCTCTTATATGAACTGCAACATCGGAAGTTATAAAAAATAGTGCTCACTATTATCCTCTGTCTTTTAGAAACAAGATGGCACAGCTGACTCTGTCACAGCACTCTGTTCAACCGATAAGCTTCTCTCTTAAGACGCAAATGAAACCCACAGAGACACCAACTTCATTGTTGACAAAAAGACTCTTTAATGCAACATCTGCACTTATAACCTTGTAACACACACACATGTTTACATACTGCTTTTAACTAAACAAACATAGGTACAAGCATTCTCCTAATATGAACTCGGTTCTTGTCCAGAATTCTCACTATATTAAGAAATTAAAAAATCACATAAAATGATCAAGTAGTTTTATTTTTTATTAAGAAAATCAAATTTTATGAGTAAGCAAGAAGAGACTATCTTATTTCGCCATTTTGAAGAAACAAAGGAACATAACTTAATGATTTAAACTTGTGAGCTCAGCCTTGTAATACCTACGATTTTCAATTAATCACTTTGTTGTGGTGGCAACCACTTATTTGCATATGCGAATAACATAACACTATAAATGGCAAGCCTAGGTTGGCCTTGGTGTGTCTTACTCAAATGCCACCGGAAGTGACGCCGAAGAGCATACATGTCCTCCCACCAAGACTCTCTGACTCGACACCGTCATTTGTACATATTGTAAATATACCTTTTCTTTAATACACTTATTATTGCGTTATCTTGTTGTTTGCGTCTTCATTGTATTTCCTTACTAATTATTGTTCAACCTTGCAACCACAACAGTTGGCGACGAGATATGAAGCGTCAAATATAACAGTTTGACGAAGAACTATTTAAAAAAAAAAAAAAAAGTACAACGCAAAGGTTGACCATTTTTTTTAAGGAATGCAAAGTGTTGACGAGCAAACGGATTTTACGCTAAAGAGAAGTTTCAACTCAAATGAAAACAAAAAAAAAAAACTCTAACGTGGCAAAAGCGACAATTTACGCCGTTTTCTGGGAATCCGACTTACAAACGAATGTAAAAGTGAATTTTTGTTTTGCTGCTACACGACAAATCTTACTAAAGGACCAACTTGCAAACGAAAAGCGAACTTTGTTCTGTCGCAAAAACGACAGGTCAGACTCGTATTACGAAAAGCAAGGAAGTAACCTACGAAAAAAGTTCACCAGTGGATTCTAATTACTGTTCTCCGTAAACAAAACAACAACTAAAGGACTTTTTAATTAATGTTTTGGTTGACGTTGGTACTAAAAGGAAATACCACAGCTAAAACTAAAATTCAAGGAAAGGATTTTTTTTCTTGAAGTTGTCACTGAATAACGGATAATACAGTAAAACGTCACGGAAAGAAAAGGTAATCTCAATTTAAGAGGTATTTTAATTACTAAAATACTAGAGAAAAAAAAAAAACTCAAAGAACTAAATGTACTGCATACATTTATTCAATTGTGACTCGATTAAAAAAAAAAAAAACCCAAACTTTTATTTTGTGGAAAGAGTTACTTATTAGTAAGTGCCTAAAAACGGAAAGTCAATTCCATTTCGTGATTCCAGATAAACCTGTTTTATTTTTTTTTTTGCAGCGTGACTTGCAAAAAGAATATATTATTGCAAGCAGCGATATTATTATTGAAAACAGGAGCTTACAGCAATTTGCTTTTTTGTTGTAACCCAAACCGGTGTATATTGTACATGGTATAATATTTTTTTTTAACTACACACTAAAAAAACAAAAACAAAAAAAACATGGAAGACTTATCAAAAATGTTCATGCAATTTTTTACAAGCACAGGCTGAGCGGGATGAACGCAGACAAGCTACACAAAACGAGCTTTTGCAAACACAAATACAGGCACAGGTTGACCGCGAGGAAAAGAGAGAGAACAGATTATTGAAATGGCAGCAGGAACAAGAAGAAAAGCAGAAAATGGCACAATTAAAGCAGAAAAAACTGCAATTGGAACAGGAAGAAAGGCATAAGAAACTACAATTGGAATATGAAGAAAGACAAGATGAACGTTTTGCTAAAACACTGGAACTACTAAAGAGTAATCAAGAAAATGTCGATAGTGTTAATTTCTCCCATACAACTATTTTTAATAGCATGGACACATTTTATTATGTGCCTGAGGAAGAGAAGAATTTTGAAGCATACTACACAAGATACGAGGATGTTTTTCAACTGGACTGTAAAAATTGGCCAAATAGTCAGAAAGTGAGCCTCTTACTCAGAAAATTGGGTACATCAGAACACAGCAAATTCGTAGATTACATATTACCTAAAAAAACTGCGGAATAAGAGTTCATGGAAGCTGTAAAATTACTAAAAGAATTATTTAATCCAAATATATCTCTTTTTCATAAAAGATGGCTGTGCATGAATCTAAGAAAGATGGACAACCAAGATTATTTGACATACGCATCAGTTGTCAATAAAAACTGTGATAATTTTAAGCTTGCAGAACTAACGGTAGAAGATTTTAAATGTCTAATCTTTGCTCAAGGGTTAGTTTCCACAAAAAATGCAGAAATACGCAGATGAGTGTTGTCTAAGCTGGAATCTGAGCAAGATTTAACCCTCCAGAAACTAGCAGAGGACTGTGAAAGGGCCATTACACTAAAAAAGGATTAAAAAAATATAGAAGAATCCGGAGTGGCATATGTAAGAAAAGTTAGAAAACCATACGCACCAACCAAGAACTTTACAAAGAAAAGCAATGGAACGGGATATTCCAAAGATAATAACCATAAATATAGTACAGAATATAACAAGCCTCTTCCTAGATATAACTGTAAGAGATGTGCAGAAAAGCATTGGGAATCAGATTGTCCTTATAAGAAGAAAAAATGCTACATTTGTAAGAAGGTGGGACACAAAAGCGATTGCTGCAGATATAAAGATTACACCAGAAAGAGAGTACAGCAAACAAAATCAAATACAAAATTAGACAAAGATCGGCGAAAATACGTAAAAGTGGAAATATTTAAAACATCAATAAAGTTACAACTCGACTCCGGCGTTTCTATAATAAACCTGAATACATGGAAAAAGTTGGGAAAACCGGCCATGATGAAAACTAGTAAAGCAGCCCGGACGGTAACTGGTGGTGGTATAAAATTTGAAGGAGAAGTTGTCCTCCCGATAAAATTGAAAGGGATTTCGAAGAAATTAAAAATATTCGTACTAAAAAATAGTGAAAATCTGTTTGGAATAGATTTAATTGAGAAATTCGGACTATGGGATAAGCCAATCAATACATTCTGTAAAAAATTAGAATGTTCTTCTCCAACAACAGTAAATATAAAAGACGATTTAAAAGAATTATTTCCTGAGGCATTCACGACTAACTTAGGTCGCTGCAATAAATTCAAGGCCTCGTTTGAACTTAAAGAAAACGCCAACCCAATTTTTAGAAAAAAGCGAAATGTTCCGTTCGCTGGGTTGGAAAAGATTGATAAAGAATTAAATAGATTGGAACAGACGGGAATTCTATCAAAAATAGAACACAACGAGTGGGCAGCCCCCACCGTATACGTAAAGAAAAAGAATGACGAAATTAGAGTGTGCGCAGACTTTTCGACCGGGGTCAACTCCCTATTAAAAGATCACCATTACCTCCTACCAAGCCCAGAGGAAATATTCACGAAGTTGAATGGGGGTAATATCTTCTCCAAAATAGACTTGAGCGACGCGTATTTGCAAATACCGGTCAAGGAGAATTGCTCAAAAATACTATGTATCAATACGCATAAGGGATTATACAAATACAACCGATTGCCTTTTGGCATCAAAGTAGCGCCTGCCATCTTTCAGCAAGCGATGGACACCATGCTAAGTGGTATTGAGTGCGCATGTGCATACCTGGACGACATTGTTGTCAGGAGCAAATCCCTAGAAGAACATAAGGAACATTTGAAACAAATATTTACTCGAATACAAGAATTCGGCTTTAAAGTAAAAGAAAGTAAATGTGACTTTTGTATGAGCAAGATTAAGTATCTTGGACACATAATAAACAAACATGGACGACGTCCAGACCCAGACAGATCTGCGGCAATAAAAAATATGCCAGCACCCGATAATGTAACAACCTTACAGAGTTTCTTAGGACTCGCAAATTATTACCAATCTTTTATTGAAGGAATGCATAACTTGCGAGCCCCCTTAAATAATCTGCTTAAAAAGGATACACCGTGGAACTGGACGCAAGAATGTCAAACCGCTTTTGACAAAATAAAGAGCGCACTAACATCCGAATTATTCTTAACGCACTTTGACACAAACTTAAAAATAGTCGTCGCTAGTGATGCTAGCTCCTACGGCTTAGGAGCATGCATTCAACATATTATGCCGGATGGGTCTAGAAAACCAATAGCGCACGCTTCGAGAACGCTGATACCAGCCAAAAGGGCATATTCACAAATCGAAAAAGAAGCGTTGAGCATAATCTTTGCCGTGACTAAATTTCACCGATATTTATATGGTAGACAATTCATACTTGAAACCGACTATAAACCGTTAGTCACAATCTATGGATCAAAAAAAGGGTTGCCGGTATACACCGCAAATAGATTGCTGCGCTGGGGTACAATACTACTTAATTACGATTTCCAGCTACAACATCTAGCATCAAAAAAGATTTGCCATGCGGATGGACTGTCAAGACTGATACCACAGAAACACAATCTGGAAGAATCAGTCATTGCAGCAATTCGGACAAATGTTGAAGTAAAAAATATGGTAGCAAACATCATTAAGGAACTACCCATAACTTTGTCGGACATTAAAAGGGAAGCCGAGAAAGACGAATATATAAAGGACATAAAAGAGAAAATTATAACGGACACAAAGGTGCAGGAAGTTTTCTCCATATGTGATGATGTGTTACTGTACAGCGAGAGAGTGGTAATACCCAAAACATTGCAGAATAGGATGTTAAGAGATTTCCACACAGGACATCCGGGGATAAATCAAATGAAGTTATTAATGAGAAGCTACGTGTACTGGCGTAACATGGACACTGACATAGCGACAACAATTGATAAATGTAAAGGATGCCAGTTAGCGGCAAAATCTCCACCTATAGTACACAAACCTTGGCCGAAAACCGACCAACCATGGTCGAGAATCCACATGGACTTCGCTGGTCCAGTAGGTGAAAACTATTATTTAATTGTAGTGGATAGTTTCACAAAATGGCCGGAGGTAATGCGTTGCAGGAATCCGACAACGAACAACTCAATAGGGTTCCTTACGAGTTGTTTGCAAGATTCGGTGTACCAGACACACTGGTCACTGACAACGGAACGCAGTTCACATCCGCAGAGTTTAAGGAATTTTGCGACACGTTCCGAGTGAAGCACATCACGACTCCGCCGTATCATCCAAGGTCGAACGGCCTTGCGGAAAGGTTCGTGGACACGCTAAAACGAGCGTTAAAGAAATCCATTGGAACACCAACAGAAAAAGCTTTGCAACAATTTTTGCAAGTATATAGGATTACACCACATCCTAGTACACCATCAAACATATCACCAGCTGATCTAATGTTTGCCAGAAAGGTAAAATCAGCGTTTGACAAACTATTGCCAAGGCAGGCAATTATCCGAAACACTACACACACGAGAAGAAAGAAATATAACTCGGGAGATCGAGTATATTTTAAGTGCTACAGAAATAACACATCTTACTGGGAATGTGGAGTAGTGGATAAACGCATTGGTGATTGTACATACATGATTAAAGGTCCACAGAATATACATAAAAGGCACCTAAATCAGATAAAAAAACGTCATATCCAAGATGATGATGATACGACAACAGTCGAAGAGGAGGACACCATAGATATCATATACGAATCTTTTAATTTGGAACCGCCTCAAAATGCACCTGAACCCCGAAGATCAGGTAGGAAAAGAAAAGTGAATGAACCATTAATGGTAAACCCAAAAAGAAAAAGATATTGAAATCTGTGTGACTTCAAATCTTGGGAGGGGGGTGTTGTGGTGGCAACCACTTATTTGCATATGCAAATAACATAACACTATAAATGGCAAGCCTAGGTTGGCCTTGGTGTGTCTTACTCAAATGCCACCGGAAGTGACGCCGAAGAGCGTACATGTCCTCCCACCAAGACTCTCTGACTCGACACCGTCATTTGTACATATTGTAAATATACCTTTTCTTTAATACACTTATTATTGCGTTGTTTGCATCTTCATTGTATTTCCTTACTAATTATTGTTCAACCTTGCAACCACAACACACTTAAAATCAATTTAAAATGATTTTCTTTAGAAAAAAAAACTGTGATCAATTTATATGATTTTTGGAATATGATCTCTTTGTTCTGTTATGTGTACATACATCATAAACATTTTTCTGTATCTTTGTTTTTTAATATGATTGGGGGCATGTCTAGACAGCCTCCATCAACTCTGAACATTTCCCTGCACATTGGCTCTTTTCTAACCTTTTTGTCATCCAGACTTCAGGACTAGATCTCCTTCTGTTAACATTCTTCTCTCTCTCTCTTTCTCTTAATATTCATTTTACAAAGATGGCCTAATAATTAAATGTTACAACGAAACATCTTTCTGTTTTGCGGTGTTTACTATAAATATATTCATCTAAACAGAACTTAGGTCCCTTTAAAGTGACATCATGAATAATAAGTTAAAGCAAATAATATGAATATTGGAATATATTAAGAATTTTAAGAATAAAAACTTTTATCAAAATGACTGGGTTCACTATTTAAAAACAAAAAAGGGTTGATATGCCATAAAACCAACCAAACTTTTGTTTTGTTTTTAACTATTGTTTTTTATTCAGTTGTTTTTAACTATTGTTTTTTATTCAGTTGTTTTTAACTATTGTTTTTTATTCAGTTGTTTTTAACTATTGTTTTTTATTCAGTTGTTTTTAACTATTGTTTTTTATTCAGTTGTTTTTAACTATTGTTTTTTATTCAGTTGTTTTAAAAGGTTGTTTTCTATAATGTCTTTTGTTTTTTATTCAGTTGTTTTAAAAGGTTGTTTTCTATAATGTCTTTTGTTTTTTATTATTTTCTAGGAAATTGATTATGATGAGATTTATGCCAAGTCGAAGATCTGCCCTTCTGTGAGTAAAATGTTTGATTCTATTATAATAGAAATGATATTGCATATTATATTTGAAAACTTTTTTTATATCATCGTTAAATGGAAGCATTGTTCTTTTTTGATGATAATAACAGAGAAATAGAATCTCTACTGACAGTTCTACAGAACACCATGATTAAAACTAACCACATTAAAGCTAAACTATACAAAACACAGGAAAACAGTAAATGTAGATTCTGTGGACAAAGAGAAGAAATGATAAACCACATAATAATTGGATGCAGTAAACTAGCCTCTCAAAATTTAAAAAAAAAAACAGATACGACTGTGTGGAGAAAGCTGTACACTAGGACTCTGTAAATGACTGCACTTCAAACATGCAGATAAATTGTTCAGGCACAGGCTAGAGACAACATTGGAAAACAAAATTTTTTTGAGCATTGATGGCACAGCTCAACACATCGGATGACCCACGGTTATGATCTTTGCTGTAGTTTCATGTGAGGGCCACATCATGCCACCTCATATCTTCAAAGTCAGCTTGAAAATCAACACCAAAGTGTACTTGGCTGAAGAGTGTGATCTGGTGCAATCGAGTGCCTGCTGGCAAACCCTGGGTGTGGCAGCAGGACTCGGTGCCGATCCACAAGTCCAAAGAGATCCAGGCTTTACTTCAGAAGGCGTGCTACTACTTTGTACCCTTCTCTCACTGCCCTCCCCTCCTGCCCTGTTTTGAACTTGCTGAACTACTTTGTTTGGTCATGTATCGAGAACCTCACCAACATGGCCTCCCACATGCACCAGCCTAGGTGTGACAGAAATACTTCATGCATAAGTGAATGGTGGTTTACAGAGATATAAGATACTGGCAGATGGGAGAAAGCCGGCCTGACTTCCAAGTATTTGCCTTGTGGAAAATGCATGTTCTCAGTTCTGGACCCATATCAAGGCAGTGATTGAGGCTGAAGGCGGCTACATTGAATAGATGTCAGCTCTACTGCATAATGAAGTTCGATGAATTGATTTTTTTCAATAAAAGTTTTAAAATAAAGCTGTAGTGACAATTCTATCATTCTACGCTGTACATGTTGTGTCAAAATTAGTAAAAATTCCAAAAATTAAAAAAAAAAAAGTAGAAAAATATTACAAGAAAAAATAAAATTTATCGAAAAATTTAGTTTCATCGTTTTCTTCTATTGCAGCCAGTTTCGTATGATAAACTGACTTATCTCCCTTGTTTTCAGTTAACATTCACTATTTTAAATTAAAAAATCGTAGATTGAGACTATAACAATGTTTTTTCTGTTAAAAAATAGTTCTAGCAGCTCTTCTACGTGATCACGTTTTGTTATTTTGGGAATTTTACTAATTTCGACATGATACATAATTATGTAAAAGTTTTTTTACTTAAAATCATTTTTTAAAATATGGTTATAATGCACAAGTGCCCTTTTCTTTATTAAAATTCAAAAATATCATAAAATATAAGTTTAGATGATCATTTCAAATTACAAGTGAAATATTCTCATATTTAACGTCACTTTTCTCTTGTTAATGTATCAAACGTTTTCTGGTATTACACAAGCTTTTTTTTTACCATTTTTCTGGTATTAGACAAGTTTTTTTTTACCATTTTCACAGTTCAGCAGGTCAACTGTCTTCAAATTCCACTCCACACGGTCTTGTCCAATCACTTGCTTCCTAGTTTTCATTGGCTGACCAACTTTCCTACGATATAAGACATCCATACTTCTGGAACGGTTTATCCAGGATGATGAACATTCCATGTGACAATTCCATAACCGATTCATCGTTAAAATAATCTTTAGTGCTTATTCATCTAATCACAGAGTTTGTCATTAACATTTTGAGATTTACTTTTTACACATTTTCATTCTACAAATGTTCTTTAATAATTTTCTTAGCTACAATTTTTGTAATTAAATAAAAGAGAATCAGTTGTCATCTGCTTCTTGTTTTTGACATCGGAAAAACGGTTGGATCATACTACCATTCCAGAAGTTATCTCACTACCAATGCAATCGTATACTTGTATAAGAGCCAAATATGTCCTAAAATCAAGTACTGTTGCCATATTTGGAGAGGAGCTGCTTAGAGCAGGCTTTCCTATTTTGACAGGGTAAAAAACAGCCTCAAAATCTAGTGATGTCCTTTTCTCTTTCTTACAGAAAAGACATTGCGAGTCTATCTCTGCTCTATCGTTATTTTGATGGCAGATTCTCAACTGAGCTTCAATCTACAGTACCCCCTGTAAAACATTCATAACAAATACTCGTCTAACTACAACCACTGACAACAATTTCCCTTGCTCACTATCCCTGCCTAAAACTAAACAAAAATTTCATAAGCAAAGTTTCTTTCCTGGAATTACCTGTCTGCAGAATACAATATTGCAGGGATGTTTCCCAACTGATTATAACATTGTTGTCTTCAAGTCCAACGTAAACAAGTTCTTGTTGAGCTGTCGTCTTAAGTAATCAAATTATACTCAATTTTCAACATCGTTACTAATCATCACGTTGTTGTCTCACCATTCATCTGATACTCATTTAACCCATTAACTTTGAATTGCTTTTATGTCTTGATAAGCAGTGATTCCTAAGTAAAAGAGGAAAAAAAGGCAATATTAATACTACTACAACTGCATTGAGTTTGAATTAATTACTTCCTTTATATTTAACTTGTGAATATTGACAGTGTCATGCTAACTAAATTAGGGACACTCAGAATAATTAGATAACGTAAATAAAGAAAATACATTTCATTATTAAAGTTAAAAATCATTGTCTTTTGAATAGCAATTGCAACATAGCACTCTACCTGAGAGCTCATCATTCAAACTCCTCGAATTAACATTCACAGGTAACATAAATTGGAACAGATATATTGAAGACATTGCCAAGGCTGCTGCAAAGAATGTGGGTTCCCTTTACTATGCTAGAAGAGAGTATCCTGTATCTCTACAAAGCTACCGTTCACCAATCCATGAAGTATTGTTGCACATCTAAGCTGGTGCATCTATCACTATTTTCTCCCTCTTGGACACGATTCAAAAAAAGAGTCTCAAACCTAATAGGTCCTGCACTATCAACCAAGCTCCAACTTCTGTCCCATCACTGCAATATTGCATTTTTGTGCTTGTTTTACAAATATTTTAATGGAATGTGCTCTGACAAACTCGTAGCAATTGTACCCTCAACAAACCCAACAAGCAACAAAATCCCACCCCTTTATTGTTGAAGTCCCTAGATGCCAGAAATTCTTCTACTAGTTTCTTCCTTCAAATTTATAGTCTTTGGAATTCCCTTCCTGTTTCCTGCTTCTCTGACTGTACTAACATGCAGAAATTTAAATGTAATGTCAATAGACATTTCGTTGCTCACCTACAGAAAAGACCATGTAGACATAGTCACAAATAGTATCCTCTTACATGTAAGTGGCAATATGTCTTGTCTGGGGTGAATAATGAATAAAAGTAAGAATAATAATAATGTTGTCTATCATATTAAGCAATAATTTTACCAAGAGGAAATGTGTATGTATGTATGTATGTATGTATGTATGTGTGTATATATATATATATATATATATATATATATATATATATATATATATATATATATATATATATATATATGAATTGCATTTTTTTCTTTAATTTTGTTCATCTCAAACAAGACACATTGTCATTAAAATGTAAGGAGCTACTGTGAATTAGAGCATCCTAAGTGGGAAGTTTTTTAGCATGTTGTTTGTTCACATTACATTTAAATTTTTACATGTTGATATGATCAGAGAAACAAGGAACAAGGAGGGAATTCCATAATCTAATAGTTTGAGAATAGAAGCTTTTAGAGTACAAAGCTCTCCAGTATCTACAGACCTTTACAGTGAAGGGCTGGGGTATTGTTGACTGACATGTTGGTTAAGGGTATTTACCTTGAGAGGGGCACAAGTACAGCAAGTTCATCAGAGCATATTCCATTTAAGTGCTTTGAAAACAAGCACAAGGATGTGATGATGGGGCAGAGGCTGAAGCTTGTTAGATAGTGTAGATTAGAAGCTCTTTTTAAAATCCTGTCTAAGAATAAGAGATTAGTGGTTGGTGCATCAGCCCAGATGTGGCAGAAATATTTCATGCCTAAATGAATAGTGTTTTTTAGAGATATAAGATACTGGCAGATGGGAGAAATTTTCTAGTCTGCTAGAGGGAGCCCATCTTCCCTGCAGCAACCCTGGTCATATCTATAAGTATTTCTTCCAATTTATAGTACTTGTGAATGGTAAGCTGAGTAATTTGAATAATGGACTCTCAGGTAGAGTGCTGCTATGGCAATTTGTGTTTGAAAAGTTTCTTGAACTTCTTATGAGGAAAAGAGTTTTGTTTTAGTAGCATTAAATGTTACCTTCCATTTTCTCATTCCACTACAGACTGAAATTCACTTTCTAAAGATTCAGCCGTTGCCTTGGAGATGTGTCCACATTGATTTTATCCACCTGTCAAGAATTGTGCGATGTCATCAGCAAATATACCCATCTCTAATACAATTGCATCATTTATGAATATCAGAAATAATAAAAGTTCAAGAATCCATACCTGGGGCATCCCACATTAATATTGTTGTTTAGATGTACAGCCATTGAGGACAGCCTTGAGCTTTCTTTAGGCTAAAAAAGATCTAGTTATTAAATATTTGTCCAGTCATACCATACAAATTAATTTTCATGAGAAGACCTTGATGCAAACTTTATCAAAAGCTTTAGATATACCAAGTGCTACTTCACCAACCTTGTCCAGTGTAAATACATTCTAAGATGAAACAGTAGGACGAGCTTGGCTTAATCCGTACTGTGTTCATTGTTCTAGTCAATAAATAGGGCTAAACACTACGTGCTTTTAAGGTGTTCCTGTGATGGTACCCTTGCACCTGACTAATAAACATTTACCACAAATTAGAAACAGACATTATCATAGGTGGGTAATGTGGGCTATATTTAATTAAATTAAGTTTGTTGCAAAAAAGATAAGAAGTGAAAATTCGAATACCTCTGGGGTTTTTTTTTTTATTTTATTTTAACAATAAGTATTTGAAATCAATCAATAAATATTCCCCCGATTTCAGTTTCTTTTTATTTTTAAAAAGTTTTAGGTGGCATAATATGGGTGCAACTTTTTATTTAAAAATTTAAATATTTCAGATTTGAATTACATTTGAGCCATGATCATTAGGAACGAATTAAGTTAGTTTTCTTGAATTTCAATTTCTTAAGATTCCTGAATTCAAACCTTAAATTATAGGCATTATTTAGAATCAAAATCATCTAATGATTCTAGACATAAGATTCAGTATCATTATCTCATGATTTTCATCTTCGTAAAGGGATATAAAAGCAAATCTGTTTGGGGAATTAATTTTGCACCTCTTGCAACAGATATTCTAATACATGTAATATATGTATAGTGGGAGTCAACTTCTAACTCTGGGATCCTGGTTTCGAATCTCGCAAAGTTCAGTCATGCTGATGATAAACAACAAAACATGTGTCTGTGGATAATTAAATTTGAATACTATATGTGTGTGTATATGTCTATATATACACAAATATAAATAAAAAAAAAACTGAGCAAAGCAATGCAATTAAATATCTAGTATTTTATTTTTTGTTTCTACCTGCGCAAGTCTGGCATTTGGTCATCAGTTTTCCTCAGTGCATGCATTACATAACACTTTGCTGCTAAAGTGATAAATATTTTAGTATCAAAAAAGAAGTTCATTTAATGCATTGTTTTCTACGCATATTTATTTATATCTCATCATATGATTTCAAATTAATGTTAGCAATTACTAATTCGTTCGTAAATGCAAAAATATTTTGACCTTTTAAAATTTTATTTTGTTTTAGTTTATTTATCCCATTCCTCGTCAAGATGGTTATGAATTTATTTATCAGCAATTTTCTGGTGATGAAGTCTATTACACACCTTTAGCTCTTCTTCAGGTGAGTCACAACATGCTTTAATTTTACACTTGCATTGGATTATATTTTCGAATCATTTTTAATCCTTTCTTATTCATGCAGTACTATCAGATCAGGCTGTCTGAATGTACTGGCTTCATGGCCTAAAATGCACCAAACATTGATGTTATTGCTTTTTTATTTTCCCTTTATAAAACTCTGTCATGTTCTGCAAATTCAAAACAAAAATAACAATTTTCCTCTACAAAATAACCAAACCAAACACTATGAATAAATATTTAAAGAAATAAAGAACTTGAAGCATAAAACCTTTCCCCAAAATTACTGGATTCAGCATTGTATAAGTCAAAAAGTGTTCATATTAATGTTGAGACGATTAATGGAGTTTGTGGTAAAAAATTAAATTTATATAAGAAACTGATCCCCCAGTCCAAATTCTAAATTCTTTTCATTTTTTTTTTTTTTTTTTTTTTCTGTAAAGTTTATTCAGGGTGTTCAGTCACACATGATCGCCTAAAAAGTAGAATCTCATTCTGGAGGGAAATGATTTAGCTAAAGGTATTATTAATTGTTATTCTGTTTATTTATCTTCCCACTAAGGCAGATTTAGACACAACGTCAGTTTATAATGTACAGAATCCAGCTCTCTAAGAGGAAGCATTTTAAATCTAGGATTTCTTTTTCACTGACTGAAGACAGGAAATATAAAGTGGAGTATCAGAACAGACACTACACTTTGAAACATTTATTTGCTAAAAAATATAACATAGAACAAGGTCATTAAAAGTGTGGAGACATGGGGGTCATTGGTCATCCGCTATCTTACACTGAGCTAGAATTATATCACTCACCACAATACCACATTTATCTCTATTCAAAATAGTGTCAATATGTTGACAATATGTATATATATATTTTTTAATATATGAGATGTCTTCAATAAGTTTCCAGACTTTTTTCATATGGGTGCTTTTATTGATAATACATTTTTATTGATAGTGATTTTTTTTGATAGTACATGCATGAAACTCTACTCCCCTTTTTGAAGTAATCTCCTCCAGCTGCAGTGCACTTGTACTGTTCTAAAAACTTCTAGAAGGTTGCATGGAAGTCCTCTTGTGTAAGTGTGTCAATGACTCTCATCAGAGCCTCTTTAATTTCCTCAATTGTCTCATAAAGACAACATCTAAGGTTTTCCTTGAGATTAGGGAATAACCAAAAGTCACAGGGAGCAAAGTCTGGACTATATGGAGGGTGAGGAACTGTCTTGATGCTCATCTTGGTCAAATAGTTTGTGATAAGTATATGGAGTTGTAGACTGGTGCATTTGCGCACATATTCTGCATCTTCAGTTCCTCTCGAATAATTGTGTGACAGTTCCCACACTGACATCAAACTGTGCACTTTTTGTCCCTATAGACACACAACAATCCATATCCATGAAATTCTTTATTTGGCCAATCAACTCTGATGTTCTGACTTCCTTACTCCTCCCACACCTCTCATCATCCATCACTGATTCCCTGCCTTCCTTGAATCTCTTATGCCACTCAAAAACTGATGCTTGATTCATGCAAGATGGTCCAAAAGCAGTTCATACAATTCTGTGGCATTTTTCCCTAAGTTTAAAACAATTTTATTATCGTTCTTCTAAAGTGTCCTTTGTCCAGGTTGCATTTTTGAAGTTCACTAGCTGTGATAATCAGGCTTTAGTAGGGTGTATTCTAATTCTTGCTGTAGCTGTTTATTTGAACGTGAAATCATAAAAATTGATCAGTTATCATAAGATGTATAGCAATAACATACTGAATTTTAAAAAGTCTACAACAATTTTAAATGCCAATACAAAAAGAGTCTACAACAATTTTAAATGCCAATACAAAAAGAGTTTAGAAACTTATTGAAGGCACCTTGTATATTAATATTATATATTAATATATATTAAATATTAATAAGTTTTTAATCCAAAAAATATTTTCCATAAGATGGCTGAAAAATATCAATAAATTGTTTGTCAATAATAAATTTATTCAGTGTTAGAAATCCAATCAATAAAACTTCATACAAAAATATTTTCCTATCTCCCTCCTTCCACCAAAATAATCATAAGGGTTTAAGAAAAAAAACTTATTGGTTGGCTTAAATTCCTTAAGGTAGAATTATTTTGTGTAAAATTTTCCTGTGTTTCATACAACATTGTTTAGATGCATAAGTTTCTATCACATGAAAGAAATTTATGATTTATGTACAAATTTCCCATTGTGTATTTTGTATATAAATTATCGTTGAGATACAAATAAAAAAATAAATCCATTATTATTATTTGTTCCAGCGCTAAATTATTAATAAAAAAAAACTGATATAAAGAAATTGTTTGTTGATTTTTTAAAAATAACTTTAGTAACTTGAACTCTTTGTTCTCTCTGTGATTAGTAGGGCTATGACAATAGGATATTCTTTTCATTGTTTTGACTCTCGAGTATATATCCGACACAGTTAAACACACTTAATCAACCAAGAACCACATCTATATATATAAAAGCGAAAATGTATGTATGTATGTATGTATGTTTGTGTGTCTGCTAAACACTTTCGACAGACAGAACAAAAATTCACAAATTTGGTCTCATATGAAAGTCCCATCCTTCGCTCAACAAATATCGAAAAATTGGCCAAAAATGTTAATTTTTTTCACCCTGAAATCAGCACTTTTCTACAGAGGGGTGTGGGGGGGGGGTCAGCAAAAACCGTCCTCTCATGACGAAGTCGCTTCTACGCATGCGTCAGATGACGTCATAACCTGATTTAGTTTAAAGATTTAAAAAAATGACCTAATTTCCTGTACATTGTGTTAGGTCAGTTGGTTAGAGCACTGGGTCATTATCTAAACGTTCGAATCGTGGTGTGAGATGTCTTCTTTTTTTTTTTTTTGCTTTTTAAATTTTAAAATTGAAGCATGGTTATTTAAGCCATTTATCACGTAACGTTCGTTTTTCTGTTTGTTTTTTTTTTTACTTCGCTTATTCTTAGGTTTTCATTAACACCCCCCCCCACCCCCGACCGACCAGACACACCCAAAAACACCCGGCCAATGCCGGGTACCCATCGATTTTTTAAATTTTAATATTGAAACAGGATTATTTAAGCCATTTTTCGTGTGTTTTTTTATTTATTTTTTTTATTTTTCAGATTTTTTAAAGAATTTTTAACGTTTGTTTTTCTGTTTTCTTTTTTGGTTTTGTTTTTCCAATTTTTACATTTAACATCGTTCGTTTGCCTTACGTTAGTTTTTTTGTGTTTTTTTTTTCGATTTTTTTAAGTTTTAACATTTAAAAATATTTACTTCGCTTATTCTTATGTTTTGATTTACCCCCCGCCCCAAGCCCCCACCGCCCGGGTACGCCCCCACTTTATTTTTCAGATAAGTTTCAACGTTCGTTTTTCTGTTTTCTTTTTTTGTTTTTTTAGTTTAGTTTTACTTTGCTTATTCTTATGTTTTGATTACCCCCCCAAAAAAAAAAACAATCGGGCACCACCGGGTACCCCCCCCCCCCGCTAGTCACTATATAAAAGCATATAAGATATCAACAGATACACACTCGAGAGTCAAAACAATGAAAAGGATATGCTGTTGTCTTCGCCCTAGTGATAAGTAAGGCTCCAAATATCGGAACATTTCTGTATAAACGAACTTAAATTGACGTTATTTAATGAACTCTTTCGATAGGGGTGGTGGGAGTCTATATTGCTCGTATGTTGTTGTTGCGTTTTGGGGGGGGGCGCTTTTGATATTGGAATTGGAATCAGTAATTTAGAAGAGAATCAGTTATTGTATCAGAATTGGGGAAAAATATTGGAATCATTCCATGACTAGTTGATATACCATAAAACCAAGCAATCAAATCTTATTCATACAATTACATTCATGTATATATGTAGAATCTAACAATATCATAAAAAAATATCAGTTTTTGATTTTGTATGAATTTTCAATCAAAACTTGTCGATCATTGGTGATTAACAATGGTTGTTTTTGAAGTTGGTCAAATTAGGCTCTGAAAATTGTAACAATGAAATCAAAATGTATGTAATCATTAGGACTGTGACATAGAATATTATTATCATTGTTTGGAGTCTTGAGTATATATCCGACACAGTTAATCAACCGAGAACCACATCACTCTATATAAAAGCATATAATATATCAACGGATAAACACGCGAGAGTCAAAACAATGAAAAGAATATGCTGTTGTCCTAGCCCTAGTAATCATTTTTATATATCAGTAAATTGTGTGATTACTTTTTTTTATATATTAATATATATTTGTTAAATAAAATTGTTTCTTTTTGATTTCTGCTTAGCAGAAGTTTTGCTAAGTTTTGTAAAATGTACATACCTATAACAAAACAAAAATATCATATTCCAAAAATCCAGTAAATTGATCCAGCAGTTTTATTTTTAAACCTGAGAATCAAATTTTATGAGTAGCAAAAGAAAGACTATCTGCCATTTTGAAAACAATCTAAAAAGAGACAAAGGCAGATAACTCAAAATAATTCAAAGTTGTGATATAAAAGTTGTAATGCCTACAAACTCCCATTAATCACTTAAAAATGATTTTCTTTATAAAATAAAACTACTTTATTAATTTACATAATTTTTGGAATATGATATTTTACATTTCATCATGGGTACGTACATCATACACATCTTTCTTTCTTTTTTTTTTATAGAAGGAACCAAAATTAAAATAAGTGAAATAAAAAGATGCTAAAAAGATTCTCAAGCAATGCCAGATAAGTACAACACGCATATGATTGTATTGAAATGATTGTAAATTTGATTCATTGCAGAGACACAAAGAAAATGCTCCTGCTTGTTTGACCCTGCAACATTTTACAGACTTGAAAGAAGAAAAAGGTAAATATATATATATATATATATATAAATATAAAATGTTAAATGAAAGCTTTTGCGTCCTTCTATTTATTTATTTGTTCACTTTACTATTTTGTTTACTTCTACTTCGTTTTTTTTTTACTTTTACTCGGAAGGCTATTTTTAAGTGTCTGTGTTCTTACATATATAGGTCTGTGTATGCACTTACGTATCTTACGTGCAGTTCACTGTTATATGTGTGTGTGGGTGTGTGTTCTTATCCTTACACCGTTTCTTGCCTTGAAAGTCTTTGAGATGTGTGAGTGCAAATGTATAATGCGTACATACCTGGTTGCCTTGGCCAGCGGATGATATCTTCGGGTCGCTGGTCTGCTATCTCGTTGGGGAGTGGTCACTGCAGACAGATTCATTTATGACCACAAGATGGACTGAAGCTTCAATCTTTTATTAAAGGCAAGCCTATATCTTGGACCCTGCTTGTCGGAGAGCCGAATCTCCCATCTGCATTCTCTGCTGCCCAAAACCAATTCTCCGCATGTGGTCGTCAACCGGAAGCCTACGACCACAATTCCCGTGTTACCCCTAATTTCTGGTGCATTCTCTCTAGGTTAATACCTGTCAAACCTAACCTTTTGTGACCCTGCCAACTCGCTGATGGGAAATGAAAATATACTTACATAACTTTCTATTTCTAAAACTACCTATATAGCAATTAAGTTGGGATTCTCAATACTACATATATATATATACACTATTATATAAAATGAACTTTGTATTTGTGTCTGAGTTCATCCCCTATGGACTTGAAAATAGTTGGGCTAATTTTTATGAAATTTCACACAAAGGTAATTTATATGTTCTTAGATAGGTTTTGTTTAGAAATGTCTTCGATAAGTCCGATGAAAAGGAACAGACGATTTTGACCAAAGTTAACACCTTACACAGCCTAACATCACAAATGCATTTGAGAAGTTTTATTACCACTCAAGCTGAAAGGCCTGATATAAAATCAACAGTAGGTTATTTGATATGACATGGGCACGTTCAAAATGAATGTTTATGTTTAAAGGACAATTTCACCATGATACTTGACTTTTTCATTTTAAACTTAAATTCAAGCCATTATTACCGCACAAGCAGTAAGGTCAGGCATATAAAATCAACAGTGTGTTCTTTGATATGACAGAGATGCGTATGAAATTAATTTTTCTGTTTAGAACACAGTTACACCATGATACTTGACTTTTGCATTGTAAACTTTAATTCAGGCAATTATATATATATAAAAATAATATTATAAAATCAACAGTAGCTTCTTTACAGTGTAATGTAGACTACAATCTATTGTGGACTAAGTCTCTGTGAGGAAGCAGGTGAAGCTTCTAACCAGTGCACCACGATGGCTCCTCAACTAGAGATAAGGTAATCAATCGATTTGATTAAAAAATGACTGATATCACTGACAATAAAAATATGGGAGTGTGAAACATTTGTTGATCACTATTCACTCCTGGGCAACATCGGGTCTCCATATTAGTATATTCATAAATATTATAGTTATACCTACAGACAATTATCAGTGCAGAAAGTGACAATTACTACTGGTTGGGGTGGTTGAACCCAGCTACAAAGTCACCTTTGACTCCATTTGCTAGGATGTTACTTCCAGGCCAGTAAGTCTCTTTATTTTGTCTTGCGTAAACAATATCAATTGCCATGAGAATTAAGGGAAATTAAACACCTATAAATGCTAAATGTAAGCACAGCAGTAAAGCTTTTAACTTAGAATATTATTGATTTTTTTTAATTATTGAATTGGTTTATTTCCCAGACAGAGAATAAACTTGGTGCTACCTATTGTTACCATTTATGGCATATCATTCATATTGATATTCATATTTATATTCATATTTATATTGATATTCATATTCATATTTATATTCATATTCATATTCATATTCATATTTATATTCATATTTATATTCATATTCATATTCATATTCATATTCATATTCATATTCATATTTATATTTATATTCATATTTATATTCATATTCATATTCATATTCATATTTATATTTATATTTATATTCATATTCATATTCATATTTATATTTATATTCATATTCATATTCATATTCATATTCATATTCATATTCATATTTATATTCATATTTATATTTATATTCATATTCATATTCATATTCATATTCATATTTATATTTATATTCATATTCATATTTATATTTATATTGATATCATGCATTGGGTAATTGTAAATTTCAGAATACAAATATATATTAGATAATATGTAGTAATAATCCTAAGGTTGCCTTGTTATTAGACGTACAGGGAGGGGGTTGGGGTATAAGGCAGAGGTATAAAGATAGGGTAGCAAAGTTTATAGAGGTGGATAAAAAAACAAAAATAATTAGGATGTGGACGAATGGCATGATGGGATAATAGGGGAAAAGTATGCTGCTACTACTACTACTACTACTACTACTAATAATAATAATAATAATAATAAGGTGAATAAAATTAAGGAATTAACAATAAAAATAAATTAAAAATAACAAATAAAAATAGAATTAAGGGAAAAACAATGAAGAGTAAAATAAAGTGAAAAAAAATAAATAGCTAAACTGAAATTTAGTTAAATGGGAGCAGAGTTGAATAACTAGGATACATGTATACAAAAGTGAGGCACAAAGTAATAATGTATATATGGGTTTAGCCAGCTGAGCAGAAAGTTTGGTAGACAATATCCTGGAGGATACATATCTCTAGGTCAGGAGAACGTTTTCAGAGGTCAATATTATAGTCCTGAATTTCCTGAATGCAAGAACCAGTGATATAAGTTATTCATGAACAAGCAAAATGTAAACAACAGAATACATTTATGCTCGTTTATAACGAGAAAATTTTTTCCTGTGTGGCGTTTCAGTGAATTGTGTTATTAATCGTAGTGAGAAAGGTTTGCAAATTCACAATGAGTTGTTTTATCATGAGATATGTAGGAAAGAGACATTACCTCTGTCCTAAAAAGATGATAAAAAGATTGGGGTTTAGTTAGTTCCAAGTTTGGAGTTGGTGTTTCCACATTTGTCTTACTTGATATGAACAAAATTTGTTGAATTTTTTAAAATGTGTTCGATTGTTGATTTTTTACACCTTTTTTCTTCAAATTTTGTTTAATAACTTTCTTAACTTGAATTTTGTAATTGAATTGACTGAGAAAAATCAGTTGTTATCTACTCCTTGTGTACATATACAAAAAAAGCTGTATTAATGCTACTATGGCATCAAGTTAGGATGAATTACATCCCTTTGATTTAGTGCATGTGAGAGAGGGACAAGTAGAATTTACATAAAAATCTTTGAGAATATAGAGAGAGTTTCAATTACAAACAATTATTAAATAAAAGAATCTTCTTTTTAGGATTGGTTTTGATGTCTGGAGATTTTGATGACAGTATTTTGGTAAGTAATCTACTTATAATATGAAAGACATTCATTTTTGTTTCAGTTGAAGTTCTCGGAAATCAAGGGGCTCACTACCTAGGGCTAACACTTGAACTCTATATGAGATACATAGATATTTGAATGTTCTATTAAAGTTCTTTATCTCTCAAATACTGGATTAGTAAAGAAATTGACAACATAATTTTCCTCTTCCCAATTAACCATTTTAATGTATATCTTTCGTTTTGGTCTCTTGGTCATACTGGATTCCAGGACAAGAATTTATCTAGTCTGGTGGAGTATTCAACTTCATGCTATTACTGGAGATAATATCACTTGGAGAAGGTGCACTATTCCTCGTATATGTGTGTATGTCCAGCTAAAATTTAAAACTAGAATATTTAGACTTTGAATGTAATAATTGCCATTTTCAAAATCATTGAATAACTACAAAAGTGTTGCATTTTCTCTCACAATTATGTTAAAAAAAAATGTGATGATATTTCTCCAATACTTTTGTTTTCTATTAAAATAACTTTTACAGTCAAATTCTTAGATTTATCACATTTGTAATCCAACTATTCATATATATATATATATATACAATAGAAAAATGCGAGCGTGAAAAGTAATATGGTTAAGCTTAATGATGGAAAAGAAAAGGACAAGATATTCTTGTAAAAAATATAATAAATTTATAACTTAAAATATTGCAGTATTAAAAGTTAAAAAAAAAAAATTCAATTTAACATTACATAATCAATTCTTAATACTGTAATATTTTAAGTTATAAATTTATTATATTTTTTTACTAGAATATCTTGTCCTTTTCTTTTCCATGATTAAGCTTAACCATATTACTTTTCATGCTCGCATTTTTCTATTGTAATCCATGATTTTTCCAGGCTTCCAATAAATTCACTTCGCGTTGGACAGGAAAAAGAAAAAGCAAGATGGCGGCGTCTATGATATTTAACAGAAACAGTCTCTTGTGATCTTACGAGATTCACGTGGGGGAATGTAATATAAAGCAGGTCACCGTGAGGTGTGTGGGAGAGCTTTGGCCGTTCAGACGGTAAACAGGTGACATTACAAGACAGACGGTTACTCAGTGCATTAGGATGAGTGAAGGAGGTTACAGTTCTACAAATTGTATAAAAATTATCTTTTTATTTTATAACTAAGACAACTGCATGTACTAATCCAGAACATGACCCATGGTTGCATTCGGCATCTTCTAGCAGTTTACAATAAGTTGCCGGAAAATAAGCCAAAAAAAAAAGCCGATGTGATTATCCATTAAAATTCAATTAAATCAATCCATTACAACAAGAAGAAAATTTTGTTTTAAAATCTCACTCCCCACAAAAAAAAATGATTATTTATTTGAAAATCCCCCACCCACCCCCTAAAACAGTTTTTTATTTAAAACTTTCTAGGAATAAACATCACTTTTCTGCCAAGTTTCTTGAAGAAAAGAATTGTTTTTAATCATATGAGGTTCCTTAAATAAGTTTCCAGACTATTTTGTTCAGGCATTTGAAATTGTCATAGACTCTTGAACATTTAGTATATATCCTGCTATACATAATTGCTATACATTTTATGAAATGACTGATCAATTTTTATGATTTCTGGTCCAAATAAACAGCTATAACAGGAATTGAAATACATCCTACTAAAGCCTGATTGTTGTTGTATAATAATCTTATCATTATGATTATTGTTCTTGTTGTTATTGTTCTTTGTTAGGACTTTTTAATAGTGAGAGTCTTAGAGAGATGTTGGTGGCAGGGATCGTTGGTGCAAATTGGTCGACGGGCACCAAATCGCTGTTTGTTACATATAGGTTTTCTTAAAAGTGAGTCTTAGAGACTTAGAGTCTTATTAAGAGAGAGTCTTATAAAGAGTGTCTTATTAAAGTGAGCCTTAGTGAGTCTTTTATTAAGAGGGATGTTGTTGTATCTTAGAGAGATGTTCGTGTTATAAAGAATGTCGTTGTTTCTGTTATGAAGAGATTGTTCATGTTATGAAGATTTTTATATATATATATAAAAATGTTCATACTTAAATGTGTAGATGGAAACTCTTTGAGTGAGGAGATAGTGTTCAGACAGTCTTAGTGTAGATATAAGATGTGTATGTCATGAAATTTTATAACACAGATATATAGACATATAATAACAATTTTCACTTTACCTTTCGGTAGAATCACAACACAAAGACGACGTTTATACAAACACATGATGGGTTTATTTCTTCTCACGACCGGCCGTGGTTTTCATCATCAAGGATTCAAAGTTTCACATTCTAAGTTTCAAAGTGACCGTCTCGCTTCTAGACGTTCGAATTCCAAACTGCAGACTATTGTCTGTCGTTCTCAAACTCCCTCTCCGTCTCTCTCCCAGTTTCTCCTCTTAACTCTAAAGTTTTCTAACTATATCTAGAACTTCCCATTTTTCCATGACATCATACACATGTTAAAACCTGTGTCTTCTTTCACGTGTTCTGGACATGCGTGTCCAAAACTTTTCCTTTTTTTTACAAAAGGAATTTTAACCTATATTCTCAGTAACCTATATTTCCAATATGTTAAAAACATGTTTATTAAATTATCTTGTAGCTGCATTCTTTCAATTGACAGTGCACATTCTTTTCTTGAAACTATTTTATCTCTAAGCTAAACAATCGTTTGTTTTACATTCCATTTTCTAATTCTCACACGTAATCTATTTCTAAACCTAAATTACGAGGTTCGAATTTCGTCTATGCTATTTCATTTTCATTTTAACTAAATCTCTCTATTTTTATACTTACATGAAAAGGGGACAGCCCTTATCATGTAACAATTGTCACAGCTGGTGAATTTAAAAAATGCAATCTGGATATCAGGACACTTTAGAAGAATGATATACAATAAAATTCTGTTTTAAACTCGGAAAAAATGCCACAGAAACATCTGAAATGCTTCAGACTGTTTTTGGACCATCTTGCATAAATCGAGCATCAGTTTTTGAGTGGTATAAGAGATTCAAGGAAGGTGGGAAGTCTGTGAGGTATGATGAGAAGTGTGGAAGAAGTAAGGAAGTCAGAACGTCAGAGTTGATTGGCAAATAAAAAATTTAATGGATAAAGATGTGTCTATAGAGACAATAAATGTACAGTTTGATGTTGGTGTGAGAATTGTACACACAATTATTCGCGAGGAACTGAAGATGCAAACAATTTGTGCGAAGGCACCAGTCCATAACTCCTTCCTTGTCGCAAACTATTTAACCAAGATGGCCATCAAGACAGTTCCCTACCCTCCCTATAGTCAAAACCTTGCTCCTTGTGACTTTTGATTAATCCCTAAGTTTGAGGGAAACCTTAGAAGCTCTCATTATGAGACAATTGAGGAGTTGAAAGAAGCTGTGGCGAGGGTCATTGAGATGCTCACACAAGAGGACTTCCATGGGGCCTTCCAGAAGTTGTTGGAACGGTACAAGAGCATTGCAGCCGGAGGAGATTACTTCGAAGAGGACTAGAGTTGCATGTGTGTACTATCAATAAAAGTGATCATACAAAAATAATCTGGAAACTTATTGAAGGTACTTCATAGTTGTTTCCATGAAAATAAAGTCTGTTTTCGTTGTTACAAAAGAACCACTTACTTTATTGAAACTTTTCTTGCAAAACAAAAACAAACTTAAATAATTCCTTGAAAAATAAACATTTAATTTTCTTTATTTTTATTTTCTTTATATTTGATCAAAGGAGTTGAAAACAAGTCCGTATTTTCATTTATGATATAAATATTACCTGTCTGTTTAATTGTATGTATGTATGTATGTATTTATGTCTGCTTAAAACTTTTGACAGAGGTCACAGATTTTCACGAGATCAGTATCGTTTTGAAGCTCGACCCTTCAGACAACAAATATCGAAAAATTGACTAAAAATATTAATTTCTTCATCCTCAACTGAGCACTTTTCTTCAAGGAGGGATCGCTTTTTTCGCTGATATTTTCGAAAGTCATCCACTCTTTTCAGTTGACTAGCCTTAATTTAAACCTTTGTCACTTCTGGTTTGGCGATGGATGCAGCGGCAATGACGTCACGTTTTTTTGGGGGGGTTTCATGTTCTTTTCCTCCTTCGCGGTATGGATTCAAGCTTGCCTACCTACTACCACTTTTTGTTTGCTCAACACACACCTACAAACACCCGTGCAGCATCTAATATATAAAAGGCAAAATAGGCGTGTATGTCAGTGAAAGGCTTTTTGCTTCTCGTGTCAGATTCTGTGAGAAGTTTTTGCATACTTCCCAGATCGTAATATCTCGCATTCTTTCCTTTTTTTGATCAAGTTAAACAAAATTCCCATCGTGGCGTCATCAGGTATTTTTTTGGCTTTTTTGTATAAAGTGAAACTATTCGAACGCAAACAACAGCCAGGTTTAAAAGCAACATTCATTTTTGCACGTGTGTGGCAAATCCTATGATTCTTAAGTTAATTACCAACTCATTTAATTCACTATCCTCTTTGGCCTAATGGTTAGTGAGGAAGACTACATTTTCGAGTTCAATCCCAACTCTCTATCTTTTTTTTAATTTTTTTATTTCGTCTTTGTGCCAATATCCTCCACTTGGGCAAAAGTTAATTACCAACTCATTGAATTTACTATCCTCTTTGGCCTAATGGTTAGCAAGGAAGACTAATTACCCAGCTATCTATCTTTTTTTTTCATTTTAACCATGTGGAAGCCATTCTTAACATCGCTTTGTCCTTGTGCCAACATCCTCCACCCGAGCAACGCCGAGTACTCCTCACTAGTCTTTAAAAAAATCATTTCTTTGAAACATTTGTTGCAGATAAAATAATAATATGCTTGAAAAAAATGCCTTTCATATAATAATTTACAGTAAATCTTATCTTCTTGTGTTAAATTTTGTTTTCAGCGTTTTGAATTTATCATCTGACAATGTTCACATCAGCTTTTACTGGTTGCTTACCATAACTTGCCAGAACTTGCCAGAAGATGCCACTCTACCTTGGATCAGTACTTGACTTTTCCGTATAACTTTAACCTCATGCACCCTCACGACCTCGATCAGATGGTGTCTCTTAGTCCTTATTTCCCTGTTTTCATTTTTTTTCTCAAGTTTATGTAATACTCGTTTTATGTCATATTACGTCAGATATTTTGGCTTATTTTTACCCAGATTCTAACATTGTCCATCGAGTTAATCTTAGAGGTTATTATTCAATTTTAGTCAGAATTCCAAATGAAAATCATTTTAAAACATTTTGATGAGCTATATTTCTCATTGTTTATCCAAAAAATAACACTTTCAAGTTTTTCTTTTCTTTTACACTTTCAGAACAAAGAAACAGCTTTGAATCTTGTCCGTCAACTGACTATGTATTATGGCCGAATGTGTGCAGAGCGTTTCACATTAGTCCGAATTTTCAATCATCTACCAAAAGAATTCAACGTCAATGATGTCATTAAAGAATACAAAGGAATGAAGGAATATCTAGAATTGCCGATCGTACCAACAACCTGAGTTTGTTTTTTTGTTTTTTGTTTTTATTATCAAGATTTATAAAATAGAAAATAAATCATAGAATGAATGGATCAATGTTGTGTGATTATTTTTTTAGTTTGAGATTTGAAGAGGATAACTTTGTGGAAGCTGACGTCAAACCTACTTCTAATCCACAGGTCTACAGTGTTCGCATATAGTGATGAGATTAGCTGTCCATAATTATCTTCGCCACTATGGATCATCATGTGTGGTTAACATTCATCCAAGATACTGTGTGTTCTATGAGAAGGTTCAGCTCAACTCATCCTGGATGAATGCCGTCAGTCAATCATATTTTAGCATTATCCATTGTTTGACACTAGATCAAGTGTGCAAGGTTTTTTAATTTTGCCAAATTTACTTGCCTCGTGTGAATGTGTTCTTGATCTTTCTTCAATGAAATCTTCCATTCAGCCAAACTCGTTCAAGTTTCAGTGACTGCAACCTAGTGCTAGTCTGATGCAATGCAAAGGAAAAAAAATAACAAACAGAACCGTTTATTTAATCCATGGGGTTAGCATGCTCTCATTCTGTCAACCATGACTGGATAGAAGTCCTAAGTAATTTGCAATCATATTTTTGAGTGTTGCCTGCACTGAAGATTGAACCTTTAACTTCGAGAAGCATGAACAACCGAATTTTACTAAATACTTTATCTATTATACATAAAACATAACAATATTTATATTGTTCTCTTCAATGAATTACATGTTAAATTGTAATTATCGCAGAACTGCTTCCCTGCAGATTACCTGTAATCATCAACAATTACAAAACGTCCTGTCAGTAATCAAAAGTCATTCCATGGTTCAATTGTAGTATTTTCATAATATTCTTTACTATTGCCTCTCAGTAACCTTATCTCCCATAAAGAAAAAGAAGACTCCCACCATCTGTAATACTGCTGGCATGCTTTCACCTCTGCCCTCCAAGTGTTGGAAAGTGCGGAAAAAAGAGGAAATAGGTTTATCAGCAGAACAAAGGCATAGAAAGTTGTTCATCAATGCACACAAAGGAAAGCTGAGGTGGCGTTTCAATAAAAGTTTGACAGTAAATGAAAACAAAAGGATTTGAGATATATTTAGTTTTCGGATTATAAAATAGTTTTATGACAGCTTTACAATGTTTTGAGAGCAGTTTGCGGACAGTTGTGAAGTAGACAAAACCAGATTGTAGCTTAGACCATGTCGAGAGAGTTTTGAGAGATCAAAATGAGCTGATATCAGCTGACAAACTCAGCCTTGACAAAACATATATGTGGACGTTAGTGTGTAAACGGTCAATGGTGCCACACACACACAAAGAATGCAACTAATATTTACAGAAAGTGTTGGAGTCTGTGTTTTCTTTTGTTCTTTTTTGTATTTTTTTATACTTGTGAACAAATGCATCCCCTCGGCAGTCGCTAATGCGTGTGAGACAACAATGACATGGCCAGAAGTAAAGAAGACAACGAAGAAAAGAAATACACAGCACACAATGTTTGGGTTGACGATGTTGTCGAGCAGGGACCACATAGTTTTGTCCCAAATACTTCTATAATGCTCTTCATCTTCCGACTGACAGTCATTTCCTCTATTAACCCTTATTTTCTACAAAGAAAAAGCATACTCTCACAGTATTCCTGGGATAAAATCGAGGTATTACAGCAGAAACGCTAAAGAACTAAAAGTACCTAGAAAGTTAAAGGATATTAAATATATAAATTAAATATATCATTTTTGGTGAAGAAACCCAATGACAACCATTCGAAGATGTGGGTCGATATAGCAAGGAAAAGAGATAATAGACGATCTTCTAACCAACTGGAGCCATACCTTTGGAAGTCTAGAAAGAAGATTCCGTTTGTCTGAAAACCCCGCATAACAACTATTTTTGGTCGGATGGAAGAATCTCCACATTGTTGTCATACAGCACTGGTTTAAAGTTCTTTCTTGGTGCATACAAGTTTCCTACGTAATCCCAAAGTGGTCAGAGGATATATTACCCCTGGAGAGCACCATAGCTGGTAAGCAATTTAAGCAACCATTCAGTCAATTGATAAATTCTGTTGTCACTTTTTGAAAATATCACTAATGTTGTTCCACCTGCAAAGATGATTTTTTTATGAACTTTTCCACAAACACTTTGTAAATAAAATATTTTAAATACAAATTGGGAATAATAAAAAGGGGATAATAAGAATCAGCCCATAAAATGAATAAAGTATTTTGGTTCAGGAGTCCAGCATTGGATAAGTCCATATATGTTGTGATCCCATAAGGATCTAGGAGAAAAATACAGCTCCCTAATTAATGGAAATAAAATATATTGAACAAAAAGTAAATACCACAAATAAAGAGTGGGGTATACGTCAGTCCAGCTGCCATGAGTGCAAGATCTGTGATTCAGGCTTTATGTCTAAGGTAACGAATGGACTTTTATAATTTATGTTATTGACAAAGTGTTCAAATTGTTTAACATTTTCAACGTTTGTAAAGGCATTCTTATAACTGTACCCGTTTTTTACATAAATAAAATCATTTCTTCAAAAGAGTTGATTAATTAACCATTTTCATATGTTATCGTATGTCTTTCATTTTGGATTCCAGGACAAGAATTTATCTAGTCTGGTGGAGTATCTATCATTGTGTTGTAACATCACTTGGAAAAGGTGCATCATTCCTCATAAAAGCTAATGTGGGTTAGAAATTCTGTTACTCATATCAGATGACGAGTTGTGATCAACTTTTATCAACTCCTGGCTAAGTGGTTAACAATACAGACTGACAACCTGGGTGTATCGAGTTCAAATCTGATTTGATGTAGAGTTGTTTTCTTTTTTTGGGGGTATGATTAGGGGTAAATACTCGTGTAATATATATTTTTGCAAATGTAAAAAAGATGTGGTGGTAGCGGTGATCTATAAATTTTAGTTTAAAATCAATAAATATCATTTATCAGTGGTATGAGCAATGATGAATTAAGTTTCAAACAAACATAAAAAGGAAACAATGAAAAGAATCCTTTTTGGCATTGGAAAAGTGATACAAAATTTTCCGCTGCTGATACCAATTTCCCCAAAAGTTCTGATTTTTTATTCCTGATTTTGTTGTTCATTATCTGAGTATTTGTGGGAGTTGTGTACATTGCTCAAAAAGATCTTTACAACTATTTCTTTCTAAAAATCTTTTCTCATAATTAATTGAAAGAAATGATGTGATGAACTCATTGTGATGTTTTCATCTATATTTTCTACTTTTGTTATTTTTTCTATTTGTGCAATTTTACCTGTGCCATTTTCTCTTGTGCCATTTTTACCTAAATTCGTTACTATAGATTTGTTTTATTGGTTGATTAAACCCCATATTTATTATTATAAATGGAAGATTAAATTGTATATAACCAAAAGAAAGAAAATTATAACGGTTTAGAGATTAATCAAAATACAGATTTTTTCATAAACAAACATTTAAATTCTTATTTTCGATCCATAGCATTTCTACACCACACTATAGACAATATTTTTGTCTTTTTTTCTTCATTTTGTCACTTAGCCTGTTTTTGTCAAAGATTGAGAATTTTTATGTCAGATTTCAGTTTTGTGCTCTTTTTTTTATCTCATTTTATTTCAGTCAAAGTTCTCAGAAATCAAGAGACCCCTTCCTGGGGACTAACACTTGATCTCTACAGGAGATTCATTTTCAAATCTTCCATTAAAGTTCTCCTTTACGTCTCAAACACTGACTTACTAAAGAAGTTGAGAACATAATTTTCTACTCCTCAATTGACCATTTAAATATTTTATAGTATATCTTTTGGTTTTACTGGATTCCAGGACAAGAATTTATTTAGTCTGGTGGAGTATTCAATTCTGTGCTGTCACTATAAATAACATTACTTACCAAAGGCGCACCATTCCTTGCAAAAACCAGTGTGGGTTAGTCATACTGAGGAGATCTTATTTGGGCTGCGAATGCTATGTGATTTTGAATAATTGATCAGGGTTTACTTCTAGCGAAAAAGTATCCTCATGCCAGGTTGTCCTGACAAACACTTGTACAGAGAGACCTTAGACACTCGAGGATAGTGTCTAGTAGACATTGAAGTTCTCTCCTGTTTTATTATGCATGTGTGAGTTAGAACTGAAAGTATTTCCATTTTTTGTTTTACTTTACTTCAGCCGAAGTTCTCAGAAATCAAGGAGCCGATTACCTGGGAACTAACACTTGATCTCTATATGGGATACATAGTATTCGAATATTCCATTAAACTTCTTTATCTCTCAAACACTGAGTAAAGAAATTTAGAACATAATTTTCCTCTCCCCAATTAACCATTTTCATATGTTGTAGTATATCTTTCATTTTGGGTTCCGGGATAAGAATTTATCTAGTCTAGTGGAGTATCTAGCATTGTGTTGTAACATCACTTGGAGAAGGTGCACCATTCCTCATAAAAGCTAATGTAGGTTAGACATAGAGGAGATCTTATCTGGGCAGCGAATACAATGTGATTTTAAATATTTGGTCAGGGTTTACTTCTAGGGAAAATTATCTTCATGCCAAGTTGTTCTGACAAACCCCTGTACAGAGAGACCTTAGACACTCGAGGATAGTGTCTAGTAGACATTCAAAAATGAACTGAAATGTGAAAATTATAATGATTTCAAGAACTTAAAAAGTGTTTTTGGAAGCGGAAATCAAGCTAAACTTTTTTTCGATTCTGAATCCAATACAACAAAAAGTATTGATTTTTTTAAAATCCCAATTTCTCTACTTTTAACAAAATATTTTTTCTACATGTTTTGATTTACCCTTTTTTTCTACATGTTTTGATTTACCCTTTTTTCTACATGTTTTGATTTACCCTTTTTTCTACATGTTTTGACTCACCCTTTTTTTCTACATGTTGTGACTCACCCTTTTTTTCTACATGTTTTGACTCACCCTTTTTTTCTACATGTTTTGATTTACCCTTTTTTCTACATGTTTTGACTCACCCTTTTTTTCTACATGTTGTGACTCACCCTTTTTCTCTACATGTTCTGATTTACCCTTTTTTTCTACATGTGTTGACTCACCCTTTTTTTCTACATGTTTTGACTCACCCTTTTTTTCTACATGTTTTGATTTACCCTTTTTTTCTACATGTTTTGATTCACCCTTTTTTTCTACATGTTTTGACTCCCCCTTTTTTTCTGCGTGTTTTGATTTACCCTTTTTTCTACATGTTTTGATTCACCCTTTTTTCTACGTTTTGATTTACCCTTTCTCTACATGTTTTGACTCCCCCTTTTTTTCTACATGTTTTGACTCCCCCTTTTTTTCTGCGTTTTGATTCACCCTTTTTTCTACGTTTTGATTCACCCTTTTTTTTCTACATGTTTTGACTCCCCCTTTTTTTCTACGATTTTTGACTCACCCTTTTTTTCTACATGTTTTGACTCCCCCTTTTTTCTACATGTTTTGACTCCCCCTTTTTTTCTACATGTTTTGATTTACCCTTTTTTTCTACATGTTTTGATTTACCCTTTTTTTCTACATGTTTTGATTTACACTTTTTCTACGTGTTTTGACTCACCCTTTTTTTTCTACATGTTTTGACCCCCCCCTTATTTCTACATGTTTTGATTTACCCTTTTTTTCTACATGTTTTGACTCCCCCTTATTTTCTGCGTGTTTTGATTTACCCTTTTTTCTACGTTTTGATTCACCCTTTTTTCTACGTTTTGATTTACCCTTTTTTTTCTACATGTTTTGACTCCACCTTTTTTTCTGCGTTTTGATTCACCCTTTTTTCTACGTTTTGATTTACCCTTTTTTTTCTACATGTTTTGACTCCCCCTTTTTTTCTGCGTTTTGATTCACCCTTTTTTCTACGTTTTGATTTACCCTTTTTTTCTACATGTTTTGACTCACCCTTTTTTTCTACATGTTTTGACTCCCCCTTATTTCTACATGTTTTGATTTACCCTTTTTTTTCTACATGTTTTGACTCCACCTTTTTTTCTGCGTTTTGATTCACCCTTTTTTCTACGTTTTGATTTACCCTTTTTTTTCTACATGTTTTGACTCCCCCTTTTTTTCTGCGTTTTGATTCACCCTTTTTTCTACGTTTTGATTTACCCTTTTTTTCTACATGTTTTGACTCACCCTTTTTTTCTACATGTTTTGACTCCCCCTTATTTCTACATGTTTTGATTTACCCTTTTTTTTCTACATGTTTTGACTCACCCTTTTTTTCTACATGTTGTGACTCACCCTTTTTCTCTACATGTTTTGATTTACCCTTTTTTCTACATGTTTTGACTCACCCTTTTTTTTTACGTGTTTTGACTCACCCTTTTTTTCTACGTGTTTTGACTCGCCCTTTTTTCTACGTGTTTTGACTCCCCCTTTTTTCTGCGTGTTTTGATTTACCCTTTTTTTCTACATGTTTTGACTCCCCCTTTTTTTCTACATGTTTTGATTTACCCTTTTTTTCTACATGTTTTGATTTACCCTTATTTCTACATGTTTTGATTTACCCTTTTCTCTACATGTTTTGACTCACCCTTTTTTTTCTACATGTTTTGATTTACCCTTTTTTCTACATATTTTGACTCACCCTTATTTTCTACATGTTTTGACTCCTCCTTATTTCTACATGTTTTGATTTACCCTGTTTTCTACATGTTTTGACCCCCCCTTATTTCTACATGTTTTGATTCACCCTTTTTTCTACGTTTTGATTCACCCTTTGTTTCTACATGTTTTGATTTACCTTTTTTTTCTACATGTTTTGACTCACCCTTTTTTCTACGTTTTGATTCGCCCTTTTTTTCTACATGTTTTGACTCACCCTTTTTTTCTACGTGTTTTGATTTACCCTTTTTTTTCTACATGTTTTGACTCCCCCTTATTTTCTACATGTTTTGATTTGCCCTTTTTTCTACATGTTTTGACTCCCCCTTATTTTCTACATGTTTTGATTTACCCTTTTTTCTACATGTTTTGATTTACCCTTTTTTTCTACATGTTTTGACTCCCCCTTATTTTCTACATGTTTTGACTCGCCCTTTTTTCTACATGTTGTGACTCCCCCTTATTTCTACATGTTTTGACTCACCCTTTTTTTCTACATGTGACGAACCCTTTTTCTCTACATGTTTTGATTTACCCTTTTTTTCTACATGTTTTGACTCACCCTTTTTTTCTACATGTTTTGATTTACCCTTTTGTTCTACATGTTTTGATTTACCCTTTTCTCTACATGTTTTTACTCACCCTTTTTTTTCTACATGTTTTGATTTACCCTTTTTCTCTACATGTTGTGACTCACCCTTTTTCTCTACATGTTTTGATTTACATTTTTTTCTACATGTTTTGACTCACCCTTTTTTCTACATGTTTTGATTTACCCTTTTTTTCTACATGTTTTGACTCACCCTTTTTTTCTACATGTTTTGACTCACCCTTTTTTTCTACGTGTTTTGACTCACCCTTTTTTTCTACATGTTTTGACTCCCCCTTTTTTTCTGCGTTTTGATTCACCCTTTTTTCTACGTTTTGATTCACCCTTTTTTTTCTACATGTTTTGACTCCCCCTTTTTTTCTACGATTTTTGATTCACCCTTTTTTTCTACATGTTTTGACTCCCCCTTTTTTCTACATGTTTTGACTCCCCCTTTTTTTCTACATGTTTTGATTTACCCTTTTTTTCTACATGTTTTGATTTACCCTTTTTTTCTACATGTTTTGATTTACACTTTTTCTACGTGTTTTGACTCACCCTTTTTTTTCTACATGTTTTGATTTACCCTTTTTTTCTACATGTTTTGATTTACCCTTTCTCTACATGTTTTGACTCACCCTTTTTTTTCTACGTTTTGATTTACCCTTTTTTCTACATGTTTTGACTCACCTTTTTTTTCTAAATGTTTTGATTCACCCTTTTTTCTACTTGTTGTGATTTACCCTTTTTTCTACATGTTTTGATTCACCCTTTTTTTTACATGTTTTGACTCCCCCTTTTTTCTACATGTTTTGATTTACCCTGTTTTCTACATGTTTTGACCCCCCCCTTATTTCTACATGTTTTGATTTACCCTTTTTTTCTACATGTTTTGACTCCCCCTTATTTTCTGCGTGTTTTGATTTACCCTTTTTTCTACGTTTTGATTCACCCTTTTTTCTACGTTTTGATTTACCCTTTTTTTTCTACATGTTTTGACTCCCCCTTTTTTTCTGCGTTTTGATTCACCCTTTTTTCTACGTTTTGATTTACCCTTTTTTTTCTACATGTTTTGACTCCCCCTTTTTTTCTGCGTTTTGATTCACCCTTTTTTCTACGTTTTGATTTACCCTTTTTTTTCTACATGTTTTGACTCACCCTTTTTTTCTACATGTTTTGACTCCCCCTTATTTCTACATGTTTTGATTTACCCTTTTTTTTCTACATGTTTTGACTCCCCCTTTTTTTCTACGTTTTGATTCACCCTTTTTTCTACGTTTTGATTTACCCTTTTTTTTCTACATGTTTTGACTCCCCCTTTTTTTCTGCGTTTTGATTCACCCTTTTTTCTACGTTTTCATTTACCCTTTTTTTCTACATGTTTTGACTCACCCTTTTTTTCTACATGTTTTGACTCCCCCTTATTTCTACATGTTTTGATTTACCCTTTTTTTCTACATGTTTTGACTCACCCTTTTTTTCTACATGTTGTGACTCACCCTTTTTCTCTACATGTTTTGATTCACCCTTTTTTCTACATGTTTTGACTCACCCTTTTTTTTTACGTGTTTTGACTCACCCTTTTTTTCTACGTGTTTTGACTCGCCCTTTTTTCTACGTGTTTTGACTCCTCCTTTTTTCTGCGTGTTTTGATTTACCCTTTTTTTCTACATGTTTTGACTTCCCCTTTTTTTCTACATGTTTTGACTCCCCCTTTTTTTCTACATTATTTTATTTACCCTTTTTTTCTACATGTTTTGATTTACCCTTTTTTTCTACATGTTTTGATTTACCCTTTTTTCTACATATTTTGACTCACCCTTATTTTCTACATGTTTTGACTCCTCCTTATTTCTACATGTTTTGATTTACCCTGTTTTCTACATGTTTTGACCCCCCCTTATTTCTACATGTTTTGATTCACCCTTTTTTCTACGTTTTGATTCACCCTTTGTTTCTACATGTTTTGATTTACCCTTTTTTTCTACATGTTTTGACTCACCCTTTTTTCTACGTTTTGATTCGCCCTTTTTTTCTACATGTTTTGACTCACCCTTTTTTTCTACGTGTTTTGATTTACCCTTTTTTTTCTATGTGTTTTGATTTACCCTTTTTTTTCTACATGTTTTGACTCCCCCTTATTTTCTACATGTTTTGATTTGCCCTTTTTTCTACATGTTTTGACTCCCCCTTATTTTCTACATGTTTTGATTTACCCTTTTTTCTACATGTTTTGATTTACCCTTTTTTTCTACATGTTGTGACTCCCCCTTATTTCTACATGTTTTGACTCACCCTTTTTTTCTACATGTGACGCACCCTTTTTCTCTACATGTTTTGATTTACCCTTTTTTTCTACATGTTTTGACTCACCCTTTTTTTCTACATGTTTTGATTTACCCTTTTTTTCTACATGTTGTGACTCACCCTTTTTCTCTACATGTTTTGATTTACATTTTTTTCTACATGTTTTGACTCACCCTTTTTTCTACATGTTTTGATTTACCCTTTTTTTCTACATGTTTTGACTCACCCTTTTTTTCTACATGTTTTGACTCACCCTTTTTTTCTACGTGTTTTGACTCACACTTTTTTTCTACGTGTTTTGACTCACCCTTTTTTTCTACGTGTTTTGACTCACCCTTTTTTTCTACGTGTTTTGACTCGCCCTTTTTTCTACGTGTTTTGACTCCCCCTTTTTTCTGCGTGTTTTGATTTACCCTTTTTTCTACATGTTTTGACTCCCCCTTTTTTCTACACGTTTTGATTCACCCTTTTTTCTACGTTTTGATTTACCCTTTTTTTTCTACATGTTTTGACTCCCCCTTTTTTTCTACATGTTTTGATTTACCCTTATTTCCTACATGTTTTGACTCACCCTTTTTTCTACGTGTTTTGACTACCCCTTATTTCTACATGTTTTGATTCACCCTTTTTTCTACGTTTTGATTCACCCTTTTTTTCTACATGTTTTGACTCACCCTTTTTTTCTACATGTTTTGATTTACCCTTTTTTTTCTACATGTTTTGACTCACCCTTTTTTCTACATGTTTTGACTCACCCTTTTTTTCTACATGTTTTGATTTACCCTTTTTTCTACATGTTTTGACTCACCCTTTTTTCTACATGTTTTGACTCACCCTTTTTTCTACATGTTTTGACTCCCCCTTTTTTTCTACATGTTTTGACTAACCCTTTTTTCTACGTGTTTTGACTAACCCGTTTTTTCTACATGTTTTGACTCACCCTTTTTTCCTACATGTTTTGACTCCCCCTTTTTTCTACATGTTGTGATTTACCCTTTTTTCTACATGTTTTGATTCACCTTTTTTTTACATGTTTTGACTCCCCCTTTTTTCTACATGTTTTGATTTACCCTTTTTTTCTACATGTTTTGATTTACCCTTATTTTCTACATGTTTTGATTTATTCTTTTTTTCTACATGTTTTTACTCCCCCTTATTTTTACATGTTTTGATTTACCCTTTTTTCTACGTTTTGATTCACCCTTTTTTTCTACGTGTTTTGATTCACCCTTTTTTTCTACATGTTTTGACTCGCCCTTTTTTTCTACGTGTTTTGATTTACCCTTTTTTTCTACATGTTTTGATTTGCTCTTTTTTCTACATGTTTTGACTCCCCCTTATTTTCTACATGTTTTTATTTGCTCTTTTTTCTACATGTTTTGACTCCCCCTTATTTTCTACATGTTTTGATTTACCCTTTTTTCTACATGTTTTGATTTACCCTTTTTTTCTACATGTTTTGACTCCCCCTTATTTTCTACATGTTTTTATTTGGCTTTTTTTCTACATGTTGTGACTCCCCCTTATTTCTACATGCTTTGACTCACCCTTTTTTTCTACATGTGACGCACCCTTTTTCTCTACCTGTTTTGATTTACCCTTTTTTTCTACATGTTTTGACTCACCCTTTTTTTCTACATGTTTTGATTTACCCTTTTGTTCTACATGTTTTGATTTACCCTTTTCTCTACATGTTTTGACTCACCCTTTTTTTCTACATGTTTTGATTTACCCTTTTTTTCTACATGTTGTGACTCACCCTTTTTCTCTACATGTTTTGATTTACATTTTTTTCTACATGTTTTGACTCACCCTTTTTTCTACATGTTTTGATTTACCCTTTTTTTCTACATGTTTTGACTCACCCTTTTTTTCTACGTGTTTTGATTTACCCTTTTTTCTACGTTTTGACTCCCCCTTATTTTCTACATGTTTTGATTTGCCCTTTTTTCTACATGTTTTGACTCCCCCTTATTTTCTACATGTTTTGATTTACCCTTTTTTCTACATGTTTTGACTCCCCCTTATTTTCTACATGTTTTGATTTGCCCTTTTTTCTACATGTTGTGACTCCCCCTTATTTCTACATGCTTTGACTCACCCTTTTTTTCTACATGTGACGCACCCTTTTTCTCTACCTGTTTTGATTTACCCTTTTTTTCTACATGTTTTGACTCACCCTTTTTTTTCTACATGTTTTGACTCACCCTTTTTCTCTACATGTTTTGATTTACATTTTTTTCTACATGTTTTGATTTACCCTTTTTTTCTACATGTTTTGACTCACCCTTTTTTTCTACGTGTTTTGACTCACCCTTTTTTTCTACGTGTTTTGACTCACCCTTTTTTCTACGTGTTTTGACTCACCCTTTTTTTCTACGTGTTTTGACTCACCCTTTTTTCTGCGTGTTTTGATTTACCCTTTTTTTCTACATGTTTTGACTCACCCTTTTTTTCTACATGTTGTGATTTACCCTTTTTTTCTACATGTTTTGATTTACCCTTTTGTTCTACATGTTTTGATTTACCCTTTTTTTCTACATGTTTTGACTCACCCTTTTTTTTTCTACATGTTTTGACTCACCCTTTTTTTTTCTACATGTTTTGATTTACCCTTTTTTTCTACATGTTTTGACTCACACTTTTTTTCTACATGTTGTGATTTACCCTTTTTTTCTACATGTTGTGATTTACCCTTTTTTTCTACATGTTTTGACTCACCCTTTTTTCTACATGTTGTTATTTACCCTTTTTGCTACATGTTGTGATTTACCCTTTTTTCTACACGTTGTGATTTACCCTTTTTTTCTACACGTTGTGATTCACCCTTTTTTTTTCTACATGTTGTGATTTACCCTTTTTTCTACATATTTTGATTCACCCTTTTTTTTACATGTTTTGACTCACCCTTTTTTCTACACGTTTTGACACACCCTTTTTTTTTCTACACCCATCACTCATCAAACAACTGCAAAAACGTTTTTTAAAAAATTACAAAGTTAAAACAATAAATAAATAATAAACGAAGAATCTGTTTTATTTCTTTTTTTTTTTTTACATGTACCATTTCATGAAGAACTAAAATAAAAAGATATTTACATTTTTTTCTTGATTTTTAAATCACGTGCCGCTATGTATTTACAACTTAAAAACGCTTGAAAAACAAAAACCAACATAAAAAGAGAAAAAAAACATCTTTAATATGAAAAGAAATTTTGTTTATTTCACACAACAGAGGTACGTGCAAAAATACAAGTTTTTCTTTGATTCAAGAGCACAATTGAACCATAATACTTGACTTTTATTCAAGACAGATATGAATCTTCCACCACTACTTCCAACTTTTTGTGTATTTAATCTGACTTTGTTCAAATAAATATTATTCTTGAAAAAGTTTTATAACTGAAACAAAATATCAAATTAAATCGCTGTTAATTTTTCCTGTTTTATTTATTTTGTTCTTGGATTATTATGACCTATCTATGCATACTATTGAATACTACTTGCAGAAACTGGTGCAGATCTGCAAGAGAGTCAATGCTTTTGAAAAATTCATATTCAATAGTACATCAGCTTCAAAATCAATTTCAAATTTCAAGGAACGTTTTAATTAATAGATTTAAAAAAAAACCGTGACATGTTTACTTTGTGAACCACTGAAATTCGAAATTGACTTTTAAGCCTTTAAATTGAAGAATACGAGTTAAATTCTGAATTAAAGTAAAAAAAAAAAGAATCAATTATTATGATTCACTTGTGCTCATAAAGAAATATGAAATTTTTGCATGTGTCCCTGTCGTCAAAGCCAACTTGCAACAACAACAAAAATAAAGGCAACCAACATTAACAGCAGAAAAATTAAATTTTTGATTCTCTCTAAAATTCATACACCATTGAACACCAGACGAATCAAGTCCATCCACTAATGTAGTAGGCTGACGTTTTGGCCAGTGGACGTTTTGGCTAATGGACTTTTTAGCCAATGATGAAATTAACTATAAAATAATTTTCTCTTAAAATTAAAGATTGTCATGGTCAAATCTTTTTTTATTTTTCACTGCACTTGCATGTTTATTGTATAAACATATTGATTATCAATAAAAATATTGAAAATATCGATTTTACTCTGCCAAAAAAAAAAAAAAAAAAAAAAGAATGAAGAAATTTTGGTGCTTGTTTACATTGGTGATCTTTTCAACCAACACATTTCAGGTGAAAACATGCTCTTACGTGTCGTGTCGAAATTAGTATAAATTCAAAAAATCATAAAAAATAAAGTAAAAATAGAATTTATTAAATTATCAATTTTATTATATGTTTTATTTGGAAGAGTTGTGCAACCAATTCAGTATGACTATCAACCATTTTAAAGATCAACCATTTTAAAGATCAACCATTTTACACAAAACAACTTTGTGATATTTTTGTGAAAATACGTCTAGCACATCTATTGGGTCATTTTTCATAAGTTTTGGAATTTATACCATTTTCGACATGATGAAGAGAAAAAAATCCTTGTGAAATTTGCTAAAATTTTATTTGTTTAATGTATGAACCTTGTAAAAAATCTTGCAATAGTAAGTCACTAGCTTATTGCCAAAAGTGCAATGTAACTCTTTGTGTGAACTGTTTTGCTCTTTGTGTAAATTTTATCTTGAATATATATCACATTTTGATTTCTAAAATATATCACATGTACCCAGTGTTCTATTTACACCAATATTTCATTTTCTAAAAAAGATTTTTTTCTTTCAATTTGTGTATTCTAACCCATTTTTAGTCATTCAACAAAGTTTCAATTTAATAGTAAAATACTTTGAGACTTAATGAGTTAAAAGTATCCCTTCTTACATGAGAAGGAATAGTTCAACGTTTATTTTAAATATGTCATGAGAGAAGTGCTTATTTTTATGAAAGGCTTAAGGTCATGTTCTGTTTAGGTCGGTAAGAAAATATGTATCCACTTTAATAATTTCTAGCTTGCTAAAGTATTGTGTCATAGTGTGAAGAAAAAACGGGCATAATAATTGGTTTCTTTCTATGTGGATTCAGAATTTGTAGTTTAGAATGTCTTGACGAAGAATTCAAATACCTCACAAAAAAACATTGAAAGCATTGCAATATCTCAGATGTTTTATAAATACTAAAACACACACACAAATATTTTCCAAAAACAATTAACAAAAATCATATACACCAGGCAATTCTGTCATAAACAGAACCTTCTTTTAACCAACCTGGCCATTAATATAATAATTTGTGATACTAAACAAATCAACAATTTCAATAATGCAAACCACATCACAAATCATAAAACATATACATATATATAAAAAAAAACATTTCCAAAACAAACCTACATCTAACATAGTATGAATATATACTGCCCCATGCTATAACTGTCATCAAATATACGTTGGTGATACTCAAAGGGGACTTGAGAAAAGACATTGAACACAGTAGAGATTTAAAATATAGTAAGCCTTGAATGCATTGTTCTTTCATTCATTTCAGCATAATCATTCTTTTAATTTCAAATAAGGTAAACTCGTCAAATTCATTCTAAATAGATTTCGATGAAGACTTCTTGAATCAGCACTTATTGCAAACACAAGCACCACTAAACAACGTGGAGGTTTCTATAATTTGTCTCCTTTAATTCGTAAACCTATATGAAACGAACAGAACTTAATTTTAGATAATCTGCACAAAAGAAAATAACAATAATAGTAATAATTAATATCTATAATCAATCGACAAATAATAAAAACAAAGAGACACTCATCCCACTTCAAATACGCATTCAACATTTGAATTATAACAACCATATTCATTAAAAAAAACAACAAAAAAAAAAACAGACATTGCATCATTCTTTTTAAACATCTAACAGCTAATGACGTTAAAAAATCTCACTCTCCATTCCAGAACACTATATACACTTTGAATGTTAACGGCTTTGTTCAGAGCAAAAACATAATTTTCTACTAAGAACAAATAATGTAGGCATTATATAATGGAAGACATTTCGATATTGTTATATGAAACCATTTTCTTCTTTTGCTTAACGTGATGATCTTATGCATTTGTATATAAAAGTTTTTGAGAAACAAATTACCAATACAATAAAAAAAAGTTTATTTATTATAATAATAAACAAAAAACTATAAGCATAAAAGGATCTATGCTGCTTATGCAGTATGATGGGATTTCAACTTAAAATGAATTAAATAAAATAAGATCACATACTTATGTGTAAAATCGAAATTAATAAAAATTCAAAAAATTATGAAAAATGATTGAGTAGAAAAATAATTCAAAGAAAAATAAAATTTATGGACTTGAAGAGTTTTAGTTTATTTGTTAATGTTGAACAGTTCTTAAAATACAAGGGAGTTAACTATGATTTTGACAAATCCACCATTTCAAAATAGAGAGTGGCAGACAGTTAATATCTGTTTTCTCTTATAAAAAATAGTTCTAGCAGATCTTTTTTCATAATCTTTGGAATCTTTACTAATTTTGACATTACTAATAAATATAAGTACATAATTATGTTTTTACCTAATATGCAATTTTTAAAAATCTCATTATACTGCACAGTGCCCGATTTTCTTAACAACAGCATTTGAATGAAGATACTGTCAATTTTTTAACTAAATGAGAAATTTTTGAGTCAGGCATGATCTCGAACTAAATGAGAAATTTTTGAGTCAGCCATCACACCCACAGGAATAGGAATAAGGTTATTCATCTCAAGGCGTATCTTGATTTTGAGATGGAGCAATCTAGAGAGAGAGAGAGAGAGAGAGAGAGAAAGAGAGGGAGAGTTGGTAATTTGTGACGGACGAAATTCGTCATTTTTCAATAAAGAAAATAAGGAAAAACTTAATCGGACATTTATAACTTTGGTAGCTTATCCCCCGACCCCAAATGTGGCTCATTAGTTTGGCTTGGTTTTAATAAACAAAAACATTAAAAAAAAGGAAGCAGCGAAGTTTTTGTATTTTTCGCTGTAACAAAGTTGATGACAGTAGTAACACAGAGAGAGAGAGAGAGAGAAAGAGAGGGAGAGTTGGTAATTTGTGACGGACGAAATTCGTCATTTTTCAATAAAGAAAATAAGGAAAAACTTAATCGGACATTTATAACTTTGGTAGCTTATCCCCCGACCCCAAATGTGGCTCATTAGTTTGGCTTGGTTTTAATAAACAAAAACATTAAAAAAAAGGAAGCAGCGAAGTTTTTGTATTTTTCGCTGTAACAAAGTTGATGACAGTAGTAACACAGAGAGAGAGAAAGAGAGGGAGAGTTGGTAATTTGTGACGGACGAAATTCGTCATTTTTCAATAAAGAAAATAAGGAAAAACTTAATCGGACATTTATAACTTTGGTAGCTTATCCCCCGACCCCAAATGTGGCTCATTAGTTTGGCTTGGTTTTAATAAACAAAAACATTAAAAAAAAGGAAGCAGCGAAGTTTTTGTATTTTTCGCTGTAACAAAGTTGATGACAGTAGTAACACAGAGAGAGAGAGAATAGAAGAAAAACTAATTGCAAAGCAAACTATAGCCATTTTGCAAGCTTTTAATGTTGGTTTTGTTTAAATATATGCGAGTGGCCAAGGAATAAACAATCTACACGTAATGCTGGTGTCGTGTGTATGCGATGCAACAATTTTGCGTAACGCTTGTCTTGCAGACGCCATGTTGTATAATGCGTGCATTCGTTTTTGTTGAAGATTTAAAATCTGGAATAAGAGAATTACATCTCATGAGAAAGAGTAGAATTTGTGTAGAGAGAAATCATTATTTTCTGAATCTGCAAATCGGAAGTGAACGTTATTTCTCTGAGTTTATGATTCAGTTAATAAGGGTGACGAGGCAATACAAGTCTACTGTCTGTTATTTTATGCAGTATAGAGTGGGGGTGGTGATAGCAGTTATGAATTAGAGGGAAAAATAGGAACTTCTTCCTCTAATGATAATAGCGATAATGATGATTTCTCTCTTAGGATAAATTGTAGGATTTTATTATGAGGCCTAAATCTGTCTATAATGAAGTTGTAAAGTTATATAATGTGGTGGATGATAGTCTAGACACAATAAATTTATATGTGGCATCTCTTGTCGCAAACCTATGGTAATTTGGTCCAAGGGGGAATTTCAAAATATTATATACAGGATACAGCAGACATTTTCGTCTTTCTATCAAATTAAAGTTTTAAACAGTATTTTCTTAATCTGTCATGTTTGAAATAGCATTTTCCTTTGTTTCGATTTTAAACAGCATTTTCATTTATCTGTCATGCTAAAGTTTTAAATGTCTGTCTGTTATGCTTTAGCTTGAAATGGCATTTTCGTCTGTTTAGTTTAAAATTATATAGCGTTTTTGTCAATCTATCATACATAAGTTTGAAATAATATTTCCGTCCGTCTGTTATGCTTAAGTTTGTAATAGTATTTTCCTCTGATTCAGTTTCAAATAGCATTTTCGCCTTTCAATCGTAACTTTTAAATATAATTTTCATTTCTACACACACAAATTGAATGACACTCAATCATCATCAGGTTATTTTACTCAGTTGTTAAAAGTCTGTAAAGAATTCATATTACAGAAACGAACCTTAATAACAAGAATATATCAACGAAATAATATATGTAATATTTACATGGTATATACAATTATATATAATATATAATAAAAGGAATATGTATATGGTAAGATGACGTCACTAAAATGACATCAGATCATTTGCATCGAGATGGACAGGTTGGTGAATTGAAATATGGAAAATGCACCCGTGTCCCCACGTCTCTTGCAATACTATAAAGACCAGGTGAAGGAAACATCGAAATAAAAATATAACTGATTCCTGGAAAACAAAAGCTAAACAATGCAGTGTTTGGAGAACGATCATTAAAATATACATCATTCTGAAGAGGAAAGGCTAACGACATGACATCAGCCACCAACACCTACGATTCAGCGTCACTCTTTCGACAAACTCTTCAAAGTTAGGGCAGGGATTATTACTCATCATCGCAAGAAAAGAGAAAAAAATATTGAAATGAACGGAATATTCAGAAACAAGTTCTTCCAGACGGCAACAATATATCATATCTTTGCGGAATATGAGGAGTTCATCCTTTGTAACTCAATTGTTAGTGGTTGTCAAATAATTCATATTACAGGAGAGCTCCAAATATCAGGAGTGTATGTGATTATATATATTACACACACACATATATATATTATACATATGTAGTTGTAGATGTAAAATGAATAAAAATAGAGACAATCAAATCTAATAATGACTGCTACCATTGCTTATTACCTCAACAAAAAGGTTATGTTTTGGGTTGTACCTAGCGTCCATATCAATTTTTAAAGATATGTAGATATATTCATATTGGAAAATATATATATGTCATTAAATCTATATATCTATAAAAGTGAAATTGTGTGTGTGTGTGTGTGTCTATGTGTTTCTATGTGTGTACATTTCCCTACCAAACTACTCTGTCAAGAGAGTCGAGATTTGACACAAGCGGTATTGTGATTTGGGAAAATTTTTGGAATCGGTTTTCAGCCAGAAATTTGGCTGTCAAGGGTTCAAAGGTCAAATCGTTGACTCTACTAAACTCCTCCGCCAATTTTGGGTCTAAACACTTGAAATTTTAGATGTAGGCTAATTGGACATAGATCAAACATTTTAATTTGATTTGAGCCCAAAATAATAAACGTTAAGAGGAAAAAATTGGGTTCAAAGTTAAAAAAAAAAATTTGACCTCTGCGGTCCCTACTAAATCACTCAACCAATTTTTGGTCTAAACATTTCAAATTTTAAATAAAGTGTATTAAAACATAGGGCAAGCTTTTAAACCTGTTTGTGGCCGACAATTTGGCTGTCAAGGAGTCAAAGTTCAAAAGATTTGACCTCGTTATCCAGCAAACTATACAGCCAATTTTGGGTCTAACATTTAAAAGTTTACATAAAGGCTATTCAGACATGAAGCAAGCTTTTTATTGAGTTTCTTGGCGAAAATTTGGCTGACAACCGATCAAATTGAAAGAGTTAACCTTCGCAGACACTACCAAACTCCTTCGACCTTTTTTAGTTTATACACTTGAAATTTTAGAACTAGGTTTCCTGGACAGGATTCATACTTTTTAATATATATATATATATATATATAAAAATGAAGTTATGAATATTATATAGGGCCTGAGAGAAAGCTGGTCTGAACTGCTACTATATATCATTATATATATATATAATGATATATATACATATAAATATATATATATAATGTTATATATATATATATATATAAATATATAATTATATATATATAAATATATATATATATAATGATATATATATAAATATAAAATGATAAATATATATATAATGATATATATATATAAATATATATACATATAATGATATATATATATAAATATATATATATAATGATATATATATATATATAAATATATATACATATAATGATATATATATATAAATATATATATATAATGATATATATATATATATATATGATATATATATATAAATATATATAATGATATACATATATAAATATATATATATAAATATATATATATATAATGATATATATATATATATAAATATATATATATGATATATATATAAATATATATATAATGATATATATATATAAATATATATATATAATGATATATATATATAAATATATATATAATGATATATATATAAATATATATATATAATGATATATATATATAAATATATATATATAATGATATATATATATAAATATATATATATAATGATTTATATATAAATATATATATAAATATATATATATAAGTATATATATATATGAATATATATATATAATGATATATATATAAATAATGATATAAATATATATATATATATAATGATATAAATATATATATATATAATGATATATATATATATATATAATGATATATACATATATATATAATGATATATACATATAAATATAAACATATTATGATATATACATATATAATATATATATATAATGATATATACATATATAAAAAAATATATATATAATGATATATACACATATAAATATATATATAATGATATATACACATATAAATATATATATATAATGATATATACACATATAAATATATATATATAATGATATATACATATATAAATATATATATATATAATGATATATACATATATAAATATATATATATATAATGATATATACATAAATAAATATATATATATAATGATATATACGTATATAAATATATATATAATGATATATACACATATAAATATATATATATATAATGATATATAAATATATATATATAATGATATATACATATATAAATATATATATATATAATGATATCCCCATATATTAATATATATATATATAATAATATATACATATAAAAATATATAAATATAATGATATGTATATATATACAATGATATATACATATATAAATATATATACATAATGATACATACATATACAAATATATATATATATAAATATATATTTATAAATATATATATATATATACAAATATATATATATATAAATATATATATATATATACAAATATATATATATATAAATATATATATAAAAATATATATAAATATATAGACCCAAAATTAATGAATTATATATATATATAAAATGATATATACATAATGAAATATATATATATGATATATATATAATGAAATATACATATATAAATGTATATATATAAATATATATATATATAATGAAATATACATATATATATATAAAATATATATAAATATATAGACCCAAAATTAATGAATAATATATATATAAAATGATATATACATAATGAAATATATATATATGATATATATATAATGAAATATACATATATAAATGTATATATATAAATATATATATATATAATGAAATATACATATATAAATGTATATATATAAATATATATATATATATAATGAAATATACATATATAAATGTATATATATAAATATGTATATATATAATGAAATATAAATATATAAATGTATATATATAAATATATATATATATATATAATGATATACACATATATAAATGTATATATATAAATATATATATATATATAATGATATATACATATATAAATGTATATATATAAATATATATATATAATGATATATACATATATAAATGTATATATATACATATATATATAATGATATATACATATATAAATGTATATATATACATATATATATAATGATATATACATATATAAATGTATATATATACATATATATATAATGATATATACATATATAAATGTATATATATACATATATATAATGATATATACATATATAAATGTATATATATACATATATATATAATGATATATACATATATAAATGTATATATATAAATATATATAATGATATATACATATATAAATGTATATATAGAAATATATATATGCATATATATATTGATATATACATATATAAATGTACATATATAAATATATATATAAAAATATATATATATAAGGATATATACATATATATAAATATATGTATAATAATATATACATATATATAAATATATACATATACTTAATGATATATACATATATATAAATATATACATATACTTAATGATATATACATATATATAAATATATACATATACTTAATGATATATACATATATATAAATATATACATATACTTAATGATATATACATATATATAAATATATACATATACTTAATGATATATACATATATATAAATATATACATATACTTAATGATATATACATATATATATATATATATAATGATATATACATATATATAAATATATACATAAATATATGTATATAATATCAATATAGGTATATATATAAATATATATATATATAAGATATACATATATAAGATATATATAGTAGATATATACATATATAAATATATATATATAAGATATATACATATATAAATATATATATATACGATATATACATATATAAATATATATAAAATGATATATATAAATATATATAATATATATATATAATGATATTTATATATAAATATATATATAATATTTATATATAAATATATATATAATTATAGATATAAATATATATATAATTATATATATAAATATATATATAATTATATATATAAATATATATATAATTATATATATAAATATATATATAATTATATATATAAATATATATATATATCATTATATATATATAAATATATATATATCATTATATATATATATAAATATATATATATCATTATATATATATAAATATATATATCATTATATATATATAAATATATATATCATTATATATATATATAAATATATATATATCATTATATATATATAAATATATATATAAATATATATATATCATTATATATATATAAATATATATATCATTATATATATATAAATATATATATCATTATATATATATAAATATATATATCATTATATATATATAAATATATTTATATCATTATATATATAAATATATATATCATTATATATATAAATATATATATCATTATATATATATAAATATATTTATATCATTATATATATAAATATATATATCATTATATATATATAAATATATATATCATTATATATATATAAATATATATATCATTATATATATATAAATATATATATCATTATATATATATAAATACATATATAATTATATATATAAATATATATATATAATTATATATATATAAATATATATATCATTATATATATATAAATATATATATCATTATATATATATAAATATATATATCATTATATATATAAATATATATATATAATTATATATATAAATATATATATATATAATTATATATATAAATATATATATATAATTATATATATAAATATATATATATAATTATATATATAAATATATATATATAATTATATATATATGAATATATATATAATTATATATATAAATATATATATAATTATATATATAAATATATATGTAATTATATATATATATATATAATTATATATATATATATATATAATTATATATATAAATATATATATAATTATATATATAAATATATATATAATTATATATATAAATATATATATATTTTTATATATAATTATATATATATTTTTATATATAATTATATATATAATTATATATATATAAATATATACATAATTAGATATATATGAATATATATATAATTATATATATATAAATATATATATAATTATATATATATATATAAATATATACATAATTATATATATATGAATATATATATAATTATATATATAATTATATATATATAAATATAAATATATAATTATATATATGAATATATATATAATTATATATATAAATATAAATATATAATTATATATATGAATATATATATAATTATATATATATAAATATATATATAATTATATATATATACATATATATATATATAATTATATATATATAAATATATATATATACTTATATATATATAAATATATAATTATATATATAAATATAAATATAATCATATATATATAAATATAAATATAATGATATATATATAAATATATATATAATGATATATATATATATACATAATGATATATATAAATATATATATAATGATATATATATATATACATATATATAATGATATTTATATATGAATAAATATACTGATATATATATATATATAAATATATATATATAATGATATTTATATATAAATAAATATACTGATATATATATATAAATATATATATAATGATATTTATATATAAATAAATATACTGATATATATATATATATATAAATATATAATGATATTTATATATAAATAAATATACTGATATATATATAAATATATATATATATAATGATATTTTTATATAAATAAATATACTGATATATCTATAAATATATATATAATGATATTGATATATATACATATATATAATGATATATATATAAATATATATAATGATATTTATATATAAATATATATACAATGATATTTATATATAAATATATATACAATGATATTTATATATAAATATATATACAATGATATTCATATATACATATATATATAATGATATTCATATATAATGATATATACAATGATATTCATATATACATATATATATAATGATATTGATATATAATGATATACATATATAAATATATATAATGATATATTTAAATATATATATTGATATATGTATATAAATATATATATTGATATATATATAAATATATATAATGATATATAAAAATATAAATATATATATGTAATGATATATATAAATAAAAATATATATATAATGATATATATATAAATATATATATAATGATATATATATAAATATAAATATATATATATATATATATAATGATATATATAAATATGAATATATATATATAATGATATATATAAATATTAATATATATATATAATGATATATATAAATATAAATATATATAATGATATATATAAAATGATATATATATAAATATATATATAATGATATATATATAAATATATGTATAATGATATAAATATATAAAACCATATAATGATATATATATAACTATATATATAACTATATATATGATGATATGCATATATATATAAATATATATATATAATGCTATACATATATATATAAATATATATATAATGCTATACATATATATATAAATATATATATAATGATATATATATATAAATATATATATAATTATATATATATAAATATGTATATAATGAAATATATATAAATATATATATAATCATATATATATAAATACATATACATAAATATATATTATTATATATATAAATACATATATATATAAATATATATAATGATATTTATAAATATATATAAAATTATATTTATAAATATATATATATATAATGATATATTTAAATATATATATAATGATATATATAAATATATATATAATGATATGTATATAAATATGTATATAATGAAATATATATAAATATATATATACAATCATATATATATAAATACATATATATAAATATATATTATTATATATATAAATACATATATATAAATATATATATAATGATATATATATAAATATATGTACAATTATATTTATAAATATATATATAATGATATATATACATATATATATAATGATATATATATAAATATATAAATATATGTATATTGATATATATATAAATATATATATAAATATATATATTATGATATATAAATATATATATATAAATATATGTATAATGATATATAAATATATATATAAATATATATATTATTATATATATATAAATATGTATATAATGATATATATATATAAAATACATATATATAATGATATATATATAAATATACATATATATAATGATATATATATAAATATACATATAATGATATATTTATAAATATATATAATGATATATATACAAATATATATAATGGTATATATATAAATATATATAATGGTATATATATAAATATATATAATGGTATATATATAAATATATATAATGGTATATATATAAATATATATAATGGTATATATAAATATATATATAAATATATATATATAATGATATATATATCCATAAATAATGATATATATATAAATATATATAAATATATACAGAATTATATATAAATATATAATGATATACATATAAATATATATAAATATATATATATATAAATATATATATATAAATATATATACCTTTATATATCATTATATATATATCATTTTATATATATCATTATATATATATCTTTATATATATCTATATATATATATCTCATTATATATATATATATATATCTATATATATATAATTATATATATCATTATATATATCATTAATTATATCATTATATATATATCTATATATATCATTATATATATCTTTATATATATATCATTAATTATATCATTATATATATATCTATATATATCATTATATATATCTTTATATATATATATCTATATATATCATTATGTATCTTATTATATATATATATCTATATATATCATTATGTATCTCATTATATATATATCATTACATATATTACTATATATATCATTATATATATATCATTATACGTATATATATCATTATATATATCATTATATATATATCATCATATATATATATGATCATATATATATCATATATATATATCATCATATATATATATATGATCATATATATATCATATATATATATCATCATATATATATATATGATCATATATATATCATATATATATATATCATCATATATATATCATCATATATATATCATATATATATATCATATATATATATCATCATAAATATCATATATATATATATCATCATAAATATCATATATATATATCATCATATATATATATATCATATATATATATCATATATATATATCATTATATATATCATTATATATATCCTTATATATATATATCATTATATATATCCTTATATATATATATATCATTTTATATATCCTTATATATATATCATATATATATCATTATATATATATCATTATAAATATCCTTATATATATCACATATATATATCATTATATATATATCATATCTATATATCATTATATATATCATTATATATATCCTTATATATATATCATATATATATATCAATCATTATATATATCCTTATATGTATCATTATATATATCCTTATATATATATCATTATATATATCATATATATATCATTATATATATCCTTATATATATATATCATTATATATATCATATATATATATCATATATATATATATCATATATATATCTTTATATATATCATATATATATCATATATAAACATATCATATATATACATATCATATATATATATCATATATATATATATCATATATATATATATCATATATATATATCATATATATATATATATCATATATTTATATCATTATATATATGTCATATATATCATTATATATATATCTTTATATATATCATTATATATATATCTTTATATATATCATTATATATATCATTATATATATATATTTTTATATATATCATTATATATATCATTATATATATATATTTTTATATATATCATTATATATACATTAAATATATATATCATTATATATGTATATCATAATATATATCATTAAATATATATATATATATCATTAAATATATATATCATTATATATATCATTATATATATCATTAAATATATATATCATTATATCTATATATCATTAAATATATATATACATTAAATATATATCATTATATATATATTATATATATAATATATATATCATTATATATATCATTATATATATCATATATAAAAAATATATATATCATTATATATATATCATTATATATATACATCATTATATATATATCATTATATACATATCATATATATATATCATTATACAAATCATTATATATATCATATATATATCACATATATATATCATTAGATATATATCATTACATATATTATTGTATACATATCATTATATATACAAATATATATATAATGATATATATATCATTATATATATATTATGATATAAATATATATATATCATTTAATATATATATATCATTATATATGTATATCATTATATATATCGTTAAATATATATATATCATTAAATACATATCAATATATATCAGTAAATATATGTATCATTAAATATATATATATATCATTAAATATATATCATTATATATATAATGATATATATCATTATATATATCAATATATATATAAATATATATAATGATATATATCATTATATATATAAATATATATATATAATGATATATAAATCATTATCTATATATATCATTATATATACAAATATATATATTGATATCTATATATCATTATATACATAAATATATATATAATGATATATATTATATATATAATTATATATATATATCATCATGTATATGTCATTAAATATATATATATGTCATTAAATGTATACATACATATATATATATATGTGTCATTAAATATATATATATATGTGTCATTAAATATATGTCCTTTAATATATATGCATGTCATTAAATATATATATATGTCATTAAATATATATATATATCATTAAATATATACATACATATATATATGTGTCATTAAATATATATATATATATATATATATATGTGTCATTTAATATATGTCCTTAAATATATATGCATGTCATTAAATATATGTCCTTAAATATATATACATGTCATTAATATATATATATATATATATATATATATATATATATATATATATATATATATACGTATATATATAAAGAGAAAGTGATGGGGGGCCCACCAGAAAGAAAGTCCTCACTTGTCATTTTTTATTCCTCTATAATTTACCTGGTTATATTTGACCTTTAATAGAAGTATCCTAGTGTTCACGTCAATTAAAAAAACAAACTACAAATTGAGAAGGCAAAAAGACACTCCACACAATGGAAATTTTTTTTGAAAATGTAACTTTAGGACATTAATGCAACACGAATAGAACAGGACACAATGAACTAGTTATTATTTAGTAGCATAGCCTTTGTTCAATTTGACAGTCAGCAAATTTTGCAGCATTCTCTTAAATTAGTCTACGGCAATCCTCTGGTGTAAGGGCAGGCCAATCCAAGCATAGAATATCATGCTCTTCAAGGAATTTCTTGACATTGCCAGCTGTGTGAATGGGAGCATTATCCTGCATAAAGATGGGATTATCATCCAAATTCCGGCCAAAATAAGGTGGAAAATACTCAGTCAACATATGAATGTACTTGGTCAAATTAATTTGATCTTGTAAGTGAACTATTGGCCCTGGACTATTAGCACTAATAACGCCCCACACCAAAACTGAACCCCCACCACTTTGCAGCATTGAAACTGTGCACCTAGGATTAAATTCATCCTTCCTTCGACGGATGTATTGCCTACTCTCACTGTTGAACTTGCTTTCGTCGCTAAAAAGCACTTTCGACTAATATGCATCATTACATTTGATGAAGTCCGGACGGCAGGTTTTGGTTCTTTACAGAAATCATTGGCTTGCATCTTGGAATACAGCCTCACAAATTAAATTTCTTCAACCTGTTCTTAACTATAGAAAGAGAGCACCTTTTACAAAATTACACTGGTGTTAGATTTGGGGAGCCGTTTCAAATCTGTTTCTGAGGCTGCAGATCTTGATAGCATTGTCTTCCCTGTAAGAAGTAACTCCAGGACGACCAGATTTTGGGGTATCGCAAACACTGTCATTCATACCATTTTCTCATCACATTTCAATATGTGGCCGATTTCTCAATTGGATAAACCAGAAAGGTGGAGATTAATGAGCTCCTAACAACTACTAATAGAGACTCGAGGTATATGGACTAAATGTTACATTGTCTAACCTAGGAACCACAACACTTACGATTAGAGATGCTAAAATGTGGATATTTTAAACAAACTCCTGACAAACTGCCCCCTTAAGTAAGACACTATCAAAACTCCTAATACTAATGTTTACTACAATACTATCTCATTGATTACTGTACACGCAATAACCCTTATCCCTGAGTGGCCTTCGGGCCTTGATAAGTGTTGACCCCCATGTAAAAAAAAAGAAAAAAAAGAAAAGTTGGTTTTAAGCTCATTTGTTGCTGCAGAGTTTCTTTTTCCTTCTCGATTTGAAGCTATTTTTTTTTAAATTGACATGAACACTAGGATGCTTCAATTAAAAGTCAAATATTGACAAGTGCGGACTTTCTTTTTGGCGGCACTGTATATATATGATTACATATATATATATATATGTAATCATCCAGAAAGCTCGTTTATTTTATATCACAGCTTTCCAGTGCAGTTAGACTAGCACTCATCCAGAATCAGGGATAGAACCTAAAAGCATAAAGTTGATAGCAGTTCTACTCACTGACTACTGCTTTTACAATACTTAATTTGTTTGTTTCTCATATATACTTTTTTCTGGGAAGGTGGATATGGTATAAAATTTAATTATGCTTCATACAGACCGATTTTTTTTTAAGCATAAAAATGAAAGATCTAGCTAACCCGACGGTGTGAACCTCACTCAACAGCGAAATTCAATACTGATTATCTAGCTCTTCCACTTTTTTAATTTATCATACTTAAATATATATATATATATATATATATATATATATATATATATGTGTGTGTGTTTGCTTGAAGCATTGTTTAGTGTGTATACAGAGGTAATTAATAGAAGATAATACACTGCAGAGGTGTAAGTGGAATGAGTTTTGCAGTTTCCATTTTTTTTTTTTTACAAAATTTTAATGTAATTTTAAAAAGCCAGTATAACACAGTATTAAAAAAAACAAAAAAAAAACAACAACCTTATATGTTTAAAATCAAATTTTTAATGATATAAGACCTTTTTTTAATGATAGAGTCGGCTTTTTTCCCCCCTTTTCTTCAATATTTCTTGTGGCGTGTAGTTCCAGAAAGGTAAAGTCTTTTTTTTTTAATGCTATTTTAACGGTGAGACTTTCAAACGTTCAATCCGGAGGAAGAGGTCACGTGGTCACATGAAGTGGAAAAGCAGATATTTGTCCCTAACTGATAATAGTTTTTCTATGCACATTGGAGTTGAGAAGGAAGTTTGGAGTTCTGAAGAAGGAAATTTTCTTTCCGAAATATTTCCATCAAATTGCACTGATCTAAGTAAAACCGTAATATATATCTTGAATTAATAAAAAAAAAAAAAAAAAAAAAGGTGGAAATTACAAAACTCATTTCACCGTTATACGTCTTAATTTTCTTCAGTTCATGTTTATTCTGTTAGACCTCTACAGTGTATTTTTATCTATAAATTGTCATATATATATATTGTAAGGTGGCAATCGTTATAGTTGATTATTTCTAGATCTAAACATATATGATAAAAATAGATATTATCAATTATGAAAAATTTGATTAACAAGAATATGTATATATTAATAAAAACATAACTAAAAGAATGCCCATTCTGGGACGGGTTTGTATTATGTTTATTTGCTATATTTTAGTTGTTGACATATTTTTCAAACAGATAAGAAAATAATCTTAGTAAATGGTTGTTGGTTGACACACAACTCTCAAAAGAAAAAGATAGAATTCATATTGTCACTAATTTCCCGCCCAAAATATTAACCAGTATATTGAATCTTTTTTAACAGATAGTTAAAGAAATGTATTGCACAATAATTTATTTCAAACCAATCGTGATAAATCTGTGTTGTAAATCGTTGAATACTGTTATTAATAAAGCCCGCCTACCTCTATCTCCTCTTCTCATTATGTGGATCGTTAGCGAGGCCGCCATATTTAACTGGTTTCACACGTGTATTTGTTTGCTATTAAAATCTGACACTTATCCATTTTCATTATTGTGGACAATTCTTTTGATTTCATTTTTGAAGAACTTCACTCGGAACACGTGGAGACAATTCAAGAAGATCACAAAACTTCATATTTCCAATAATGATTGTTCAAAATTTTATAAATTTTAATGATTATTTTTATTTATCACAAAAGTTTAAATTTTGTAAAAAAAAAAAAAAAGTTCGTTTTTTAAGTCATACATTTTCATATAATGACAAGTTTCATTGATTTCAGAATTTTCTTTTCTTAGAGACTCTTCATTAAAAAGTTTATGTGAAATTTTAACATTTTCAGAGAAATTCTCTGAAAGACATTCTTGAATTGTTTCCCCTGTTCCGAGTAGAGTTCTTCAAAAATGAAAAAAAAAAAAAAAAGAAAAAAAGGCCAACAATAACTTAAATGCTCAAGTGCTTAAAACTTTTCTTACAGATCACCAGTCTCTCAATCTTTATCTTTTGCGCAACAATCTGTTATTTAAATTTTTCTTTTTAGGATGGGGCCTTTTTACTATATATATATACATACACACACACACTTTTTTTGTAATGCTGGTTTATGTTATCTTAAAATATTTACAGTCAGTAACATTTTAAAATTTTTATTAAAATTGCCGAAAACTAAAAAAGATTTGGCTTTTCCTGTTCTCGATCTGATAAATTTAAGTTAAATTGTAAATTAAAAATATTTATTTTATTGCTTTTTAAAAAAATAGAGTGACATCATAATTCTTAAATGTCTCAAAATAAATAAATAAAAAATTAAATAAAAATAATTCAAAAGCAAAAACAAAAAAAAAGTGTATTATCGAATTTAGAAAAATTGGGCAGTGGAAAAAAGAATGTGTTCTTAGAAATGTAGAAAAATCGATTTTCTTTTCTTTAAAACAACAGTAAATATTTGAAAAATATTAGGTTTTAAAGATTATTGGTGAGGCACTTAACCCTATTTAAAACTATATCCCCACAAGAACAGTTCTAAAATATATTTTCAATCTATATTCCATAATTGCCTAACTTTCGTACCTTGTGAAAATTGCCCTTTCTGTCAAAACTCAATTTAATGGGCACCACAGCTTGGATGTTATTCTCACAAAGTTTCAGCTGACGAAACCTTCGATCTTTTGCAGATGCATAGTGCCGAAATTACGAATCATTATGGAAGTTTAAACGGAAGCCTTTATTTAATCCATAGAGGATGTGGACACAAAGGCCTGTGGCATAATGGACATGAGAACTAAATAATAAGTAATTTTAAGTGACAGTTTTCAGTTCAAATTTCAGTACAGACGATACTAAGAATACTATTATCAAATTACTTAAAATTTCTACTTGATCATGGCTGACGGAACAAAGGCAAGCTGCCCCCGTGGACTAAAAAAAGGGTTCTATTCGAACTTCAATATAGTTTGACAAACTTTCTCAGAGTGCAACATGACGCACCTGAAGAAGGTCGAAGGTTACATCGGCTGAAACGTTATGAGAATAACATTCAAGTTGAGAAGAGTAGTCGAAATAATTCAAGTTATCAATTATCATCTCAAAATTTGTGATATATATATATATATATATATATATATATATATATAATATAAAGCTGAACGTCTGTGTGTGTCTGGTCACGAATAGGCTCCTATATGGTTGACTATTATAGAAAACTGATCACATATAATGATAGAAGATGTATCGAGACACAGGAATGGGTATGTTTGATCTGGCATAATGATTTTGTTCGTTCGCGCCTGACCTCCATAGAATGGAAATATGTCAAAAAGTTTAACAAGGTTTTTTAATATAGATCCACAGAATATAGTGATAAGTATTTCAGTGTGAACAGGTATGGGGTCTATCTATTTTATTTTTACTTTCATCATATTTTGCTTTAGTTTTGATACTCCCAAATTCGGAGTTATCTCTTTACAACCCTTCCTTTTCATAACCTATCATACTTTCATAAATCAGAGTCCATTTTCTGTAAGCTGTTTTTGAACCCAGTCAACGACGGGTACTTTTGCTAGTATATATATAAAAGCAAACTTTAATATAAAATCGTTTACGTCATACACTTTTCAGACATGTCTTCTTTTTATAGATAACGTTAACTTGCTTTTATGCATAGAATTTATTTCCTGAATCTCAAAATTAGTGCAGTGATTTTGGGGTTCGCTTTAAACACGAATGATACCCAGAGAGAGATATTATTCCTTCGTGGACTGATGGGATCCTTAGAGATCACAATGAAGTCGTATGTAATTAAATATCTTTCGTTATTTACTGAGAAAAATATCCATATTCATTGAATTTAATCAGTCACAAGTTTATGAATATTCACAAGTATTAATGAATTAATTTCAATGAAATTACAGCAAAAAAATATATATATCTCTGGGGTCCTTTGAAATCCCACCATGCTTTTGCGTTTCTACATCATTTCTATTTTGCTTTGCTGCAAAAACTTTTGCTCATCAAATTTGATTGACATGCAAGTCAGTTTGCGTCCAAAAATCAATCACGTCTTTTTTTTTTTTTTTTTTTTACATTTATTTGTTTATATTTAATTGTTAATTTTAAAAGAAATCACATTTCTTTTAAAAAAAGCTTTTTTTTCAATATTTTCCATTTCTGACACACACAAGAAAAAATATTATAAAATATAGAAAAAACAGTATAGGATTCTATCATAAAATGTCTGAAGAATACGGATGTAATATTTGGCAATTCTGAATTTAGACATGTATTTATCTGACGCAGAAGAATGGTGTACGTATGGACCACATTAGTTTTCTGGGTAACCTAACAAAGTCCACGAAGGATTAATATCGCCCACACCATATACTTTTATATAATTATCTCGATATTATTATAGTTATGAGACCATTTCATATGTGTGTAAAGATTTTTTTTTTTATTTCAATATAACTTTGAGTATATAACATTGAATTATTTTTTATTTAATATTAATCAAATGTTTACTGACATAAAAAAGGAAGCTGAAATTGAAAATATTTAAAAAAATAATTTAATTATAAAATTTAATCCACCAGAGTGTATTTCGTTTTCTTTGTAAACAAAATCATCTATTATAACCATTTGTTACTGTGTCTCAGTCATGAGAAATTTGTAAAAAATTTATCCTTAATGATGGTTGGCTTGTTGGCCAGGTGGTTAAAGCAATGGTTTCCAACCAACGTGCCGTTGCGCATTAGTGTTTCTTCGTGGAATGATTACTGATGTGTCGTAAAGAGGTTAGAGGTGAAAGTTACAAATTGTTATCGGTGAAACAAGTTTTCGTATCGTTATAATCGGAATTGTTTGTATTAATAAATACTAACCACACATTATTTATGTAATAACTACTAACCACACATTATTATATAAACTTTTATTTTCTCTTTTTATCGTTTAATCATTGATATTACATAAATAATAACGTGTGGGTTAGTATTTATTAGATTAATAAATACTAACCACACATTATTATTTATGATTAAACGATCAATGATTAAACGATAAAAAAAGAAAATATATAAATCGCTTGTTTTAATTGTTAGATATTTTTTTTATTTTCCATAACAATAAACACTGGTAAGCATTATTATGTTTTATATGATTAATCTTGTTTAACAATATTAAAATATTTGTAAATATTTCTGATCTAATTATAAATTAAGGTTTTAACTGGATAAATAGAAAAAAAACATGACTGAATATGATAAAAATCCTCATTGATTTATGTTGTTCAATGTTAGATTTCATTTACCCTGAAGGAGAAGGTAATGATGACAATTATAATTCTATAACTTTATTTAAAAATACATGTAAATCCAATGGAAACAAGTTCTTGTTGAGCCAATTTATACCATTAACGATTACTACACTACCACATTACATTCATTAACCCTTATCAAAGCCACTTGAGAATAAGTGGTTACTCCCAATTAAAAAAAAACAAAACAAAACAAAAAAAAACAAGCCGTGTGAACGACATCCAATAATCTAAGCAAATGTTACCTTCAGACTCTGTCCATTGTTACCCATTCTTAAGAATAAAATGAGAAGAAAATAATTAAGTAGTTACATTGTCATCTCTCTCCATGAGAAAATTCTCTTCAAATAAAACCTTTGAAAATACAGCAAAGTCTCGCTTATTTTATTCATTCATGAAAATTTTATTTTGCCCAAAGTTAAAAAGACGCACATGAATAGATGAGAAGAAGCGACAATGAAAAAAAGGAGTAGCATATATGCATAAGAATATTTCACTGATTTGATTTTTGATCGCTCACAAGTGAGAACAAACAAGTGCGATTTGCTTGCTGATGAAAACTGCCATGCGCAACCTCCTCGTTTGATGAAAACGTAACAAAAGGTACATACTTAAAATTGTTCAGCCAGTTAGTTTTAGCAAATATTACTGTGTTCCAATCAATTTCATATTTAATCTGATCAACAAGTTTTGTTTTTATGGTGGAGGAGTTAATACCCCACAATCCTAAACCCTCTTCTTCACATCAATTACACTGAAGAAATCTGGTAGAAATTTAATTAGAGTCAATTTTATAAATTTTATGCTAATATTTTCTGTTTTCTCTATTTTTTATAAGCAATTTCACTCAATTGAACGTTATTTGATCTATTAATACAACGTGTCTCTAGCATTCTTTCTTGAATTTTTTTTTTTTTTAATTCTTGTTCTCCTCAAACAAGGCATAATGCCACTTGGATGTAAGGGGTACTATTTGGGATTGTGTGTAACAGAGGACTATGTAAGGAGATGAGCGAGATATCCGTTCACTTTAATTTATATTTCTGCATTCAGATAAGCAAGAAGCAGGGAGGGAATTCCAAAATCCTAGGGAAGAAACTATTAAAACAGAAGGCTTTCCGCCATCTTGGGACCTGTGCACGGATTTGTTGGGTGGGGGTGGGGGGGGGATATATGTTGAGGGGATACAAATACAACGAGTTTATCAGAGCACATTCCAATGAAGTGATTGTAAAACAGGCATAGGAATGCAACATTGTGGCGATGGGGCAGGGGTTGAAATTAGGGTGATAGTGTGGGACCTATTAGATTGGAGACTATTTTTTGGACCCTGTCTAGGAGGGAAAGAGGAGAGACTAGTGATGGATACACTAATCCAGATGTAACAATGATACTCCATGAATAGTGGCTTTGTAGAAGATACTCTCAGGTGTGAGTTAAAAAGACGACCACGGCCCACACATGTAAAGACAATGAGAAGAAGTGGCAATGAAAAAAGAAGACCAGAATGTGTACCCCCCCCCCACACACACACATAAGTATAAGAACATTTTATTGATTTGGTTCTTGATTGCTCACGAGCAAGAACAACCACGTATTAATAACATTGGCGATTTGGTTAAATTGAAAAGACACCAACATGTCAAGATGCAACTCAATCTGATGACAAAAACTTTTTTACATTCATCATTATCACAGTAGACTTTTTACTTTGACAGAGTTTGTAAGAAAAAAAATAGTCAATGTTCTTTTTTATTTGCTTTTAGGAGTAACAGAACTTTTTAAAAAAATTTATTCTTAACCCAAATAACATATTTTTTTGTAGGTGAAGGAATTCTATTTCAATCATGTAATTTATTAATGAGAATAAAAAGACTCCTTGGACAGCTTATATATATAAAAATGGAAATTCTGAGTTAAATTATATACAATTATAACAAAATTTATTGTTTGACAAAAGAGTACAAATAATTATTAAAGTTTGTTTTCCTTAACCAATGGATTATATATATATATGTATGTATATATATATTATATATATTATATATATATATGTATGTATATACAGAAATGATAGACTGAAGCCAAAGCCTGAGAACAATAAAAGGTAATCTTTATAAATGAGGTGGTGCATATGAATCATATGAATTAAAACCAGTTGTCTGGAATACTGCAGATATACAATCAGTTCATTAGGGTGAGTTAGTCTGTTAAAGTAAATTAAATGGAGGGTAAATGACATTTGCGAATTAGTATAAGTTCATTTACTAAGTTCAAAGGAATCAAGACAAAAACAACCTGAGATGGTGTACGACCGTTTCAGAGACGATATCAAGTTTATCTAAATAAACACAACACAAAGAACGAGTGTGACACCAATAAATTGATCAATGTTTCATTATCTTTGGTGTTAACCCTCCCCTTCCACCTCTTGTGGTGACGAGGAGATTATATCTAAATAAACTTGATATCACCTTTGAAACGATCGTACACCATCTCTGTTTTCGAACTGATTTCCTTGAACATGTAAATGAACTTATACTAATACTTTAATTTCATTTACCTCACAATATATATATATATATATATATATATATATATATATAGTCATCAACATACAGTACTGGTTCGCTGTTTCACAGCTCATAAGTGCAGCCAGGATCGAAACCCAAAGTCACTGAAGAGTTTTTAACTTAAATAGATTCTTTATTTTTGATATCTTTCTGTAATTTTAACACAATCTGACTAAGACATTGGGAAATACAAAATTCAGACAATCTTTATTTATAAAAAAATAATGTCTTTTAAATGTTGCCCAATTTCAGCTTTGTGTATTTGTGCTCTTTCCAAAACATTTTTCATGATAGATTGCAGAATCTCTGGATTGCGATTTAACTCCCTTATTTTATTCCTGATGTTTTCCTTCGATTCTTGCAAGATTTGGGATTTGTTAACATAGACTCTTTCTTAAAGATATCCCCACAAGAAAAAGTCTGTGTTAGTCAAGTCTGGGGAACATGGTGGCCATTTGACATTGCCATAGCGAGAAATAATGTTGTCATCAAAACATTGCCTGAGAAGCTCCATGTTGTCTCTCGCCATATATGCTGTTACCCCATCTTGTTGGAAACATAATCAGAGCCTATTTTGAATTTGTGGGTGCAGGAAGTCTGTAATCATAGTCTGGTATCTCTCTCCAGTAACAGTGGCAATATTTTCATCTTGATTTTCAAAAAAAAAAAAAAAAAAAGAAAAAAAAAAGAAAAAGTCCAATAATCTTCTCCTCCGTTACTGCACACTATACAGTGTACTTTATGGGATGCAACTGCTTTTGATGAATTGCCATTAGATTTTCAGAGCCCTAAAATCTATAATTTTGTTTAACGAATCCATTCAAATGAAAATGCGCTTCATCTGACAATCAACTTTTTTTCAGAAAATTGGGGTAATTTCGGACAAGTTCTTTGCATTTGAACTGCATATTGAACCATTGTTTGAAAATCTTCAGGCTTCAAGTGTTGAACAAGCTGTACTTTATAAGGAAAGAGTTTTAAACTGTGCAGAATATTATGTAGTGAGCTTCGACATATCCCAAGTTGTCTGGAACGTCACCAAATCGATGTTTCAGGATGCTGCTCCACGCTCTCTCGCACTCTTTCCCTATTTTCATTTGTGATGACGTTTTGAGGTCTGCCAGCTCGCGAAAGATCAAGTACAGTGCTTTAATCTTCAAATCGGTGCACAATGTTTCGACTTGGGCTATCTCTTATATGAAATGCTGTCGATAAGCTCTTTGAGTCTAAACAATTGACCCCTGATTTTGGTAAAACAATTTAACAACTTGCGTACGTTATTCAATGCTATTCTTATCTATAATTTCCAAAATATTATCTATAAAATATCTGAAATAGAGAAAAAAAAAAAATCATTAATGGTAAAATGACAAAGATTTTCAACCCTTCAGTGACTTTTTGGACATGGACACCATATATATATATATATATATATATATATATATATATATATGGTTGGTAACTAAGTTCTCATCGTGTTTGTTTTTTATGTTGGAATTTACTGAGTTTTTAAATTTCAGAATCTATTTTTCCCTTTTAGAATTCTATTTTAGAATTGTTTTGTAAGTTTTCATTTCCTTTTTTAATAAGTTAAATTAACTTAATTTTTGTTTATTAGTTTGTTTTCAGATCATTAATACAAATAACATTTTAGGACATTTTTTTTTGTTTTTGTTTTTGCTTTCTGCAAACAAGGTATTGAAAATTTTGTTGAATGTTGAGAAGTTATGAAAAACAAGGAGAATACATTATTGATTAATAACTAATTAAACCTGTAGCGAAATTCAGATGCATGCGATTCCAATGAACGTTAAAAAGAAAATGGCTCTAATTTCTATCCTCTTTCTTCTTCCATGCCATAAAGATTCACTTTCTTCGTCATTTCGTAAAACAAGTTAGTGTTCACAGGAACATGTTAATTCAAAGTATTTTCAACCAAAAACTAACAAATCCATGTCAAAGTAATAAATTGACATGAGACTTAGAAACTTCTATAAAACAAGGAAATAAACAACCATAAGGTAAACAGATATTTTTTCAACCACACTGAACCTATGAAAATAAAATCTTAAAAATTGTTAATGATTTAACGAGAAACTAAGATGTTGTGTCTTTAATTCTTGTTGGCAATTGAAAGAATAATGAAATGCTGCTTCATTAAAAAAAACAAAACATTTATGATTATTCGAACATTTTTTTTTTCATTTCTATGAGAAATGTTCAGCCATTTTGTAAAATTACTTGAATTAAATTTAGTGCATGGTAATCGATTTTATTTGCAAAAAATAAATATATAAATTAAACAATAAAAATTGCCCATTATAATTTGAGACTAGACCCTTTAGGTCTAAACAATTTGTTGCGAAATCCACAAATAATTTAAATGCAAAACGTATTTGCTTTTTATAAATGTCAAGCGTGAATATTTAGTAATATTTAGTAATTATTAATTAAAAAATATTATATGTTAATGCACTTTAAATAATTTTAGATTCTTTTTATTTATTTAAAAATGCCTTGTCACAAAAAATATTTTAATAGCTCTTTGGTCTTTTGGCTAAGATCAAAGTGTAGTATCTTAATTGTATATAGACTTATTTATTTTCAATAAAATTTTTGAACGATTTGGAAATTTTTAAATAGGACGGTCCCTGAAGTAAATGTGGTATTATGGTGACTGATGATTCTAGTTAAGAGTAGGATAAACATTTTCTAATCATGGTGACAAAAGATGACCAATGACATCCATTTTCAAACACTTTTGATTGGGCTTGTGCCTAATTTGTTAAAATGTTATATAATTTTAAAAAATATTTTGTGTAAATAAATAATTCAAAATGTATCTGTTCTTCACAACATCAGTGCTGTTTGACGACGGAAATTTTCATGTAATTATCTCCCTTTAAAAAAATTCAAACAACGGACAGATATACAAATAGAGAAAGTGCCGTTTATATTAGAAGTGGATGTGTTAATCTGTAATTTTCTGGATTTTTAAATGTCACATAAAAACAAAAAATATTTCAAGTTTAACTTTTGACTCTACAGTCAATGATAATAATAACGATAATCGGAATATATTTTTAAATATAAGATGATCTCTGGACAAACAACAGGCTACACTCCAGGAAAAGTGCACAGATACCACACACTGATCACAAGTATAATTCTCGGTTTTACTATTTATGTACAACTAAATTAGGTATGACTAATGTACGACTATTCACTGCTGCTGATTCGCTATTCAAGCAACTTCAGCTCAGACGACCTAGGCCCATCAACACAGAATATTGTGAAATTTTTTGCAGTATTATTGAAATAAATAATATAACAAATTAGGTCACAATTTTCAGTCGAAAGTTTATTTTTGGCAAATATTTGTTTAGGTCCATATTTAAAAAGATATTTACAAAAAAAAAAAAAAAAAAAATTGATTTTAAAAAATATTTATTAAATCTGAAAAAAAAAAAAAATGTTTGGTCTAAATCTTACAAATAACTCTTTTTTTAAAATTTGATATTTTAACAAATGTACATAACATAAAAGTAAAATGAAAAAGTAAAGAGTAGTTATGTACATTGAAATCAACAATCTCTACACACAAATATGTTGATATGGTAAAAAATTATTATCGCAAGTGCACGAAAGAAAAATCCTTAAATACCGAGGCAATTTTTTTTTTTTTTTAAATTTTCTTTAATCTAGTATGCCTATTTTGGGAAAATTGGATTTAAAATCAAGAATATCTATTTAAGTCCATACCTAAAAAGATATTTAAAAATTTGTTTAGGTTCATACCTAAAAAGATATTTACAAAATATACAAAGTATGAGGGTCATTTCAAAAGTAACCGCTCATTTTTTTTCTATTCCTCCCAAACGGATCAGAGTGATTGCAAATTGCATTATTATGATGACTGAACTTATGCATTCATGACCTAAAAGTTTCATCTCTGTTGTTGATAATGACGGGGTAAAACTCTAAGAAAGCAATCCCTGTCATGGACGTGCATCAGAAGCAGAGATGCATCATTGAATTAATCCATGTGGAAAAAAAATTGAACAGATCAACATTCACTGACGCATGTTGAATGTTTGATGTCAGCATAGTTAGGAGATGGGTTGATCGATTTCAGAGTGTTGACAGAAATGTGAGCGACAAAATGTGCTCCAAACGCCCATGCACAGCCACCACCCCCAGAAATCACTTTGCACCTTGACCAACTCATCTGTGTTGATCAGCAGATCATGGAAAATGAAATGTGTAAATTTGAATGTGAGTGTCCGTGCGCACCGGAAACGATGTTGTCATCCCTAGGATATAGCAAAGTGTGTGTTAGCTGGGTTCCATGAATGCTCACACAGGACCAAAAAGACCATGAACAAGATGTCTGACTGGATTTTCTGAATCAGTACAAAGCCAAAGGTAACAAATTCTTGGACCGCATCATCACTGATGACGAGACATGGTGCCACAACTACGAGCCAGAGCTGAAATGGCAGTCAATGAAATCACACCACCCACGTTTTTCAGCAAAGAAGAAGTTCAAGATGCAGACATCTGCAGGCAAAGTGATGTGCACTGGATTTCTTGGAACCTGGGTTGATTTTCAACTCTGATTGTTACATTGAAACGTTGACAAAGCTGAAGGCTTGGATTAAATTAAGGCCAGCAAAAAGGGAAACGTTCCGTTTGCAACACAGCAACACCAACCCACACACAAATGGAAAGACCAAGGGGATGTGTGACAAAATTTGGCTGGACGGTGCAATTTCACCTACTTTATAGTCCCCGCCTAACACCGTCAAACGTCCATTTGTTCGGACCTCTGAAGGATGCATTATATGGGCAGCATTTTCTCGCCAATAATACTGGACTGCCTCAACAGTCACTTTTATGACCAAGGCATAAGGCTCTCATTCATCACTGGCACAAATGCATTGAGAATGCTGGTGACTATGTAGAAAAATAAATTCTGCAACACAAAAAGCTGCTTGTTTTAATAATACCACTCCTGTCTTTGTAGCTCTTCAATTTTTGGAGTTAAAAAATAGGAGGCATTACTTTTGGAACGACCCTCATATATTGGAACAAGTAATTATCTAGATTGAAATCAACATTTTCTACACAGATCGATTGAGCTGAAATTGATTTAAAAGCGAATCATCATCAGCAGCAATTAGTTTATTCATGGAGAGTAAAACCTTTACAATTCTAGTATAAACTTTTTAAAACAGTTAATTCTAGATTCTTATTCTAGGCAGCAAGCAACGGAGTGACGGTTTGGTCCGAGGCAGAGCATTTATGAAAGTCTGATTGTAGATAAAAGTGTTTATCATCTTATATGTTTTGGCAGGTACGATAGTAGATGACTGTTAATAATAAGATGAAAATAACAAAAAGTTTGATATCACAGCTATGATATTGTGCGCACCATGCGCAAATGAAAAGATTTACAACCCCCCCCCTCCTCCCCTCCCTCCCCAGAATGTTCTGGTCTGCTCAACATAATTCACATCAATATGAAAAAGTTTTTTTTTTTTTTTTAAATAAAAGGAAATCTTAAAAAAACTGGAACTCAAAAAAGGTTCTAGATTAGGGAGTCTCGAATTTTGTAAGAGTGCCAGGCAATATTCCAAAGGCTGTGAGAAAAGTTTAGATAAAAAATAGGTTATATGTTACTCTCTTGTGTTTTGTTTTTATATTCTTTTGCAATGTACTAACTTCTTGCCTCCATGTTATTACGTGGCCATTAAATACATGGTTGAATAGATTTAATCCAACCATGTATTTAAACGCAAGTTCATAAATTTTAAGGGATACGAGATTTGAGGAAAATTTTTGGAGGGATGAGGACAAAAAAAAAAAAAATGGGGAGGTTGGGAACCACTGATGGTCATGATCATTATCATCATATTCGGTTTATTATAATTTAGTAAAAAATGTCAATCTGGATTGTACTATTAAATCTAATGTTTCTTTGATTAGCCAGTGTTTTCTCTCACCACTAAAGCCAATGAAGTCTGAGCTGTTCCTGAAATGATTTTTTTCCTATGCAATATGCTGGTGTTTTTGTGCAATGATTCAATAAAGTCTAAGCGCTGACTCTTCAATCCTACTTTCCGACCCTTATGTCACATCTTCTTGCTGTGGAAAGGAGATAAATACCATTAGATTTCCACCCTTTCTGTAACTTTTAAATGCTACAAGGCAATGGCTGATGATTAATCATGTCAAAGAAACTAAAGGTTTGATCATTGCTTCATGTTAAATATTAGTTTTCGGGTACTCAAACAAACTGGTTTTCTGACCAATAATGCGCCAAAAACTTGATGTTATATATGTTTCCCTTTCCTTTGGAAAATTCAATCATGTTACCAATTTTCCTATACAAAACAATCAAACCAAACACCATGAATAAATATTTGAAGATATAAAAAAAAAAAAAACCTGAAGAATAAAATATTTTTCCAAAATTATTGGATTTGGCATTAAATAATCCCAAAAGGGTTGATATGCCGCAAAACAACCAAACTAAATCATGCAGAAACTAGCAGGACTCAAACCTGTTCTTAGTTCAAGTACACCTATTGTGTAACCAAAGTAATTGCAATTCTCCCCTTGGTATAATCACTACAGAAATTGGACTTTGCAGTAAGTGGCAGGGCACAGAACCCGTGAAAAATCATATTTATATAATAGAATAATAATTTAAAAAATGATAAAAAAACAAAACAAAAACAAAAAAATTAAAAAGAAAAAGACAAGTGATGCACTCTATAGCTTTGAGGAAGGAGTAATCCTTGAAACAGCAAAGATATCTAGCCTCTAAAAATTTTACTTCCCTTAATTATTTTCCAAAAGTTATAAAAGGAAAAATAATCAATTTGTTAATTGTGCAAAGAATATGATTCAAATATTTTTGAAAGTTCTACAAAATAAAAATATCTCTCTTTCTCTCTCATATATATGGGAATCGCTTGAGACAAGGCGTGAAGCTACTCTATGTAAGGAGCTAACAAGAACAAAAAAATGATTATCACAAAGACAAGAGATGCTTATTGACCTTAGTTTTGAAAAGATCAAAACTGTAGGTAGGAGAAGAGTTAACAGAAAGAAAGTACTACAACCTTGCAGTCCTTGGAAAGAAGCTTTTAGAATAACAAACTGTATTACAATGAGCTACTAAAGCAGTAAATTCATGGAGACCACTAGACCAATGAGTAAAACAAGTTGAAACAAAGGAAGCAGGGAATAGATCAGACAATTCTGAAGAATACATGCTATAATAGTATTTATAGAAAAGATGGAAACTACCAACATCATGTCTGAGAGAGGATGTAGAGAAGAAGAAGAGGGGGGTGGGCAATTAAGTTACAAATACGTTTCTGCACCTCATCAAGAACCTTCAAATGCGATAAAGATATACACTTGGCCAAATATGACAATAATACTCCAGACATGGTCCAATAGATTTCTAGAGATAGAGAATAGTCTCGGGTGTGAGAAAGTGTTCATATTGATAGAAAACCGATTTTACAAGAAGCCGAAAGATCAATGGATCTAATGAGATGAATGAATCTAATGATACCAACAAGTTTTAAAATCGATTTCTCATCAAGAGCAGATCCATCCATAATCATTTGATCTCAGGATGAAAAGGGACACATTTTATTGTTGTCATTACTGACTCATCTATTCACATATATTCCTTTATTTAGAAATCAATGAGTATGAATTGTGTTATTTACCAAAATGTAGGTAGCCAAGGGTAATAGCCTAAAGTTTCATTTGGCCACCAAGAATTGTGATAGATTCCTGTAGCAAGTTGAGTCTCTCAGTGGCTCACTTATCTTGTGATAACCCAAACCGGTGCTCAGCAACTGATTGATTTAAGTCTGACATAAGCAACCAACCAAAATTGAGTAGTGTGATCCAATCAGTATTAAGTATTTCAACCAAGTAGATATGGAACATTTCAGACACCTGCAGTTTTCCTGCAATTATTGTTATTGTTACAACAGGTGTTTTTACAAACTAAACGAATAAGGATCGGAATTACTTTCACCTAACAATTTAAAAAATTAAAAAAATATTGTAAAAATTGAATTTAACTTGAAAATCCTATTTAAAAATACTACAGTATAATATAGTTATTATGTCTGCCAAAGTGAAGGTTATATTTCAATTGGTTTTGTCACTATCGTAAATATCGCTTGACCAATCATCACCAAACTGGGTCCAAATATCCATGATCAAGTTTAGTACTGATTTAATTTTGGGATATCTAGGTCAAAGTACAAAGTAATGGACAATGTCACACTTTTGACAATAACTTCAGTTTTACTTATTGGAGTGAGTTTGCTAATTGGTCCATATTCTAGCCAATGAAGTCCTGCATCTTACGTATAATCTTGACCATGGAAAGTTTGGTCTAAATTTAAATTTTGACGGAATTTCAACTTCTGATTTTTTTTTAATTCAAAGTATGGATCTGTTGCTGTTTGATAAGCACCATGTAAAATTACAGGATTTCAGTTATCGATGTTTCTATGGTAAAACTTTGGGAATGCTTCATAGAATATGGAGGAGGTCTAAATAAGATTTTGTCCATCCTTACATTGTTAGGAGGGATTGGCTTGTGTTCTTTTCTTCATTCCATTTATGGAGTTCTATGATAATGATATATTTTTTTTAATAGTATTGGGACGATTAATCAGAATCAGGAATCGAAACTTCTTGAAGTATCGGAAAAATGTTTGCTTATTTTCTAATGCCGAAAACGATTCTATTAACTGTCCTTTGGTTGTTTGTCTTTGTTTAAAACTTAATTTTGTCAGTGCTAACAATAAGATGATAAACATTTATGGATTTTAAACTAACAATAAAACTAAAATCTATAGATCGATCCCACAAATGTATTTTTACATACGTTAATTTTCACAGTAATCTGAATATCTAAAAAAGAAAAAACAAACAATAACAACTTTATAGCAATATATTTAGAGATTTAAAAAGAATTAGAATCGAAATTGAGAATTGTATCGGAATTGGAAATTTAGAACAGAATTAGGAAAAAATATTGGAATCGTCCCATCACTATTTTTCCAACCTAAATTATATTCACTTATGATTAGCATAGTGGGTTGAAAAATAAAAAATTAACGAATTTAGTGCAACAACAAAATAATTTCAGAAACAGATTAACAAATAGTAACAATATTGTGTACATGTATTTTCACGTACACAGTATTGTTTGATGATTCTTGACAGAAGTTTACCATTTCTCCACTTATCTGTTGTGGTGCTGTATGTACGTAGGTGGCTCTTTAACTCAACTTCAGTACTACATGAACGTTCACATTTGTGACATAAAAACTTTCCTTCTAGTAAAAGTGCTTACATAATCCCCGAATACCCGAATACTTTTAGATTTGCAGACCACAAATATGACAATTTGGCACAGAAGGTAGTGCTGTTGTAGCCTCCTCATAACAACTGGCGATCCTGTCTTTGGACGCATAAATTGGTGCACAACTGTTCTGTTCAGGGAATTAATTTTAATATATATAAGTTTATCTGAGGAACGGTTTCTACCAAACTCCTCCGTCAATTTTTGGTTTGCAGACTTGAAAGTTGATATATAGTGGATTTGGGCCTGTAGAACAACTTCAATTAGGTCTTTAGCCAGTTAAAATAACTGCTAAGGGATCAAAATTGAATAAAAAAGGAACTTGGTAAACTTAAAGTGCTCTTCTACACATGCACAAATATATATAGGTTAAACAATGTTATTTTTTTAACATTTTATATGTGTATGAACATGGCCCAGTAGGTAACAAATAAGGCTAGAGAGCTATATGTTTTGGTTTCGATTCTAGCTGATGGCATTCAAGTCATATTTTTTTAAAACGTGAAATTACGATATATTGAGTACAATATAATTATCGATAGATTATTAATAATAATGAGAAATTTGCAAAAATAAAAATATTATATTTAAGTGTATTATATGAATAAACAAAGCCAAACGGCCTGCCAGTAATATATAAAATTACATCAGCCGAATTTTAAAAGTTCTATTAAATAGCATTTGAAATAACAAATCAACCTTAAGTTATGACAAGCCAATTTTCATTTGTTGTTGCTATACAATGTTGTTAGCAATTAACTAATATAATTTGTCAGAATTTGTTAAAATAAAATACTTAATCATTTTGCTAATATGGCAGCAATTTTTAAATAAAATGTCTTTTGGTCTACAGACTTGAAAGTTGATAAATAAGGGATTTGTGGAAGTCAACTTTAATTAGGTCTTTAGCCAGTTAAAATGACTGCTAAGGAATCAAAATTGAAAAAAATTGGAACTTTGCAGTTGTAAGTCAACTTAAAGTGCTCTTCTACACATGTACAAATATATATAGGGTAAACAATGTTATTTTTATGTGTGTATAGACATGGCTCAGAGGGTAACAAATAACAGCTAAGAGAAATAAATATTATTCTTTTAGTAAAAGGTAGTGTCCTTTATTTGGGTTTTTAGCTTAGATGTTTAATCTAAAAAGTTATGGTTATAAAACAGAAATATTTACAAAATTTGAATGCTATGATCTCAGGTAATGTTAAGTCAAAACTTTTACTTTATTTAAAAAAAATTATATAAATAAAAAATAGCCAAAGTGTTACCAAAGAAATCAGGGCTTGAAGAAGTAGTGCATAGGGGCCCTTCATTGAGTTTCAGAAATTCATAGGTTTGTATAAAAGTACAACTTCAATGTCATCGCTGTACTTATACTTCCTATCAACCAATCAATACTTTGGGCCACACTCTAAAATCTTAACTTGTAAAAATATATATATATATATATATATATATATATATATATGAGATTGTAATTTTATGAATCGGGAGCAGGAGGATGTGATTTTGCTCATTTTATTTCTATTAGTGTGAAGTAACTGCTCAACATGCTGCATTCCTAAATATTTTTAAAGACCTCTCATCATTTTATGACCATTTGAAATAAGTGAAACCATCAATTTTTCGTCTGGTCAGAACTTTTTACTTAGCTTATATATGTGTGTGTGTTTATACGCATGTACACTTCAACATTTTATGGGCCACTTAGGTTTTAGAGAAAGGCCACAAAGCCACCCAAGTTCTTGACCCCTGCAAGTGTAAAAATACCTGGATAGACATGAAGTCACAAAAACATTTCTTCATCTCATTGGCTATACTTTTTCTTCTTCTACCCTATGTAAACACCTTTCGAAAAATTTGTTCTTTTAGAGAGAAAAAAAAATTTTTTGAATAACATTCTATATTCCTAATACATAAACAAACAAGAAATAAATAGAGAAAGATTACATACGTTTGTACGGTATAATAATATTAGCACACCAGTTCTCATCTGATCATTGAAGTTGAGCCTGGCTAGTGCCAACCGAATGGGTGACCATTTAGGAATTCTAGGTGCTGTATGTGCTCTCTGCATATCTCAGCAATGTTTCCAATCATCCTAAACTTCCACTTGCCACTAGTATTTAACAATGCTGACTCAGGAGAGGTGTGGTTAGAGATTGTGCAACTCTTGCCACAAAAATTCTATGCACAGACACACTTACAGTGGGTATCCATAATCTGTCAAGACTGGAGAAAGCTACCATACACATATGTGTGTGTGTATATATATATATGTGTGTGTGTGTGTTTATGTGTACACTTCAACATTCTATGGCTCACTTAGATTTTGGAGAAATACCACAAGGCCACCCAATATATTTTAAAAGCTAAATAAAATAAATATAATAATAATAATAATAATAAAAAACGGCAATAATTGTTTTTTTTAATGTCAAAATTGCAGTGTGTGTTGAGGAATTTATCATGTATACAATACAAGATCTGCAAAAATTTAAATGAAATCATTGAGCATATTTTGCATTTGAACAATGTAGAGTTCATCTAGTTTATCACAGAAACGATTGGAAGAAAATATTTGTATGAAAAAAGCTTTATTCCATATGACTTCAGATATAGAAAATCTTAAAAAAAAAGCTGTTAATAATTCCAAGAAAATATTGCAAAATATATTTGGTTAAACTGAAAATTTGTATTTGATGGTAGTTTCCAATTTTCAAATTGGAAATTGACAAGGACTGTTTATTAAAAAAAAAATAAATAGTTCATTATAATTTTATACTGCTTGGATTTTAGTGACATGTTTAATTTCACTAGTTTGTAAACATTTTGTAAAGAGAACTAACAAAATTTCTTTACCATTAACCCTAAGCCCAAGTTGCAAGGTTATAGAACTCCATATAATCACCTAAAACCAATAAAAAGTAATAAAAATATAAATTTCCAATTATAAAAACCCGTGCTTTTCTCATGTGTTAACATAAAAAAATAAAAATGCCCAGAGAAAAAAAAAACATCCGACCTAAAATATAACGACTAACAGATTTTTTGATATACACTATTTCTAATTTCAAAACCGGAAGTTGTCACTAAGTAATTTTTTTTTCACTTTAACCATTAGCCTCCTCCCACTTTTTGCCAAAATATTTGAGACCTTAATTAACCATGCTCTAGTCCATCACCTTACAGATGCTAAACTTCTGACTGACCAACAATATGGATGTAGACAAGCCCGTTCCACAGCAGACATCCTAACTAATCTCTGAACTTATATACCATTCACTGGACAAAGTGGGGTAGGGCGCAGAGCAGTAGCTCTAGATATATCTAAGGCTTTTGACAGGGTATGGCATGAGGGTCTCCTCAGGAAAGTTAGATCATACGGTATCAATGGTAGAATACTTAACATAATTAAATCCTTCTTAGATAAGAGAAAAATCCAGATTGTCCTCGACGGTCGTACATCTAAACAATATGATATAAATGCGGGAGTGCCTCAGGGGTCTATCCTTGGACTTTTACTGTTCCTGATATTCATAAATGACCTCCCCGACAAAATTGCCTCTGAGATGGGTATATATGCTGATGACACCACGTTCTATAACAGGCACAACAGGAAAACAAACGAACACATATCAAAAGAAATGGCAGAAACACTAGAGGATAACATCCAATCTGTAGTGGAATGGAGACAAAAATGGATGGTCACGTTCAATGCCGCCAAGACTAAATTAATTTCATTCAATAATTACAAGAAACCTTCTCTACCACCTATAGCAATGGCCAACGACTCTTTATCTGAGAGTACATCTTTCAAACTCCTTGGCCTAACGTTCACAGGAAACATGAGTTGGAACAATTACATTGAAGGCATTGCCAGGGCCGCTGCAAGGAAGGTGGGCTCTCTCTACCGTGCTAGAAAACTACTAACACCTGAAAGTATCCTGTACCTTTATAAGGCCACCATTCGCCCATGTATGGAGTATTGCTGTCATATTTGGGCTGGTGCATCTGCTACTAATCTCTCGCTCTTTGACAAGGTTCAAAAGAGAGTCACAAATCTGATAGGCCCTGAACTGGCATCTAAGCTTCAGCCTCTGTCACATCGACGAAATGTTGCATCCCTCTGCCTGTTCTACAAGTATTTTAATGGTGAATGCTCTGACGAACTGCAAGCACTTGTGCCCCCACGACGTGAACACCCTCGACAAACCAACAGGCTGCTAAATCCCACCCCCACACTATAGAGATCCCTAGATATAAAAGATCTTTCTACTCCAGTAGTTTTTTCCCCAGAACCGCTAGACTTTGAAATTCCATTCCAGGTCCCTGTTTCCCCAACTGTACCGATGAGCAGAAGTTCAAGTGCAACGTGAACTGACATCTTGCTGCCCAAATCTCTACATAGTACCCCAGTAGTTGTTGCCCCTGATAGTAGCCCCCTACACCAAAGTGGCAATGTGTCTTGTTTAGGGTGAAAATGTAATATAAAAAAAAACAAACAAACAAACAAAAAAAAAACAACATTTTTATACCTCTTTTCTTAATTAGTGACATTTTATTTTACTATCTGAAGATATCCAAAGTGAATGATACAGATTGTTGGTGGGCAAGTCTTATTGAAGATCAGCCAGTGTAAAATAATTTCATGCCAAAAGTATGCATTCTGGATTTAAAAACGTTTGTAGTTTAATTTGTTTTATTATATGTATATCTTATATGAAAATGGATGTAGAAGTTTTGTGACAGATTTATTTATTTTTTATGTAGATGCAATCTCTTGCATAATTTTCAGCTGTAGTTCAGTTGACTAAAACAGATAGGTTAAAACTCACGTAGAAATACCTGAGGCAACGAAACATTTATGCACCCTTTTAATTTACACTCAAATGTGATTCAGTTCCAGCCGAGATGCACTCCTTTCCTTTTTCACCTCTTGAATTGACGGAAGATGAGAAATTTCTACTCTAACACGTGCCACACCAACTTATATTCTTATGTTCCTATTCTGTTAGATAAAGTTGATTTAATTGTAGTGAGGATGATGGTATTTTTATAGGGAACTGGTGGCCTTTTCTTCTTCATTATCACAAGCAAGCCAAATCAGATGGATACAGATGCCTCAACAAACTGGCCATCCCCAATCTAGACATTCAACTCTCATAAACTCACTTTTATAGAATATCTAAAGCATGAATCAACATTCCACAAAACTCCCAGTTTGGTGCTTCACCACCAGATGCTGTTTAGGGTCATTCAGAACCCCCCATTCTATCATTGATGATAAAAATAAAAATAAGCAGTTTTTAATATTAAATCAAAGCCAAGGAAGCATTTGGGCACAGCAAACCAGAGCCAAGGAAGCATTTGGGGCGCAGTAAACCAGAGCCAAGGAAGCATTTGGGGCACAGTAAACCAGAGCCAAGGAAGCATTTGGGGCGCAGTAAACCAGAGCCAAGGAAGCATTTGGGGCACAGTAAACCAGAGCCAAGGAAGCATTTGGGGCATGACAAACCAGAGCCAAGGAAGCACTTGGGGTGTGGCAAGACAGAGCCAAGGGACTATTTCAGACATGACAAGACAGAGCCAAGTGAGCACTTGGAATGTTAAAAGCCAGAGCCAAGGAGCATATGGGGTGTGGCAACCAGAGCTAAGGGAGCATTTGGGGGCACAGTGGCACCATTAATTATGTGATAAAAGAAGGCAAGTGAGCATCATGAGCGTGGCAAGAGAGAGGCAAGAGAGCACTAGAAGTGTGGCAAGAGGAAGGCAACAGAGCACTAGGATAGTGGTAAAAGGGTTTAGAGGGCATTAGGGTAAGAATGTGCTGAGAGCCAATGCAGAAACCATGAGATTAAAGGGGATGGCAGATAAAAAAAAAAATATTCATGAACCACTGGTAAATATTGTATCAAAACTTCCTATAAATTGAATAAAACTTATTTCCCATAACAACTGTTTTCACCCATTATTCATCTTGAACTCATTTTTCCACTTTGTCTGCATAAATATTTAGATGTAACTTTTTTTTTTTTAAATAAAAAAAAATGAGCCCAACAAAATTCTAATGAAAAAAAAAAATGGATTCATTTTCATTAGATTTACAACAAATATTGATTGAAACAAAACAAAACATTGTTAAATTGTGGATCCTGACTGATACATTTAATTTGGATCCAAATAAGATTTAACAGACAAAATTTCAATAAATGAAAATAATATTTTAAAATATATTTAAAAATAATTCTGGGATTGACATTTGTATACAGGAGTGGACTGGGTCACTGGAACACCAAATAAACTAATGCTGGCTCTGTGTTTGTAAGTTAGTCCCTAATGTTTTTTTTTTTTGTTTTTTTAAAGCAGCCTCATCAAAAAATTCCTAAACAAAATTCAAAAACTAATTTTAGAGTCTATTCTGAAATCGCAATCCACCTTTCTGTATCCAATCAATTTTGTTCTTCCATTGTTTGTGGTTTGTGCAGAGTTATATCTGTGTCGGTTCTACCCATTTTTAGTCTGTCAATTCTTCGTTTCTTGTCCATATTCAAGAATGTCACCAGTTCTTTGCACCGAGGATAAGAATTTACTTACAGTCATACATGTCACTGGTGTCTGTTCTAGAAAAATAAATGATGTGACTGAATTGGACTCGATTAATTTCGTTTTGGTTAATTTAGGTTTTGTATCAACTCTTCTTACCAAGATTAAATAACTTTTATAGCATGGCCGGATAATGAGGGGTAATTTTATGTTAAATTTATATTCAGAATTGACCCCTCACTCAAAACTATAAAATATTTTTTTTTAGTTTTTTCTGTTCACCAATTTTTCAAAGTGTTCACATGTAATCATATAAAAAAAGTACTATTTGATTGTGGGACGGGTGATTTCAAAGAGGATGTTAATCTATAAATACATAAAAAAAATATCTTTCGTGATATATTTTTTATGGTAAATAAATCTAAAGTGTCTCAAAAATGTACTCACACTTCAACTGGAGATAATATGCTGCCTTTTTTTTTTCTTTTACCCAGCATGGCAGGAAAACAATTTAGTTTAGAAAAGAGGGAGTTTGTCCTGAAATATTATTGGGAGACTGAAAACGCCATTGAAGTGCAAAGACAATTCAAAAGGGAATTCGTGAAACTGCCAACAATGTGCCAGACCATTACTAGCACCAAAGACAAATTTGAAGTAAATAGAACCGTCCATGATGATCATAGGAATTTATACTCCTTTGATCGCCACAGAAATCACTTTGACAAACCACTTGAGAAACCCACATCTCAAAAGATAGTGTCTATCACATAATTAAACATCTAACTGGACAATAATGATCATAAATTTGAACATTTGCAAACATGATTCGTCAATTGAACATTTGTCTTCTGTATTCAAAGCTATTTCATTTCACTCAATGTTTATAAATTCCAAGTTTAAGTACATTTTTTTAGAAACCCTGTATGTAACACTGCAGTAATAGGTCATACAAAAACCGAAATTAATCAAAATAAAAGTGCTCTAGAAAATTCAAAAGTACCAAATAAATTCGGTGCTTCCGTACAATACAATTCTCAGTAATTAGAGTAAATATGATACTAGTTTTAGGTTATCCAAACTTGTTATTGAGTAGAAAAGTAAAATTTCAAGATTTACTAAAATCAAGTAGTTTTTGTTATTTAGATTTAAATGTTTCGTTTTTTTTAAAAAAAAGGTTCCGACATGGCTATCGAAGATAACTTGATCAAAATAAATCAGAGTTTAGTCTTAACGTCTGACTCATTTGATTCAGAAATTTCAAAAACCTTAAAATACTTGTTTGCTTTCATTAAACCTTCAGGTGCAAGTAGTCTTCAATGTTATTCAAAAAAATGCAGAGAAATTTTTAAGATGTACACACCCGTCACAGAACGAAAATGTCATATTCCAGAAATCATGTAAATTGAGCAAGTAACTTTTTTTTTTAACTAAGAAAATCTACTTTTATGAGGAAGCAAGAACGATGTGTCTTGTTCAATATATTTAAAATTCATTACTGGCTACCCCCCCTTAAGAACCTCTCCAGAAATAGAGATCAAAATCAGCCTTGTAATGGCTATGATAAAAAAATTATTAGTTTTATATATCTTCTATCTTCTTCTATAAATATAAAAGCGAAAATGTATGTATGTATGTATGTATGTGTGTTCGCTTTTTCTGTGTGTCTACAAAAGGCTTTTTTCAGAGAAGCGGTCGCTCACTTAACAACTTTTTATATCACATACAAATCGTAATATCTCACAGTTAACAACGAAGCTCGCCTGTCTATTTAATTTGCTCGATTTCGGGAAGATAAATATTCAAGATTTGTCGCTCGCCGCATGTGGGTTAGTCTTTTTCCTATAACATCTTGGGGGGTGGGAAGAAAAAAGCGTTCAGCAGTAAATGAATACTATCCCGCAGTTGACCTCATTAACTCATTAAAACGGGCACCTGCTAAATCCAACTAATTAAATAAATTCAAACGTGTTTCCGTTAGCATCTCGCGGTGGGGCAATGGTTAACATCGCACTTTTTTTTTTTTTTCACACTTTAATTTACAACTTTGCCTCAAGGGTTCGGGTTCGATCCTCATACTTACTTCTTTTTTTTTTAACCCCCCCCCCCTAAACACCCGAGCAACGCCGGATACCCCTCGCTAGTCTATAATATAAAGCTGAATGTCTGTGTGCGTGTGTGTGTCTGGTCACGAATAGGCTCCTATATGGTTGACTATTTTAAAAAACTGATTACATATAATGATAGATGTATCGAGACACAGGAATGGGTATGTTTGATCTGGCAGAACGGTGATTCATTAAAATTGTGGGGTCTGCGTACGCGCCTGGTCCACAAAGTATAGAAATAAAAAATTAAAATTTGATAATTATGTTTCAGTTTGAAGAAATATGGTATAATAAACTTATGGGGTGTTCATTCACACCTGACCTCCATAGAATGGAAATATGTCACAAAGTTTAACAAGGATTTTTAATATAAATCCACAGAATATTGTGATAAGTGTTTCAGTGTGAACAGGTATGGTATAATAAATTATGGGGTTTATCTATTTTATTTTTACTTTCATCATATTTTGCTTTGGTTTTGATACTCCCAAATTCGAAGCTATCTCTTTACAACCCTTCCTTTTCATAACCTATCATACTTTCATAAATCAGAGTCCATTTTCTGTAGGCTGTTTTTGAATCAATTTATGTGATGTTTGGAATATATTTTCATACCATGATGCATGTGTACAGCATAGATTTTTTTCTGTACCCCCCCCTTTTTATTAAGTTGAATTATACATTTGCATCAAACTTAAAATTTTACGTTTTACATAACATAAAATCAAAATCTTACTGTAGTTAGTGAGGATCATTATTTCAAAAACTCAAAATCTTTCATTCTTTTGGAATTAGTATGTTCGTTTCTGAAGTCGTATTTTATAGGCTTATTACATTATTACATATAAATAAATAAAAACGAATCCAATACATGCATAAAATAACCCAATACATGCATAAAAAATAAAAATGTAAATTTAACAAAGATGTCTGTTCCAGCTGATCACATGACTGCTTTAAATAAATCTCATCTTTAACAGATGCCAAGATTTTTGCACATCTTGAATGATAATTTTTAAAAAATAATAATAAAAAAACAAACTTTATTATTATGTACTTATGCATCATGTCGAAATTAGTATAAATTCCAAAAATTATAAAGAATAATCCAGTAGAAGATGCACTAGATGTATTTTTTTTAGCAAAAATCATCCACAATTATGTTCACCCATTTTATGTTTTAAAATGGCAGAATTACAATTATTTAGTTAAAATGATAGATTCCAGTAATCTGCTCTGGATCTCAAGAACTCTTAAACATTAAAACATGATAAAATTCTATAAATCGATAAACCCGAGAAATTCATTTTTACTTTGTTTTTCTACTGGATCATTTTTCACGATTTTGGAAATTTATACTAATTTCAACATGACATGCAAGTGCATAATAATGTTTTCACCTGAAATGTGTTGGTTTAAAATATCACTAATCTGCACGAGCACACGTGATGATTTAAACAATAACAAGTCAAAGAAATATTTGAACGCTACAAGAATGGAATGGAATGAACAATTTGGATCGTTTTTTCATGTCATAAACAACAACTTTTCATTTACGTCTGTTTTTTTAGAAAGTTAAGTTGTTTGAGAGATTTGATCATTTCTTAAATACGCCAGAGTTTACTTTTTGGGAATAGAAAAGTTATTTATTTGTAAATTTTGATCACTGTCCGTTAATTACACACACACACACACAAAAAAAAACAAAAAAACCTGAACCAAGGTTACATCGACATCTTCCAGAAATTTACAGGAAGCTGTCGGTGGGTGGGGGGGAATTAGCCAATCAGCAGATGATGTTTTCGTTAATAGAAGAAAGAAAAAACTTTTCTGATACTTTTACTGAAATAAAAAAATGTTGATTTTTTTTTTTTTTCCAAAATAGCTAAAAAAGTAAAAAAGAGGTGAAAACTACAACATATGTTACCAATAGGTAGTTTAGCTATTCAGATAATTGTCCCAAAAATCAAAAATTAAACAAAATACTGATAGAAACACATCCAATAAATGTCACCAACACTGAAAATAAAATATTTTACAAGGATTTTGTCTAATTTCGATCTTTCAGTAATTATCGAGGCTCAATTATGGCTTGAATGATACCACAATTTTGTTCTTCACTCTAACTTGACAGATTTTACACTACTTTTATTCTTAACTAAAAAACACTTTAAAATAAGTTTAAACAGGAAAACTTACCCAAGTAAGTAAAAGAGTAACTTAGCTTACAATACCTGTTTTACTTTGAACGATTATTTTGAACATCGACATTTATTTGTTTTGTATCTATTTTTTTCACCTCATTTTTGCTTTGGTAACTATTCTGGAAAACAATCACAAAAAATTGTTTTCGATCACAGTTGTTCTCATATTTTCACATTAAAAAAAATTATTTCTCTGAAACATTTGTTGAATAAAAAAAAAAAATGCTTTTCTAAAAAGAAAAAAAAAAAAAAAGTTTTCATATTCAGTGTTTGCATCAACTTTTTTTAGCAACCTTTCCAGTTGCTTACCGTAAACTGCTAATGTGACCTTGGGTCAGGTTTTGGATCAGTACCATTTAGTAGGCGATTATGTGGGAACAGTCAGAAAAATTTGGTAAAAATAAGAAAAACAAAATAAAAAGTTAAAGTAGGATGAGTTTTGTAAATAAATTTAGCATAAAATAATCCCATATTGCCAAACAATTCTAACATTTTAAAAGTAGTTAACTAATAATTTTACCATCAATAATATAAATCGCCTTAAAAAAAAACTCCCAACAAAAAACACAATTCATCTTTCATAGAAAAATTTAAAAAAATAAAACAAATGGTTAACTACATTAAAAATGCTACAATACCTAATTTATGCTAAATTTATTTGCAAAAATGATCTGTCACTCAGAAATCTTAAAATTCTGCTCAGTTTTTTAGGGTGATCACATGTAATAGCCTAAAAAACTAGAATTTAATTCTTTTTTTCTTTTTGGTGGGGATGGTGATGATTTAGCTGGTGGTGTTAAACTAAAATAATACCTGCTTTATTTTGCACTATTATCCTCATCAACATCGATGTTTACGTTTAGACTGGTTTGGCTTTCTTCAGGTGCATTGTCTGTTTCTGGTGATGATTTTCCCGTTTTCGAATGTGAATGTTGTGCATTGCATGGTGTTGTGCATTGCATGGCGTTGTTTGCAGGCGTAAATCTGATTGAAGTCTTTATTTACACGTTTATTTTTAAACACATAAACATCTTGTGACAGACAATCATGTTGAGCATGACATTTTTTTTTTCAAACCGCTGAAATATATTTTAGTTGTCCACAATTCAACCTAATTAAAAAACAGAAATACAGAAAAATCTTTCCGTCATGAAATGAAATTGGTCAAGTAATTTTTTTTATACAGAGAGGCTGATTTTGCTCTCTATTTTTGGAGAGATAAAGGAAAAGTAACCAGTGATGCATTTAAAAATTTGAGAGTGAGATTCATTATCCTTGCTTCCTAATAGAATTTGACTTTTAGTAAAAATAAAAAAAAAATCTACTTGATCAATTTACTTGATTTTTGGAATATGATATTTTGTTCCATTACAGGTACATATATCAAAGATTTTTCTGTATTTATTTTTTTGATTCAGTTGAATTCTAGACAAGCACCATAGTTTTTTTATCCTTTGGTACAATTCCCAGACTGAACTAATATATATATATATATATATATATATATATATATATATATACACACACACCAACCAGGCTGACTGACAACGTTTAAATAAACTAGCAATTGATCAGACTCTTTCGAACAGGTGAACCCACTCTTCTTTTCACATGTGATATATACCAGACTTTTCTTGATCATCTTTAATAATAATCATTCATAAAAAAAAAAAAAAAAAAAAAAATTGGAACAAGAAAGTGCTACCCCCTGCCCCCACTTGTTTTTTTTAAATTAACTTTTTGATTGAAAAAAATTGTCAAAAGGCAAAACAAAATAAAATGAGGATCTCTGTTCAAACCAATCACATTACAATGATCAAAAATAGTTCAGGCTAAAAAAAAAAATACAATTCAGACAAGATTTACTGCTTATTTAAAAAAATAAAAGGAGGTGCTTGTTTGGAATAATAACAAAAATAAAAAAATTTATTTCATCTAAAAACCAAAGTTATCTACTTACCTGTTATGTTGAAATGAGTAACATTACTAAATTATTGCATAAAACATTTACTGACACGATCAACTGATCTGCCATTATTATTTTGAAATGTAACTTAAACAAGGAAAGTAACTTATAGTTTGGAATCTATTATTTAAGTAAAACCTGAAATTTTTCTTCAAAAGCAATTTTCATTAATATTTTTCTACTTTATCATTTTTTTGTAATGTTTGGATATGTTACTAATTTCCAAATGACAATTAAGTAGATAGCATTGCTTTTAGTTGAAATTCAATTTTTGGATTTTTGTTATTGAACAAACACATAAAAAATAACGATTTTACCAAAAATCACTTCAAAACTATAGAATAGGATCTTTTGCAAAAATAGATGTACAAATCTGAGATTCCATTAATAAAAAAACTGACAAAAAAAAAAAAATGTTAAAAAAGCATAACTATTGTCTACTTAATAAACTTTTTCGTGCAAATCAATTTCCTGAAATTCCAACTTGAATAGATAAATTAGATTTCAAAATTTTCTCAATGAGAAATGATATATTGGAATTATTCGAACCACTGTTCTTATCTTGGGTGTTATTGTGTTTCGGTCAATGTAACCTCCGTCATTCTTCAAGTGCATCTTGTCAAACTTTTGACATTATTATTTGGACTATTCTCATCTTGGTTTTCATCTTCATGTTTTGACCATCATAACTTCTGACCTTTAGGCACATTATTTCAGACTTCAGAACATACATGGGAGACAGCCATTTTGTACAATTAAATTTAAGGTTCCCAAATTTTATACTAGAATTGTTCACATAGACAACCACAAGCATTCTTGGTATCTGGAATGTTGCCACAGCATCCTGGACAGATATATGAATCTTGCTCAGAGTATTTTCAGTTTTAGAGGAGTAGGCAACTCTGAACACAATGAGTGATGCTTGATGCAAAGTTCTTTGCAAAAAGTTTGGAATTTTCAGATGCTGACACAATATTTGGAAAGTTGTCATACTGCACATCTGGGCAAGATTAGATTTAAAGTTTCCAAGTTTCATATGAAAATTGTCCACATGAACAACCAGTGCTAAAAGCATTGGTTAACAAGTGACAGTCTTCTGGAGATTAAAGGTTCAATCCTTAGATGGTAACTAAGAATAATAAAAATTAACACTTGTCTTGATCCGGTGTAGCATGCATACTGTGCAGGTTCAGCTTGTTTCACCCAAAGGAGAAAGTTTCTAGGAAACCTCAAATTCACAAGAAGTGGTCCTCAATCACATGCATATACTACTCTGGCAAAATAATTTTAATAATGTTCATTTCTTTTCAGGGAACTGTCGCTGTTCTCCTACATGCAATGCCAATATTCCCAAATGCTCACCCATTTGGTACTGACCAGGCTCAACATTGCTTAACTTTGATGATGGAATGAAAACCGGTGTATCCACATAATTATACCATATTAATACTTTAACCAGGTAATGGCTGACAGAATGAGAACAATTTATGTCCATGGATTAAATAAATAAAGGGTCCAGTTCAAAATTTTGTACATGTTTCCAAAATTCAACCAAAAGGTTCCTAATTTGAGTACCTTAACCAGTCTGGGTTGAGCCAGCTCCTCCTTGTAGCACACACCAAGCACAATGGTCTGCAGCAGCCAAGATAATGATGGGCAGCCAGACCCAGGACCAGAGCTAGATTCAACGTTGGCTTTGATGGTATGTAACCACATCTGCTGGTTTTCTGGGTGTCGTCACCAATCAGAGAGTGGTTCTGGACTTATTGCTTCATGAATGAACTCTGCTAGGTTGCAGGATGGTCGAATAAGCGAAGTCACCTCTTTAGAAGAACCTTATAGTTATACTACACATTTAGACAAGAATAGGTTTAAGGCTCCCTAATTTAATACTTGAATTGTCCGCATGAGCATGAGGCAAACAACGTTAGTTAACAATCAGTTTTAAGTTGTAACAGACCGCGGACACATGTATGCAAATACCAAGCCACGTGCAAAGTACATCACAGTAGGGAAAAAGAAAGACTATAAAAAGAATGTGTATATAGACAGACGAGGACGTTTGAGAGGACAGAGGTCAAAGAGAAGGCGCATGATCACGTTTTATTTGGGAAAGTACCCAAAAATAACTATCGTTCTTAAAAAAGAAAAATAGAGGAGAGTTATTATTTCTCCTCTGTTCCTTGCGACATACTTTGCTACAATGTGTTGGGTCCCAGGTGTGTATGTGTAAACGTATGTAGTTACAAAGTGAAAATCTTCTAGACGTTAATGTTTCAATCTTTACTACAGACGATAATAACTAAAAATATAAATTAATATATTTACCTAGTAATGACTGACACGATGAGAACAATCTACCCCCTGGGTTAAATAAAGGATTCAGTTTAAAATGCTGTACATGTCTCCAAATTTGACTAAAACGTTCCTAAATGTGAAAGAAAGTCAGAGGTAATATTTGCTGAAATTTTGTGAATAAAACAATTAAGATGAAATAGTGTCGCAGATTTTCCAAATTATCAATTCTCTTATTTTTAGTAATTTTTTGAGATGAGGATCGATAATTTGGATTATTCAGACTACTGTTCTCACCTTAAGTGTTATTAGCACAACGTTTTGGCTGATGCAACCACAAAATTTTTTCAATACATCTTGTCAAATTCAGAAATCTAGAAAATTTCAAACGTAACCTTTAATTCAATTCATTGGGTTCAACTTGCTCGTTCATTCTGTTAGCCAGGAGTAGTCTTAATTCATAAATTCTTAGTATCGTCCATACTGAAGATTGAACCTTCAACCTCAAAAAGACTGTCATTTAGAACGGATTAATACTGGCACATCAGATGAAGTAATTATCAGTTTGAATGGACACTCTTCTGTGGTTGAAGATTCAATCCTTAGTAGAGTCGATACAAAGAATACAATTATAAATTAATGAAAACTTTTACCTAGTCATGGCTGACAGAACCAGAAAGCTACATTGCGGATTAAATAAAGAATTCTGCAGATATTCCTAAGCTTGAAAATTCATACCTGTAGAAGGTTATATCAGATGAAATATTCTGACAATAACATCAAAGATGAAAATAATAGTCCGAAATATCAAAATTATCAATCCTCATCTAAAGAATTGTTTTTTAATTCTAAATATTATTTGGTTGATAAAAAATCAGGAAAATATTTATACCCAAATGTATCGTTCTTAATTATTTTCACATATGAAAATTGATGGTTTAAAGTTCATTTCAGATTAAAAAAAAAAAAAAAGGTTAAAAAATTGCCCAAAAGACGGCAAGAGAAGAAACAATCTTACCATTTGCTCAGACCTCATAACAAAAAAATGTGTACATTGCAACAGAGTTGCGTATTAAATGCAGAATACAAATCTACAAGACAAATAGTGGTTCTTCAAAAAATCTACAAAAGAATTAACAGGCAGTATAACAAGAAAAGTTATTGATGGATATTAAAAAATAATCTACAAAAGAAACATTAGGGTTAGGATTTTTTTTCCCCTTTTTGCGTTTTTGGTTATTTTACAACCCCTTTTTTTTTCTTTGTTTTTTTTAAAGTTATTTCATTATCACATCAAAATAATTAAGTTTTGTTTTTTTTACGGATTTTCAATAGAATTTATTTTTGTGCAGACATTCATCTGTCCATTTCAGATATGCCCCAAACAGCCCAGCTGTTATGTCCATCATTAGATTTAGGATCCCTTTGTGTCCAATGGCATTATTTAATATCTTTCATTAAGTCACTTTTTTTTTTCACACTTTGAATTCATATGGCTGAGAGAAGAGGGCAGAAGGTAAAACAGTGTAACAAATCTTTTTCTTATAAAAAAAATAAAAAACAAAAACAACAAAAAAACAAATCTATACATCAACAAGAGATTCACTTGTAACATTATGTTTGTTGGCACTGAATATGGACAGTTTTTTTTTGTTTTGTTTTTTTGAGGAGAGAAAGAGGGAAAATGGATAATCCAGAAGATATTGATATATTAAAATGCCTTAAAAATATTTCATTATTTTTGTGTTCTACTCACTCTCAATGTCTTATTTGTGTACACTGCTTCAAATGCTTATTTCAGATGTACCGAAGTGGCACTCACCCTAGGCAGATTGAACCGGCTTCCTCCAAAGGAGAAAGTTTAATGGGAATATCAAATTTATAAGCAATCGCCAATGTACCAACAGGTTTTCCTTCACTATCACATATAAACATTTTTTTTATTATTATTCAACGATATTAACATCATTCATATTAAAAAATATTACTATTATAAGTCTGATGAGATTATTATATATATATATATATATATATATATATATATATATACATACACACGTCTAAAATATACACATCCAATGTTTTATTTCATTCACACATCTCCTACATAATCATTTGTCATCTTATCACCCCCCCCCATGGAATTAATATTTTTTATTACTATTACTGAAATCTTTATTGAAATAAAATAGTGTAAAATGAAACAATTTTATCCTATTAAAAAAAAATTCCTCACTATGGAATTAAATCCACCATAATGCATTTTGCTTTCTTCATAAACAAGTCAGTCATTAAAAAAAAAAAAAAAAAAAAAAAAAAAAATCAATTACTTTGCCATCTTTCAAAAGTTGAAAGTGATTTGAAAATATCTGTTGATAGAAATCATTCTAACTGGTTTTAAAATTCTCAACAAATTCTCATTTAATTAAAAGATTGAAAGTTTTGAAAACTGTTTATAGTTTCAAAATAAGAAAAAAAAATCAACACAAAAATGAAATAAAATACTCTTGAGTAACATCAGTTGTATACTGGTGGTAAAAAAACCTATTGGCACTTGTGCCTCAGACCCACATGAAGATTAGAGGATTTGACTATCTACTGGCCAAAAAGGTGGTCAGTTTTAGGTTTAAAACAAAGGACAAATAGATTGACCATCGATTTCTGATTAATGATATTTTAAACTGCAACAAAGTGGACGATTATATCACCGGAAATGCGGACACTCTCAGAGATGGAAACCTCTAAAATGACTATACATGGAGAAGTGTAACATTTAACTTCATCAAAAAGATTGATCTAATTTCTTTAAAATCTATAACTTCTTTTTTAATTTATTCAACACATTTGAACAAATTAATAACAATTAAAATTGTATGTAAAAGTTTTTTTGTATCAAAATATTGTTTCTGAATATTTTGGGGGGGAGAAGTGGGGATAAAAATAAAGGAAAGCTCTTCATCTGTGACCCAAGGGCCAGAAGTGAATAATCATTATATAATGGATAGATCTTTTAAAATTTTATTTAATCTGTTTCTTTTATGTTCATCGTTTGATTCAAAAAATTTGTTGAATAAACTTATGCTTCTTCTACAGCTATAATAACAAAAAAAAAGTGAAAAGAAAATTAATGTTGATATACTACTAATTAGTGACTTCCTTCAAAGAGGAAAAAGTATATATGTAGACAGAATTTATATATATAAAAAAATAAATAATTTTAGTAATAATAATAATATATATATATATATATATATATATATATATACACACACCCTTGTATAAAATACTTGAAATGGACTATAGAAAAATGTAATTACGTTACAGAAAACAATTTGCTTCGTCAGGGCTAAAATTAATGAAGCTAAAACTCTGCAATGGGCTCAAAAGAAACAGAAATTAGAGATCATCATTCTCTCCAAAAGACGGATACAGAAAAGCTCTACATTGGTATATTTTATCAATATATTTATTATTATAAGTTTATTTTATCAATATATTTGAATGTATTTAATTAATATATATCAATCTTGCTCTAGAATTTTTCGCATTTCATCCCTGTGAGATTATGAGCACAAAATGCAGAAAATTCTGTGTAGCTTGCCATAGATATTAAAAAAAAAATAAAAATTATATATATATATATATATATATATATATATATATAGAGAGAGAGAGAGAGAGAGAGAGAGAGAGAGCTTGTTGCAGAGAAACAATGAGATAGAAAAGGAGTGAAAGAAACGTAGGTAGATATAATAGGCTTTGTCCATTGTCTAGTATACCTAAGTTTAAAATATACTTTCCATTGTTAAACATTCAAATGAAATGGACAAATTTCATGAAAGGATCCAGATTTAAATTTTTTTTGAAAACTGAAACAATTTTAATATCAAAAGAAAAATCATGCACAGAAATATTTATTTCTAGACAAAAGCATCTTAATCTCATCCGACCTCTTAATAAATTTAATCAAAATTAGTTTGTAGGAAATTATTTTTTTTAATACGTTTAGTACATCTCTATATAGCTGGCATTGTTCCACTTAAGATTGAAAAACGATCTATGAATGGTTATCTTATAAATATTTGTAGAAATACAACAGCATACTAAATAACAATTGAGAAAGTTGAAAAATACTGGAAATTGTAACCGGGTCGTTAAACGGAATCGGAATCACCGGGACTTTACCAAAATGCCAGTCTAAGAAATGTTATAAATTGCCTGTATTTACTTGTTTCTTCACAAAAACAAAGTTAGATTTGCTTATAATGTGGTAGAAATGAATATCAATGATGGGAAGAATGGAGTTCTGATGTGTTAAGAATTATGGAATAAAAACATTTTAAACTTTTACATTTAAAATAAATTTCTATATTATATGGTTTCTTTTCGTTTTCCAATTAGATAAAGACCACTTTTATTTCCAGACAAAACCGGGTTGATATTTCTAATGTGTGTGTGTATTTACTCAGCATATTTTTTTTTATTTAAGCAAACGTTACTAAGTAAGTTCTTTTGCTTAATGTGACTATTTTAAACCTGAAAAATGAAGTCTAAAACAAAAACAGTATTTTTTAACATTTGCACACACACACACACACATAACATTTGTCTAAATCTCTTTTTTTGCTTGAGATCTTTCAATTTTTCAAATAAGTCTCAAACACACTGACATTTAATGACAATATGCTGCATAAACACAATCTATATATATATATATATATATATATATATATATGTATATATGCTGTATTTTGGAGTAATTGTGCCAAGTCCAGGGTAATTGCGCGAACTAGCTAAAAGTGCTTTTCTGGCAACCATGCATATAAAGAGCACTTTTTTTAGTGTACGCAATTACCCCAAAGTACGGTGCATATATATATATATATATATATATATATATATATATATATATATATATATATCTGATGAGTCTTTATGAGGATGAAATACAGAAAATTATGTGTACGTTATTGTCATATATATTAACATATGTATACATATAGGTTAAATTAAAAACCCAGTTTTCTCTTAAATAATGAGTTGCTATATATTATGTGTGTGTGTTTCTTGGCTAAAAGTAATGAATTTATTCAAATTTGACTAAAAAAAATTTATAGAAAAACGTAAGCATGTAAAATTATAAATTTTATTATTTCTAATGGTTTTCTGCTCTTTATCAACTTATTTTATAAAAAAATGAAACTTATAAAAAAAAACTGAACATTTAATTTTGTGCAATATCATTTTTTCCCTTACATTTAAGTCAGTGAAGTCTATGAAAAGGAAAAAGAAAATGGTCGTCTTACAATGAACCTATAAACCTTTATCTTCTTGTTAAGAGTAAATGTTTCCTTTAGCCAACAAACTTATTTCAAAACACAAGTTCTTCTCAGTCTCCCTAAAGATTTTTGCAAATGTTTTGTGTTTGTTCAGTTTTAAAATTCACTTTGTTTTCTTTTTGGCTTGTGCATATTTGTGGACAGAAATTTCACATTATGGGGTGTATGGTATGTTTGGTTTGAAATGTTTGGCTATTTGAGAGTATTATAGCGTTTTTTGTTTGTTTTTTTTATCTGATTATGAGTTATTAAATCTAAAACATAATTGGACATTTTTAACAAGGGCTAACAAAACAAAAACAGGCATGAAAAGAATAAAAAACAAAAAATGTTACCAAAGGCAAGATAAGTTACTCTTTTACTTACCTGGATTTTTTTGTGATTTAACTTATTTTAAAGTGTTTATTTACTTCAAAACAAAACTAGTGCAAAGTCTCGAGTTAGAACCAAAAAATAGAAGTCTTGTTAGTCATGTTGACCCTTGATAATCACTGAAAAATTGAATAATTAACAAAATGCTGGTAGAAGCTCAATAAATGTCACAACAATGAAAAAATATAAGTTTTACAAGTATTTTGTTCTTTCGATTTTCAGGCAATTATTGATGATCAACATGACTGTAATGAGATCAGCGTTTGTTTTAACAGATTTGACACTAGTTTTGTTTCAAAGCAAAACACTTTAAAATAAGTTAAACACACAAAAACAACTTATCCGAGTAGGTAGAAGGGTAACTTATCTTGAATTTGGTAACATTAATTTGTTATATGTTTGTTCACTCTTTTTTTTGTTTTGTTATCTAATGTTAAAAATGGTCGGCTAATTTTGTCTCGTCTATGTATCTGCTATTTGGCCATTTGAGTAAAGGATGTAATATATGGCGTCTTTGTCAAATGCAAAGAAATTCATAATTTTTTTTTTTTTTTTACCAAGATAAATTTTTAATTACAACAAAAGCAAATGTGGATTTATCTTATAACCATCATTATGTTATGAAAATATGGCAAGTTAGCTACACAGAATTTTCTGCATTTCATCCAGGCTATTGCCTGATGAATCCTTATGATGGTGTAAAAACAGAAAATTCTGTGTAGCTTAATTGCCATATATATATTTTCAATACTTACTACCTAGCTTTACTCATGTATTGAGCACCATTGAAATAAATACTCAAATAGATACATAAAATTTGATGTTATATATATATATATATATACACGCACAACCCAGCCTCCTTTTATTTCCCTATTTACTTGCCTCCCCATAAGGATAGGATGTGATACAAAGTCAAGCTAAAAGTGGAGTATCATCAGACTAGTTTTAAATAAAAAAAATAATTTCTAAATAATATTTTTCATTTGTGGTAGCCTTTAGATAAGCTGCAATATTAGAAGTCACACCATATCAGTTAAATTGATGTTATTGTTCTGGTCTATCCATTTTTCTCCATTCATCTCCATGCACACACCCATGTAAGCAAACTATTTTGGACACAATCTGACTGAGCCTGCCATGTAATCCAGCACATTCTTCTGTAACAGATTTAACAATTTTGACACAGGAATTCTTTTGTATGGGTTAGGATTGTGTGGATCTTAAAACCCGATGGTCAGATCACTCCACACCAAAAAATAGATGTCCAAGTAGCATGATCATGTGTCATTATGCTCTTGAGGAAGAAAGAATGGACGAAAATATTAAGTTTCTGAATTTTTTGAGAGAGAAGAGGATTAATTATTCGTATCATTTAGATTATTGGAACTACTGTCCTCATTTTGAGCATTATTTTTATAACATTTTGGTCAATGTGATCTCCGATTTTCTTCAGGTGTACCTTGTCAAACTTTGGAATCTTGCAGACCCATGGTGAATAAAGTACTTGGTAAAATTCAGTTGTAAAATAACACTTTCTGGAAGTTAAAGGTTTAATCCTCAGTGCAGGCGATACTAAAAATACAATTGTGAATTACTTACGACTTCTACACAGTCATGGCTGACAAAATGAGAGAATGCTACACCCATGGATGAAATTCTGTGCAGATTACCAAGTTTGACAAAGATTCTGAGTTCAATAAAATACATCTGAAAATGATCAAACGTTACATCAACTGAAACAATATGAAAATAACGCTCAAGATGAAAACAGTAGAAGAATCCAAATAATATGAGAATAGAGAAAATATCAGCCATATCCAATACTTAAGACATACCTTTTAATACAAAAATGTACTCAAAACAGAATTAGCAACATGGGGAAAGGGCTTAAAAACAAAATCTGATGAAATCAGAAACAAATCAACCTCAAATCATATTACTGCAATCTTATGCCAATTCAGTTAAAGCTCATGGCATTATAGCAAGCAAAATTTATTTCATTTTTTTTTTTTATTAGGGAAACTTTTACCCAAATAAAAAATAACATTTATATATATTTATATATATAAAAGAAAAAAAAAACTACTGTACTTAAAGGCAGTTTAATGTTTGGTTATGTAGATAATTTGGATAACAGATTTGCCACCGGATAAAGTCAGAAACTGTTGATAAAATAATTGAAAACAAAAAACAATATTGCAACAAAAATTAAATTATGTAAAGAGAAAAACGAATTAAGTCAAAACATATTGACTTTGAAAATAGCATTTTAGTAAAGTGAGATTAAAAAGGTATAATTAGCAATGTAAAACATCGAAAAAAGGGGGAGGTAAAATAAGAGAGAGAGAAAGGAGGTAAAATAAGAGAGAGAAAGGAGGTAAAATAAGAGAGAGAGAAAGGAGATTAAATAAGAGAGAGAGAAAGGAGATTAAATAAGAGAGAGAGAAAGGAGGTAAAATAAGAGAGAGAGAAAGGAGGTAAAATAAGAGAGAGAGAAAGGAGGTAAAATAAGAGAGAGAGAAAGAAGGTAAAATAAGAGAGAGAGAGAGAAAGGAGGTAAAATAAGAGAGAGAGAGAGAAAGGAGGTAAAATAAGAGAGAGAGAGAGAAAGGAGGTAAAATAAGAGAGGGAGAGCAAAGAGAAAGAGATGAAGTACAAGAGGAAGGCTGAATAACAGATATAAAGTGATGAAGAGAGAGGGATGCAAGACAGAAGAAACTGTGAGTGCATTTAACATGTGCATGCAATAATAAAAAAACAATTTTTCCCTTTTTTTTTGTAATTGTTTAACAAAAAGTTCAAAAATAAAATTATATCAAATTTGGGAGTCTTGTTTCAATAGAGGAACTTTGGAAAAAAAAACATCTAGCAACAATTAAACTTGTCTTTTTTTCTTCTTTATTTGGTAAAAAAAATAAGATTTAAGAAACTAATGTATTTAAAAACATTTTTTTCCTTTTTCGCTTCCACCGGATATGAACATAATTTCAAAGCTTTTAAATTTAAAAACTTCAATTTCTTTTTTTCGAATTTAAACATTTTTTTTTATCAATTCCCTAAGGGATGCCAAATAAAAAGGTCTCTTGACCCAAGAGTTAATTTATAATAGCCACATTTAATTTTTTTTGAAACAATCAACAAATATCATTTCACATCTACCAAGATTCAATCAATCAATAAATGTGTGTGTGTGTGTGTGTGTGTGTGTGTGTGTGTGTAAAATAACAAATGTAAAAGTAAAAAAAGGGTCTGCTTTTAAACCCTCATAATCTCAGTTTTCAACACATCAAAAAAAGAAAAAAAAGTTCTAGAAATTAATTTTATCAGTACACAATTATTTTTTCACCGAATTCTTCAAGACATTTCAAACAGCTTTTTTTTTTTTCAATTAAATTTGTGTCAAATCAGGTTTCATATTTTTGTCAGATCTGAAAAGTTTTTAAATTGCAGTGTCAAAAGCTGTTGAAAATCATGGCCACTAACTGCAAAGAGCCATTTTGATTTTTGCCCTACACAATTGTTGCTGCTGTTTAAGCCTGATCTAAGCCACTGTGGATCACAGCTATGAGTGACTACTCATGTGTTGCCCTCTTAGGAACCTCAAGTTCTCAGTTTGAAATGACATTTAGAGTCCATGTTTTGTCATTTTTTTTTTTTTTTCACAGCCGCCCGTTGATAAACAGAAAAGTGTTTACAAGGATTTTATTGGTGAATCCTTGAGAGAGAAAAAAAAATAACAGATGTAAATAAGATGCTTCACAATTTTTTTTTAGAGGAGGAGAGGAAAGGAGGAATGGAAGGAGGAGAGGTAAAGAGATAGGAGGGAGAGGAAAAGCAGAATACAGATACATCACTGAATTTCTGATATAAGTTCCAAAATCTTATTTTTTGCAGTTCTTTTTATAAAAGACAGAACCACCCTACTATGTGAGTGTATATATGCATATATGTATGTGTGTGTGCATATATATTTTTTATATATAAACTATATCAAATTTGAGACCACTAAGTCATATATAAAAAATTCTAGGTTAATATTTTCCAGAGGTGAAGCAACTAATAAATTTAACAAGGTTCATACAAGAGTGCTCAATACCGAAGTAGGGCAAGATATAACTTATTTGTTTTACATAAGCATTTATATGTTACTACACATTCATGAGCATGTTTCAGTCAATCAGTTACAAGTAACTAGATACCTCTTCAAGTGATACTGCTTATATGTATGGACACTATTTTTGTATGGTAATAATAGAGCTTTTTATTTTGTTATAAAGCTTTTCATTCATGCAAACATTTAGGTCCATATTTGCAGACATGTTTCAGTCAAAGCTATGAATTAGTTACACCTTAAACTGAACATTTTACATCACATTGAGAACAGTTTTGATTGAAATATGTCTGCCAATATGGAACTGAATAATGTTTGTATAAATAAAAAGCTTGGTACCATATATTAGTGATGTGACGATTCCAATATATTTCCTGATTCCAATACAATTAGAGATTCTTATTCTTTTTAAATCTCTAATTATTTAAGTATAGAGTGTTTTTTTTTGTCTATTCAAATTACTTTCAAACCCATATAATACGTGCATGTATGTTTGAAAATGTAAAAATATACTTGGGTGTACTCTATTAATTTTGGTTTTATGGCTAATTGAATATTACTAAAACTTATTTTTTCATTAGCAGAAGAAAATAAAAAATTAAAAGAATCGCTTTTGGCATCAGAAAATAGGCTCCAATTTTTACAATTTTGGTATCCCAAAAAGTTCTGATATTTTTGATTCCTGATTCCAACTAAGCGTCTCAAGACTAAAATAAAATTTCTTTAATTTAACTTCAATATATATATATTTTTTTTTAAGCCAAAAACAATGCGGAGGAAGACCAGAAAAGATGAAGTAAAAAAGAAAAACAAACAGATGTAGACGAGTATAGTTGAATAGAGGAGTGTCTAACCTTTATTTGACTATCATTCTTCACTTCAATGTATAATTATTTATTACCAAGTTGCTGGTATATCCGGTGTATCTAAAGTCCGTGGGTGGTGTAGAACTTTGATTAATTTCAAGAGAAAGGTACCTCTCTTTTTCAAAATAGAAGACAAAGTGGATTCAAGATGGCGGAGATATATTTCTTTACCAACAATGCTTCAAGCAAACTACTACCTACTCATATATATATATATATACATACAACAGTGTATAATATGATTAGAGCTCTTAATTTAACATACTATAATCCTAGATCATTTAAAAAGGCATTTTATTTATTAACGATTGTTTCTGTCCATCATATCTTAATTATAAAAGTCTGCTGACCGTCAGGGCATCATGACTTGCTTGAATTTTGCATTATAATAAAGTCGTATTTTTGTCGGTTTACAATTGAATTAATATGTACAAAAGGTACACTGTTTCACAAATTAATTGTCATACTGAAAACAGACTTATACACACTTATTTCAGCATGATTTCTATATATTTATTCAAAAGAAATCTACATTCAATGAATATCTTCATTTGCATATTTCATTTAAGAAAACATTTTAATAATTAGCTCCATGTTATTGTTTGTTGTAATCATTTTAACTGTTCTATTTAGAAATATTATTTAAAGTTTTAATTTATTTTTAATTATTAATAGCAGACAACAGTTGTGTATAAAACGGAAGTAAACTTATTTAAGCTATGGGAGTTATTTCCTGTTTGATTTTTATAGACTAAGATGGATACGTTTCATGCTTCTCTAAATCCAATATGTTTATAAATGGAGTCTTTTTGAAAATGGTACATTAAATATATTAACACTAGAAGTGTTGCAACTGGGATAGTTTTACATTTCATTTCATGCTTGATGGCTTCCATTATGTATTTGCATCAACTGTATATTTCCGCCATCTTTGTTTTGAGAGTACAATTGGTAGATATTACCAAATATTGTATACCCAAAAGTCTTGTTCGATTACGCATATAAAAAACATGCACTGTCTCTTTTTTGTTTTATTTTTTGCTTAATGACACAGCAATGCCTGGCCTGCTAAAGCTAGTATATATATATATAAGCCTGTATGTAAGCCTGAAGAGTCCTAGAATGGATGAAACGCGGAATATTCAGTGTAGCTTAATCACCATATATATTTTATAACTTACTAACTAGCTCTACCTACATATTGAGCACTTTTGAAGTAAATACTTAAAGTTTATGCATAAATTTATACTTTCGTATATTAATTTTATGTGAGTAAATTAAGTAGTTATATATATATATAATAAATGTTTATTTGCATAGTTTAACTTATGTTGATGTTCTATCTTAAATACCGATTTTTTTTTAGGATAAGATTAAATTAATGAATATTAATATTTGTATTACTACTTTGAATATATATGTCATACATATTCATTCTATTTTTTATTTTCTTTACATCTACGTTGTGCACTACAACTTCATGTCTTCTCACATTGAGAAATTTAGACGTTATAAAGAGGATAACCTCTATTGCAATTGCCAATCCACAATTCCTGGATGATATTACTGTTTTTATGCTTTTTATTACTGTTTTTATGCTTTATGAAGATGTTATTACTGTCCCATATACAGCATTTGGTATTCCTAAATATAGGCGACCACCTATTGGTCTCCTTTGTTTAGATCTGAAACTAACAGTACTGATGTTGTTCAGATCTTCTGTAACATAAAAAAAAAATATTACTTCTTAATTTTGAATTTTTCTCAATTAACAAGCACTCTGCTGGGGATTCTCTCCCACTAAACTTTGCATAGAAATATGTGTGTGTGTGTGTGTATGTGTGTATATAAATGTCTAACTGATACTAAACCGAAGAAATATACAGAAAAGAAAAAACTGATTAACATAAATTGTATCAATTCAAAGTTTTGTCATCAAAACAAGTGATAATGCTTAGCTTAACATATAAATGCTCATTTTGTGCAGTTAATTTCTTTAAAAAAGATTTTTTAAATGGATAGAAGGGTCTTTATTACTAAAATAAAATCTGTCCGGCAAATGTGTAGATTAGTTTCCCCACTCACAATTGTGACAGAATCAAAAAAAAAAAAAAGTTTATGGAATGAGCAGTGGTCAGTAATTTCTGTGATGTACCTGCATTGATTGAAATGAATCTTTAAAGAGAGAATAAAATATGTTGAAATAAAAACGAAATGTGTATTGCTCCTGAATTTCATTCTTTTGAAAATGACCAAACACCTTTTTCTTTTTTTCCACTTATTTCTTTGTTTATTTTACGAGGATCTTTCATCTTCAAACAGGTAACCCCATTTCTCAAAAACTGTTAGTAGTTTAATTTTTAAAATTTAGTTTAAAACATAACAACTAAATGTACAAAATAGAGATTTTTTTTCCCCCCTTTTTGTTCATTTACCTCCCAAAGCATCATGTCCTTGGAGGGAGAGGTTAGTGTGATAGAAGATTAAAGAAAGAAAAGCTGCCCCACCAGGGGAGGATTTAAAAAAAAAAAAAAAAAATCTTCCTGGTTTTGCTTCTGGCACAGAGTCAGATATAATAATAGAAAAAAAAAAAATCTTTAATGGGAATGGGCATCCCCACTTAAGCAGTACAAATTGTACCAGCAGTTGTCCACAGCCAACAGGGTGAGGAGTATTTTTTTTTTATTATTCCTTTCTCTTTCTTTCGTTTATTGGTTATCTAGGGCGCGGAGGTATTTGGCATCAATTAAAAACGGAATGATTTTATGTCTGAAAAGAAAAAACAAAAATCTTTTAAAAATATAAAAAAAAAGTTCTGAAATTTTTTAAACGAAGATTGATAATTTTAATTATTTTCTCAAAATGTTTTTGAACCGATGTAACCTGATGTGGCTTTTCGGACGTGGAACGATAAATTTGTCGTCTAAAGAAAACACCACAGCTTTATTTTAAAACTTTTATTGAAAAAATTCAGGTAACTTGATTATGTAGTAGAGCTGAAAACTATTCAATATAGCTGCCTTCAGCCTCAATCATTGCCTTGATATGGATCCAGAACCAGGAGTATGCTTTTTCCACAAGCATGGGCAGAAAGCTCAATGAATACTTGGCAGATGGCAACGATCAGGCTGGCTTTGGTGTTGTGGGCAGTCATGTTAGTGATGTTCTTGAAGTATGACCAAACGAAGTAGTCCAATGAATTCAGGTTGGGGGTGGAGAGGGCCAGTGAAAGCAAAGCCATGGTCTCTTTGAACTTGTGGGCCAGTGTTGAGTCCTGCTGCCACACCCAGGGTCTGCCAGCAACCACCTGATTTCACCAGGGGATCACCACACTCTTCAGCACATCCAGGTACACTTTGGTGTTGACTTTCAAGCTGACTTCAAAGATGTGAAGTGACATAATGTGGCCCTCACTTGAAACCACACCAAAGACCATAACCATGACCGGAAATTTAGTTTTCATCACCCTGGGCACGTCCCTGTTATTCGTGGCAATCTAGCGATGCATTTTGAGAGTGCTGGCAATGGTCCTGTTGTCATAACTTGGATCAGTAGAGAGCAAGAGTTGTACAGTGGTGTATCTTCGATCTCACTAGTTGAACATTGTGTCACTTTCAGACATGATAGAAGGCTCCTATCGCTCTTGGGATTTGTACACAACTGGCCAACTAGTAGATCTGCAACAAAAAGAAAACCAGTTTTCATCAAATGGAAATGGAATCATGCCATCTTTTCTAGGACAACACTATTATCATTCCACAATGTATGCATGGAATTTCAAACTGAACCATTTATTTAATCCACAAGGACAGATTTTTCACATCCATTAGCCATAAGTGGGTAGAAATGTTAATTACAGTTGACATAAACATATAGTGCAATGCTTAAAAGCAATCAATTTTAAGTGATACACTTCTGGAAATTAAAGGTTCAATCTTCACTACAGACAATAACTAAAAAAAAAAAATCACATTTCTACCTGGCTGTAGCTGACAGAACAGAAATAACTTGTGGATAAAATAAAGCACCCAGTTCAAAATTCTGTATAGGTTTGCAATTTTGACAAAGCTTCACAAGTTTGAAAAGATGCATCAATTGAAAGATTTTGAAAATATCAATCAAGATGAGAACAGTAAATCCAAATTATCAATCTTTTTCTAAAATATTCTGAACGAATATATATTTTTCTAATGATAGCTTAAGTCACATTTGAAATATTGATAGCTCAAGTCGTATTTGAAATAATGAAGTCCAAGTTGTGCAAGTTATAATTTAATGAATGGTTATATTCTTTTTCATCAACACTGGGGACTGAAACAATTCTACATAAAGGATTTCCAATAAAAGACAAACTTTCTGAAACTTAGTAAATCGTGATGCTACTGCCTTAGTGTAGCTAGTTGCTGGAGCTTCAATCCTTAGGCCCAGCAAGGTGAGATTGAAGCCATCCACTAATTTCTGTAATACCTATGGGCCTTGATTACATTAAATACATCCACTAGTAGATATAAGGTGGATGTATATATGCATTTGGCTGAATGATAGATTGAATGCGACAACCGGGTGAAAATGAGAAATGATTGCTTTGGTTTAAGATTTTGATTGATGAAAACAGAAAATGTCAACTCGAGAATTGACCGTTGATCCTGACTCAGAGTTTGGATATGAAATCATATTTGTCCTTAGAAAGCATGAGTTAGGTCAGTTGGTCTAGTATAAACGATTGATCAATCATCTTTCAACAAAAATCGATGTGGCACAATTGGTAGATGAGGAGAAATCGCACTTCTGACAATACCCTGAGTATAAATTGTATTGCACAGTTGTTTTTCGTCAGTGAATTTGGTTGAGTTCAATTCTACAATTTGACATAAACTTTATTTAGACAGAGACAGTTTGGTTTGATGTAAGCAGATCAGTTCCAAACATGTACAGATGAAGAATCTTCAAGATATTTGGAGATTCATGAAACTTCTTTTAAAAATAGCAACTTAGAATCCCAGAATCATACTAACTCCAAATGACATTGTAAAAGAATGTTAGAAAGTCTGATTGCAATAGAAACCCAGAGAAAGTAAAGGAAAAACTAAGTTAAAACAAGCAAGAAAACCCATTTCACTGCCTCTCATACAGTGTTCAATGCTATTGATGGAGTATATGAAAGCGAGGGAAAACATGGATAATAATGTGTTAATACGTTACATTAATCATTTCACTCTTTATATAGTTTTCCCTCCTTTTTTATTTGTGTTCCCAAACTGTTTGCATTTTTTTTTTTCAAATATGTTTGAAAAATCAAAATATGGACCAGTGTCGTTCTTGCATATGTTGCTTTTTTTGTTTTGTTCTCTCTCTACCATCATGCTAAGAAGAAGGGCACATCAACCCATTGAGAGAGGACTTCCCATGAAAAAAAGACAACCCATTTGTTGAGGAACTTCTATGCACCACAGTACGTACATCGATTCTATCACATTTACATGTAGAGTCACAAGAATGCTAGAACTTTACACCCTTTTGTAAGCGTATGGTGCTGATTATGGATAACAGTAACTTCCATTGATAGCGGTCATGTATGGCATTATATAAATATTTTTGCCTATTCCTATTAATGTGGTATTTTTAAATAAAAAATGTATATGCATTACATGCATGCATATATACATATACACACATATATGATGTTTCAGAAAGTCATATTGATGCACATATTGAAAGGGAGAGCACTTGAATGTCTACTAGATACTATCCTTGAGTGTCTGTACAGGGGTTTGTCAGGACAACCTGTATGAAGATAGTTTTCCCTAGAAATAAACCCAGACTAAATATTCAAAATAACAGTATTCACAGCACAAATAAAACCTCCTCAGTATGGCTAACCCACACTGGCTTATACAAGAAATGAAAGACGACAATTTTTTATAAACATTATTTAAAAGCAATATACCATTATTAAGTCAGGACAATTCAATGTACCATTATTAAGTCAGGACAATTCAATGTACCATTATTAAGTCAGGACAAGATGGTTTTGTCACTTTTGTTTTGTTCATTTCTTGATATCCATTGTTCTTGTATATTCATTAGTAATTCTACATGGCTAAAGCTCAACTTGATCCATTGCAGAAACAATTCATAGTTGCAAAAATTAAACCAGCTAGGCATATAGGTAATAAAACGTTATGACCTATTCGAAGCATTTTTGACATATAAAATCATACCACTATATATATATATATATATTTTAACAGGCTGCCTGGCATTGCCTAATCATAAAATATGCATAAATATTATATTTTAATGCAGATTTCTTTACAAACAGAAATACTATGGGTATTAAACGTAATGCTAAATTCCTTAAAAAAAAAAAAAAAAAACTTTAAAAGACAGAGAGAAACTGAGACATGTGCACGTGAGTAATATATATTTTTTTAAACAATTCACTTCTTGTAAGTAAAAACACTCGAGCTGAGATGAAAATTAAAACCTAAAGATAGGTAGTCAAGTATGATAACCATTAGGACAGATTGACACAATCTTTAAAAGGTGCCTTTCAAACCTACTTCTTAACATAAAGCTTTCATGTTGGCTAAACAGAATATCCGATAATTGCCAAGTACCAATTTCTAAATTTTCAGCCCTTAACATCCTTCTTTTTTTTTTTTTCAGATAAAAACTGATTAAAGAGTTTTCCATATGTCTGAATACCCTATATTCCAAATTTCAAGTCTGTATATCAAATATTCATTGAGTATATAGGTTGAGAAGTATTCTCACACACACACATTCTCACTTATATATATATATATATATATATAGGGCTACATCCAGAGGTGGGATTTGGAATTTTTCTGCAAAGAACAGGGTTGCTGAAATTCTTTGCTACCTTTGTATGGCATGTCCAGCAGAGCATAGCTCACTCACTATGTAGAAGTTATTATCTATTCGGGATTCTGGGAGGCCATACTTGCTGGCATGCAACATTGCATTGAGAAAAACACATCACAGTTATGTAAAGATATGTCTTTATTAGTCAGGAGTGGAAGAATCTCACAAAACTTGCCCCATGCAACTCTGCACAGATAGATAGTGCATGCTTTACATGTGCCTCCTGGACATTAACTATCTCTGAGTTAGCAGAAAGACTCAACAACATCTAAATTGTTTTGTTCATCATGACAGGGTCTTGAAGCCTTCTGTCTATTGTAGGAGCTCTACCAAGACATCTCGAACAGTGATGAACACATATACACATGTGACTAGTCAGAAGCATACATTCTCATTGAATCTGAAATTAATACTTACCTAATTGGAATCAGAAAAAAGATGAGTATAGGGAAGAACATTTTCAGGTAGGGAAAGGGAGCAAAACCAAATGCACACAGGATAATCAATTGGATAACTTGAAGTCCCGTAAACAAGTGGATCTTTCTCTGGGGTACTTGTCTAATATAATGGTTGGGGGGATAAGCAGCCTGAAAGAAATGAACAAAATGCATTAAAAAACAAACAAAAAACTTAATACTCAACATACTCTTATTTCTAAAAATCTTTTTTTTTTATCAATACTTTGCGTGTTCACACGTCTATAAAGAGCAAAGATATTTTATTTATAAATTTTAGATTGGTTGTCTAAAATTTACATTTCATTGACTCTAGGTATTAAAAATGTGGTTTTATCCTGGCCGTCACACTTAAGTTTGTCTTTATTAAATTTTAAATGTGGTTGGCTTAGCTAATACACCAATAAGCATAGCCAGGTTTAATTCAATTCAGTTAATTTGAAAAAAAAAAAAAAAAAAAAATGCTTCATTTGGATGATCGAAATTTACACAGAAATTCGCATTGAATTGATATATTGTTGGCACATTTATTACCTCCCTTGGAGTTCAAGGTCCAGGAGTGCAATTGAAATCAGTAGTAAAATAGTTTCTTTTGATGTTTGCATAAACATTTTTTCTGGTGCAGAAGTGAATAATAGGTCTTTATAAGAAGCCTATACACAATAAGACAACACTCATGCTAACCTGTGTACTTTGGACATTATAATAAAATTGTGCTGAATTCTGTGGTAATAACAAAAATATGCTGATTTATTTCTTGTCTCCCAATATATGGCTGCTATTTTAAGTTCTTCAATATGTAACACTTAATATTAATAAAATTACACGGTTATGCTTTATGAAAATTCATGATGACATTTACAAAAAATACACATTTTTCAATTACATAAAGGTTGTTGACAGGAAATGCAAAATAAAATTTTAAACGTTAAAACACAAAATGAAATTAACCATATCTTTGTCTGATAAAAAAATTTTCTCATACAAGAGACATTGCTAGTCTTTCCCTACTTTATTGTTGTTATTCACAAGTTACTCGACTGAGCTTCAATCTCTGGTTCCTTCCTAAAACAATAAGATGAACTCATCTCTCTACCACCACTAAAAAAAAAAAAATGTAAAATGTATGCTTTTTTTGTATCTACTTAAAACCAATACATAGCATAATCACATTGACACGCTAGTTCGTGTTAGATCACTAAAGTTAAGCAACATTGAGACTGGCCAGTACCAGATGTGCAATCATTTGGAAATACCAAGTGCTGTACATAAGAGGATGTTGAGACTTTCGGCAGTTCGTGCATCCCACCTGGCCTTTAGCTATCTCAATCTATCTTACCGCTGAATCAGGCTGGCTCTGTAAAAACCAGCTTCATCTACTATATAAATCTTACCTGTCTGTTAGTGTGTGTGTATGTGTGTGTGTGTGTGTATGTCTGTCTAAAACTTTCGATAGAGGCGACGGATTTTCACTAGATCAGTATCGTTTTGAAGCCCAACCATTCGAATGACAAATATCAAAAAATTGTCTAAAAAACATTAATTTCTTCACCCTCAACTGGGCACTTCTACAGAGAGGGGTCACTTTTTTCGCCAATATTTTCAAGTCATTGCTTCTTTTCGATTATCTAGCCTTAATTCCAAACACCTGGGCAATGCCTGGCACCCAGGTTAGTTTTAAATAAACTACCAGCACATGTTATCCATCATCTCTAGAATGATCAGATGGTCTACATCTTTCCAGTGGATGAACAACTTACCGAAAACTAAATGGAACCTCAAATTCATAGAATACATTGTTATGGAGACTGCCTCACTGCACACTACAATATGGCCTTCTTCAAGTTCAATATCAACAAATATTTGCTGAGCCATCATTGTTTTATACTTGTAGTTATTTTAAAATATTAAATAAACATGATAAAGGTGTTGGATATATTTTTAAGATTCCAGTTTTTGCATGGTCATTTCAATAATAGTTATTACAATAAGGTGTTATTTTATTTGAGCTTTAACTCTTAGTTGATAGGTTTACAAGTTTCAGCCATGTTGTTTATCTCCGTCACAGATTATAGTAACTATAACCTTCTTAAAGTTTAACCTTTCCTCAGAACAGGAGGGGAAAAAAAAACATTGTTTACCAAGAGGTGTTGGACTGAAGGAATAAATTAAATATCGTCTCTTACAAAGTAATTTTATTACTTGTATTGAACTATGCAGTACAATATTACTTTCTGAGTATCAGCCAACTATTCCTCTGGTCGTTGTCAGGTGGTAACCGTGACGGGATAGGAACTCTGAATCTCCTAACTGCATCCACAGCAATTACTGCCTTCCGTAGTTGTTGTCATGGTCTCACCACGTTTTCGCCAAGTAAGCCTCTGGCTGGCTTTGGGTAGGATTGAAACCGCTATCTTTAGACAATTCTCATCAGGAACCATAGAGATTCATCGTCTCTATCCACTGCCCCACGGTGCAGTGGATAGAGAAGTTGGCCAAAATGTGGGGAGACGACGACAACTACTGAAGGCAATAATTGCTGTGGATGCAGTTAGGAGATTCGGAGTTCCTATCCCGTCGCAGTTACCACCTGACGAAGGCCAGAGGAATAGTTGACCGAAATGTGAAACATCTAAGAAAGATGAGGATAATAGTCCGCAATAAATACATACTCATAAAATAATACTCTAAAATACAATAAATAATACTCATCTCAATAATGAATTCCAAATAAAATAATATATAAATATCAACTTTATCAAGAAATATTTGGTTATTCAATATATTTCTCATTCCATGCTCGTAATGATAACGTGTAAATCACATAAAAATGAGAAAAATGCATACAGACATATGAGAAGGTAGTTTGTTTTATGGCAACGACCCTTTTTGGTTTATTTGATACAAAATTAAGTGATTTATACTTCAAATTCTTCATATCTCGAAATATTTATTCATGTTGCTTTTTTTGTAGAGGAAAATTGTCGTTCTTGCTTTTCACTTTGCAGAACATGACTGAGTTTTGCAAAGGGAAATTGACAAAAAACAATAACATCAATGTTTACTGCATTTTAAGTCAGAAGTACCAGTATCTTCAGACAGGCTGATCTGGCAGTAGCAGATACGAGAATGTTTTCTCATCGATATGGAGATGAGAATAAGAAATTGTGTTGCAGCATGAGTTACCTACTCTTTGAAGAGTAATCGTATTCTATCAGATAGAAGAACAGTTGTTTATGCATCACAACAGTGTTCCAAACTTCTATTTGGACGAACTTGCTTTTCAATAAGTAGCTATATTTATAAATTGTAAGTTTAAAACAAACCCACCATACATTCACTATCACTCAAGCAAATCTCTTATGGTCATATTAAAAAAAAATATATTGTATCAAAATTACCAAAATACTGATGTGGTTATAGTCACATCCTAATTTCTGGTGTGGCTGCTACCGAAAGATGCAGCAAGGCAAATCAGTTCCTTCACTTTTTTTCTCTCATGCCTATATCTCCCCTGTGCATGTATTCTTTGTTTTTTTTGATCGTTCATTTTTATTTAATAATCACCGAAAAGCTTTTTTTCAGTCATATTTTAATTAAGAATTATTGAAATTAGTTTTATTTTTTTTAAAGAATTATTAAAAATAATTTAAAAAACCTTTTAATTGGGGTAGGCTATAGAAATAACATTTTTCAAATAAATGTCAAAAGTGGCTTATTACCTTCATTTATATGTAAATAGATGGGAACAAGTGATTTTGTTCAACACGGGTCAAAATTGGAGGGTCGCTGGCCCCAAACGTGATTTGACCGCGTCGACGCGTGAAAATGGCCCAAATTTCGCCCCCGAACACACTTAATCATTTATTGAAAGCCACAGGGTGCATTTTTTGACTATAAACGCATTTGTATCATTAAATCTAACATTCCCATTGGCTATCCCACAAGTATAGGTTTTTTTAGGGTATCTCAGAGTTAAAAATGGGTCAAAATTACCCCCAAATTAGCCAAAAATGGTCGGAAATCACGGATTTTCCAAAATGCACCTCCCATGGGCCCAAAGACACCTCTACATGGCAGAAACTGTTGGGAAATGCTTGAAGCAGGCACTCTAACTTTTGCACTGTTAATGAGGGGTATAAGGACCTTTAAAAGGGGCTAAATATGGCCGATTTAGCCAAAGAGAGTCAAAAAGTCCCTAAGAATCAACATAGGTTGTCAAAAAGGGGCTTAATTTGAGTTATAGATGGAAAATTACCACATAAGGAAATGTTTTCTTTCTGTAACAATGCAATGGCATCTTTAAATAGACACGATAACATTGCATTGCATTAATTGTGAATTTGATTGAACTTTGCTTTCTTTTTCAGTTAGTAAAATGCAATGAACATGGCTGGTATAGCAGGGCAGATTGACGAAGATTATAATTACGACGATTGGACTTATCTTCTGCTTGATTCTCTTCCAACTGAGGCTGAACGTGTTCAAGCTGTGCAACATCATGCTGCCAAATATGGTACCACGACACAGAAAAATCATATTCACCAGTTCTTGCGATTACTACAATTGTGGCAGAAAGCCTTTGGAAGTGATGTTCGTTATGCTACAATACCTGGGATAAAACAAACTTGATCGATCGCTAAAAATTTACGACAAAGATGTCTACAAAGCAAAGGGTTCCAGACGTGTGAATATGATTAAATGGAAACGAGAGCACCATGTCCTTCTCAATATACTTTCAAAAGATGTGAATCCTGATGAATTTGATGTATATGAACGAAGATTCTTTGTCGATCAAAAGTCTCTCTCTTGCAAATGGCTCATTGACACTTTCCACGTCGATATGGAACATGAACGGTTTCTGGCAGAGCAAGAACTACACAATCGTTTGGATTTGGACAATGATCAATTTGAAGTGGAGGATATGTGCTAGAGAATAATGATGTGATTGACGAGCTCTTTAATGCATTATATTGATATTTTACTGTTGAATGATTTTAAAGTAATGTGAAGTGAAGCTGTGTCTTGAAATAACAAAATAATTCCTTTGCTAATTACTCATACCTTTTATCAAGTTATTCAATATATTGGTTACAAATCGAGAAATAGCGAATCGAGGGCCATTTCATCAATTTTGGGGTAATTATGAGAACAATATGAATTCAGACTCTTCTTGGACAGCATTTTATTGACATTCAATGTTCAATTTACACTTAATTACTTTCTGAGAAGTTGATGTAGTAAAGTTACGATGTTTCTAAAAAGTATTATTGATGAATGAACTAATGATTCATATGTTATGTACCGTAAAGCGTAATTTTGTCATTTTTGGATTGTTTTGACCCTTTTTACATCCCCCAAAGATCTCTAAATACCCTAAATACAAATGGATAAGATAACAGGGTGGTTATTTCAGTCTTCCAACTGTAAAAAGCCATACAGGAGTGTTTATAGGAGCCCGATGAGATATAATACCTACATTTTGGGGATTATCTGTGATTTTCGTTCATTTTTGGCTAATTTTTGGGTAAATTTGACCCGTTTTGGACCCTTAAGATACCTTGAAAAGCCCTATATAGGTAGGATAGCCAGTGAGAATGTTAGATTTAATGATATAGAGCCATTTATGGTCAAAAATTGCACCCTGTGTGGCTTGGGAGGTGCATTTTGGAAAATCCGTGATTTCCAACCATTTTTGGCTAATTTTGGGGTAATTTTGACCCATTTTTAACTCTGAGATACCCTAAAAAACCCTATACTTGTGGGATAGCCAATGGGAATGTTAGATTTAATGATACAAATGCATTTATAGTCAAAAAATGCACCCTGTGGCTTTCAATAAATGATTAAGTGTGTTCGGGGGCGAAATTTGGGCCATTTTCACGCGTTGACGCGGTCAAATCACGTTTGGGGCCAGTGACCCTCCAATTTTGACCCGTGTTGAAAAAAATCATTTGTTCCCATCTATTTACATATAAATGAAGGTAATAAGCCACTTTTGACATTTATTTGAAAAATTTTGTTTCTATAGCCTACCCCTACTTTTAAAACTATTTTGGGAATATTATGTATTGGATACATTTTTTTAATGATATTTGAAATTTTGTTATTTGATTTCAATAATTTTTTTTTTCACATACTTTCAGAAACATTTTTTTTACTCATGTTCACCCCCTAACAAGGCATATCGCCACTTGGACGTAAGGAGTTACTATTTTGGGACCATGCCTAGGAAAGATTAACAAGATGCTGGTTTATGTTACATTGAAACTTCTGCATATCAGTACAGTGATGAAGCAGATAGCAGGAAGGGAATTCGAAAGTCTAGTTGTTCAAGGGAAGAAACTATTAGAGTAGAAAGCTTTCTGGCATTTATGAACATCAACAGTGAAGGGGTGAGATTTTGTTACTTAGCAGGTTTGTTGAGGATATGTAGGTCGAGGGGGCACAAGTGCAACAAGTTCATCAGAACACATTCCATTAAAATACTTGTAAAACAAGCACAAAGATGCAACATTGCAGCAGTGATGGGACAGGGGGGTTGGAGCTTAGTTGACAAAGTTGATTAGATTGCAAACTGTTTTTTGATCCTATCCAAGAGGGAGAGGCTAATGGTAGATACACCAGCCCAAATGTGGTAATAATACTCCATGCATGAGCAAATGGTGACCTTGTAGAGGTATAGGATACTCTCAGGTGTTTGTAGTCTCTTAGCTCGATAGCGGGAACCCATCTTCTTTGCAGCAGCCTTCGCAATATCCTCAATGTATTTTTTCCAGTTCATATTACCCATGAATATTAGGTTGAGGAGTTTGAAGGAAGAATTCTCAGGTAGGATGTTATTTGCCATGGATATGGGTGGTTGGAGAGGTATCTTGTGATAAAGGAGAGCAGCTTAGTCTTACTAGCATTAAATGTTAACATCCAGTTGCGGACCCATTCCACTATGGTCTAAGGATCATTTTCTAATGATTCTGCCATTGTCTTAGATTTGTTTACACCCGTTCTACCCTCGTGCATGTTATAGAGTGTTATATCATCAGCAAATATACTCATCTTGAAAACAATATTATATTATAATATTTATTATATAAATTCAAATAAAAAATTTATTTAAAAAAAAAACATTTTTATAATTTCATAAACATATTTCATATAAAATTTCAAATAAAATATATATTTTTTTATTTTATTAAAAGTGCAATTAAAAATTGTGTTATTTTTATGTGTATAATTTTGTTAATTTTGATGGTATACTTTCCAATAATGTCCTTTTCTTATATTTTATTTAAATAAATCTCTTAACAATAGAAATACTGAAGACCAATAAAAATGACCAGAAGTAAGAAAGTATGTTAGCTGACTATAACCACTGATGCATATTTATATGAATAAATGCAAAAATGTTTTGTGTTCACAAAGAAATGTTTATTTAAAAGTTTAGTTTAAAAGTAAAGAATTTTGCAAAGCTGGCAAAAGTCATCTAGTAGAAAATAGAAACAACATGTATAAATTACAGAGGTAAGAATCCCACACACATCCAGGCACACGAGAAAGTGTCTCAATGTTATTGATACAGAGATGAGAATAAGAAAAAAACGAGTTGTTGCAAGAGTTACCTGCTCTTTGAAGAGTAAGCATATTCTTTCAAACATCTGATTGTCATAAAGTGCTGTCACAGCAACGTAAAGGAATAACCCATACAACACAGGAGTTGGGATGTATGCCAAGTAGTGCAGACCAAAGAGTGAAAATCCTATGGCAACATGGGAAATTATAGCAGTCAAGCGAGTCTCTCGGACATACACGATTCTGGAAAAGATAGAAATTATTCATTAAAATAAAATAAAAAAAATAAAAAATGGAAAACATAAGATATAATTATCAATGAAAAATTAAAAAAAAGAAACTGCAGTCAGTTTATATTTCCTGTCTCTATGATGGCATGTTCTGTGAAATTTGCAAAACTAACTGTTGTGGTGGCCACCTTACGGATAACAATCTATATATTAATGCGATAATGTGTTATTTTGTGTCATGCTTACATTTTTTCCCTTCCAAGTGACTATCGTTTAATTGTTATGACCTTCCATTGTTTTGTAATAAATAATTTTACCAAGAATTCCTCATAAGTTTTGGTTTCGGTTTCAATTATAACTGAAGAAACTAAAGTTATAAATATATACATATATTTTTTTCTTCATAAGTTTTGGTTCAAACTGATACACCCAAGTCATATGGATATATATTTTTGAAATCACAATTTTATAATATATAAGAATCGATAAAAAAATTAACTGTATAATAATATATATGAAATCTGCATAAATTAAAATAACATATTTAAGCGTATTTTATGACCAGGCTACTCCGGACGTCTCTGCTAGCTTAGATAAATATTTTTGCAGTTTTAACAAAAGAGATACAATAATATCAGGGCGTCTCCATTTACGCTGAACATACACAGAATGCTAACTTCAATATATCATATATGAACGAGTCCGCTGTGGAATTTCCATAGGTCCTGCTAGTGAACTCTAATTCTAACTAAAAACTGGGAAAATAATCTGGGCGTTACGCACAAGTTATGCATGCCTAACAGTTGGACAGAGACGTGTAACTATCCTATTTGTTATATTTGCTTGTCTTTTCAATACATTTAGTTTCCACTAAATACAGAGTATGGTCTTTCTGATGAACCCTTGCAGTCAACAACGCTAACAACAAAAAAAGATACTTAGTGAACAAATAATTAATAACTTTATATGCAAAACAAAAGTAAATAAAAATTTTAGAATAAAAACAATTGTCGAAATAATTAAAAATTAATATCTATATATAAAGTTAATCATGTGTTTATATATATTTGTATGTACAGGATTCACTGTTGAACTAATTAACCGATATGAATTTTGGAAGACAGTTGCCTGGGGTATTAATGCGGTCTATATTTAGTTTAAAGATTCTAGACATAAGGTTTAGTATTTGGATGCTAATATCTAACGAGAATACTGTCAGAGACATGGTTGATCAGTCCTGGATCGAGGAAAAATGGTAGGTGAAATATAACTAACACCGTCTTGCAAGTTTAGTCTAAAGCAGATGAAGGCCTGGTCATCTGATTCTGGATTGTGCTTGCCTTACTGAATGAGTGGCCATAGTCAGAGCTGATATATCCTTTAGCAGGAGACTTTCGGTGTACCTTTCGATGTCTCTCCCTGGCGGCTCTACTAGTCAGTATTTATAGCTTAACCAACCAATCATATTCTTGTAAAAAAGAACCCGGATGTACTCATATTCATTAAATAAGTGAATATAAAAGTGGTGCAAAACTGTTCTGTTCAGGGAATGAATTAATCTTCTAGTCTTTACTTAAACATAAAAGGCACTTTGCGTGTGAGAGTTTGTTCCCTATGAACTCTGAAATGGCTGAATCGATTTTTTTTTTTTCTATTGCACACAAATGTAGTTTATGTGTCTGGGAGTGTTCTAAGATGGTTTTGTATTGGAATACCTCCGATAAATATCAAAAATCGATAATCGAAAAAAATAAAAATGATTAAAGAACTGTCTGATTTTGACCAAAGTTAACACCCTTATACAGTCTAATATCACAAGTGCGCTTGAGAAGTTTTATCACTGTACAAGCAGAAGGGCCTAGCATATAAAAACATCAGTAGGTTCTTTGATAAGACAGGGGCATGTTCGAAATGAATGTTTCTGTTTAGAGCACAATTGAACCATGATACTTTGTTTTTACATTTTAAACTTTAATCAGTTTGATATTTAATTTGGGAGAAAGCAACTGGATAGAGAATTTGTGATAACGACTCCAACTATCATGCACTCTACTCATTTGTCAATAATCAAACAATCTGTAGATTTCTTGTCTGTTTCACTTTTTCTCAAAAACTACTGTGCTGATCTAGCTCAAATTTTGTATGGACCTTTACTATGATAAAGTGCAGCCAACTAAATATTATCACATCTGTTTGAAGTTAGGAATTTATAAAGATTAATATATGCGCCTATAAATTTGTTTTTTTTTGTGTATTGATATTCATTTTAAAAACTTTTTTCTATTTATTTAAAAAGAAAATACAACTTTGTTATATATGGGTTATGGAATTGCATTTATCTGCAAAGATCTAGCTATGTTATATATATTGCATTTATCTGCAAAGATCTAGCTAATTTGCATATTCTTTTAAACATTCATTTGAATTAATTCCCTATTAGTTTTTTTATACTTGCGTAATATTTGCGTAAACAAATCTTTTTCTATATATATATCAGGTTGTTGCGTAAGTTCCCGCTGTTTCATAAAAACTTTGTTCCAAAACATGTTTTGATATTTAGCAAAGTGTTTATATAACATATGTAGAAAGCACATCTACAAAATAATGGCCATCGTTTGTTGCTCATATAATTTTTTCTAGTTTTTTCAGAACCGTCAAATGAATTGTCAAGTAGATAAAACATCTCATTTTTGACACATCCTTTTCGCTTTTAATAGAGGTAAAAAAACGAGTGAAGTGACCAAGGATATTTGTACCATATATATATTATTACATTTTCACCCTAAACAAGGCACATTGCCACTTTGGTATAGGGGGCTACTATCAGGGACATAAACTACTGGGATACTATGTAGGGAGTTGGGCAGCAAGATGTCGGTTCACGTTACACTTGAACTTCTGCATGCCAGTACAGTTGGGGAAACAGGGACCCTGAAGGGAATTCCAAAGTCTAGCGGTTCTGGGAAAAAAACTACTGGAGTAGAAGGCTCTCTTACATCTAGGGATCTCTGTGTAGGGGTGGGATTTAGCTACTTGTCAGGTTTGTCGAGGATATTTACGGCGTGGGAGCACAAGTGCTTGTAGTTAGTCAAAACATTCACTAGTAAAATACTTGTAGAACAGGCAGAGGGATGCAACATTTCGTTGGTGGAACAGAGGCTGAAGTTTAGATGACAGTTCAGGACCTATCAAGTTGGAGACTCTTTTGGACCTTGTCTAGGAGTGAAAGACTAGTAGCAGATGCACCAACCCAAATATGACAGCAATACTCCATACATAGGCGAATGGTGGCCTTATACAGGATACTTTCAGGTGTTAGTAGTTTTCTAGCATGGTAGAGAGAGCCTACCTTCCTCGCAGCGGCCCTGGCAATGCTCTCAATGTAATTGTTCCAACTCATGTTTCCTGTGAACGTTAGGCCAAGGAGCTTGAAAGAAGTACTTTCAGTTAATGAATCTTTGGCCATTGCTATTGGTGGTAGAGAAGGTTCCTTGTAATTATTGAAGGAAACAAGTTTAGTCTTGGCAGCATTGAATGTGACCATCCATTTTTGTTCCCATTCCACTACTGATTGGAGGTCATCCTCTAGTGTTTCTGCCATTTCTTTAGATATGTATTCATTTGTTTTCTTGTCGTGCCTGTTATAGAGCGTGGTGTCATCAGCATAGATACCCATCTCAGAGGCAATTTTGTTGGGGAGGTCATTTATGAATATTAGGAATAATAAAGGTCCAAGGATAGACTCCTGAGGCACTCCTGCATGTATATCATGTTTAGATGTACGGCGGTCGAGGATTTAATTATGTTAAGTATTCTTCCAGTGATACTGCATGATCTGATTTTTCTGAGACGACCTTCATGTCATACCCTGTCAAAAGCCTTAGATATATCTAGAGTTACCGCTCTACCCTCCCCTGCTTTGTCCATAGATTACAGTTAGGATATCTGCTGTGGAACTGGCTTGCCTAAATCCATATTGTTGGTCGGTCAGAAGTTTAGCATCTGTAAGGTGATAGACTAGAGCTGGATTAATTATGGACTTAAATATTTTGGCGAAATGTGGGAGGAGACTAATGGGGCAATAATTTAATGGGTCAGTTCTTCGGCAGAATTCTTAAAAACTAGTACCACAGAAGCAGTTTTCCAGCAATTCGGAAGCAAGATTCATTAAGGCATTTGTTGTAAAGTTTGGAGAGGACTGAAGTTACTTCAGCGGAGCATTTTTAGCACAGCCAGGATGAGATCTGATCCACATGCTTTTGAAGTGTCAAGGTTTTTTATGATAACATGCACCTGAGAAGGGGTGATTTTCAGATTGTCTAGCGTGGCGTCTGTCCACAAAGGAAAGTCAGGGAGGGGGTGGTTAGCAGGGTCCAGTGTGGAGTTGGAGGCAAACCGACTGGCAAGCATGTTAGCCTTCTCGGTTGCTGAGGAAACAACCTCATGAATGTTGGTTGCCCATTATTTACTACACTGTTGTAGATTTTCCAGAAATCGCAGATTCCTAATTTTTGTGCTTCAATGCGTTTTTTGGTTGTTTCAGTAAATTCTCTCTTAGCTGTCGCTTTTTCTTTCTTAACGTTACTTCTAGCTTCTATATACTTCTGTCTGTTTGAACTGGACTTATGTCGGTTAAATCTGTGGTATGCATGTTACCTTTGTGCAATGGCAGTTGCACAAGTAAAAGTAAACCACTGGGGAGGGTGGGGATTGCTATATAGCTGAGAGAACTGTTCGAAATTGGTTTACCAAATTCAAACACAGTAATTTTGATGTCAATGACGCTCCTCATTCCGGAAGACTAACCAAGATCCACAAAGACCAACTCGGGGTTCTTTTGAAGGAAGATGGCAATCAGACATATAGAGAATTGGGTGGAAAGATAAATTGTGATTTTGCGACAGTTTCACGCCACCTTCTGTCGATGGGATCACACAAAAACTTAGAGTTTGTGTCCCACACGAACTTACTCTTGCTGTTAACATTCTTTGATTTTCTAAAAAAAAAAATAAAAAATAAATAAAAAAGAAGCGGAAACTTATGCAACAACCTAATATTTATGTATGTGTATACATTTGTTTAAAAAGTTTTGCCTACCAAACTCCTGTCTCAGTTTATTATTATGAATATGCATGCGTAATGTAATAGCTATTGGTTAATGTTTTAATTTTTAGCCTTGCAGCAAACATGTCTTCATAGCTCGGGCATTAAAATCAAATGAAAAAGTAAATCGTAAACTAAACATTTTGGTTTCATTTCTCGGTGATGGCATAGGAGTCTTTTTTTTTATTATAACTTTTTAAATCATTACTATATATTGAATCCAATATAATATAACAAATACGAAATCTGCATTAATCAAAATATCATACTTAAGCATATTTTATGACCGAGCGATGCCAGGCGGCCTGGCAGTATTTAATACAAAAATTTAACGATATTCAATCTTCATTTTGGCACTCCTAAGTCAACAGGCTATAACTTTTACCTAAAATGTATAGTTCTTTCATATTTTTAACGTTTATAATATGCCTTGACTACATCCACCATATGTCAGCCAACAAGTTGAATGAAAATGGCTTTGGTACATGCAAGAAGCAGGCGATGCTGATGACCTTGCAATTTACAACTGCATCGACTAAACAAGAAAAACTACTTCACTATCCCAAAGAAATAACAAATTGCATCAGGTTTTTTAGCACAAGTTTGTTTGTTTGTTTGTTTGTTCTGTTTTACGGCATATCAACCACTTTGGGGTCATTTAATGCCGAAAGGTTCGTTATGTTGTGTTAAATATTGGTTTGTTCTTCTTAAGGTTTTTCTTTTTTTTGGGGGGGGGGGTCTTTCCTTATATTTTTGAGTATATTTTAGTTTCTTTCAGAAAATTGATAATTTTTTGGGGATCAATCTTGTTTAATATTGTTTTCAGATTTTTTTCTTGGTAATACTTTGTTCGGATTTGTTCAAGGTCAATGCAGTTTGTCAGTATATGGTGTATTGTGTAGGGTTCTTGACACGTTATACAGTTTGGTGTCTCCTCCCCTTTTAGTAGATGTGAGTGGGTGATGTGAGTGTGACCTATTCGCAGTCTGGTCATTACTACCTCTTCCTTTCTTGTTAACTTTTTGGTGTTTCTCGTTCCAATATTTGGTGTTATTTGGAATAGTTTGTTTTTGGTGCATGAGCTCCAGTTTTCTTGCCATTTTCTCTTCAAAATTGTGTTTATTTTAGTCTTTAGGTCTGTATAGGGGATTTTTCCACTTATGTGGTTTTGTTGCAGAGTTTCCTTTGCTGCCTTATCTGCTTGTTCATTCATGTATATGCCGATATGGCTTGGTATCCAGCAAAAGATAATGTTTTTTTTCATGGTTATGGCATCTATTTTGTTTAGCAATTTTGTAATAAGTGGGTTTGTCATTTTTTTTTCTTTTAGAGATATGAGTATTGAAAGTGAGTCAGTAAATATGATATATTTTTGATGGTCATCATTGGTTATTATATTCAGTGCCAAATCTATGGCTGTTGCTTCTGCGCTGAAAATAGAAGATTCGTTTGGGAGCCTTTTCTTTAGTTTTATTTTTTTGTGGATGGCTGCGCATCCTACTTTATCTCCATCTTTTGATCCGTCAGTGTAAATTTGTGTATATTCTTTGTATGTATTCTGGATGATAAGTAGTTCTTCATGGAAGGTTGATGGGTGGGTTTTCGTTTTGGGATATTTATTTAATTTTAATATTATGTGTGGTTGTTTGATCATCCAGGGTGGAGTTTTTGATTTGTTATATTTATGTATTTTTGTAATGTCCATTTGGGCTTCTGTGAGAAGGTTTTTTATCCGGAGGCTGTAGGGCTTGATGATATTTTCTTTCTTGTTGAAGAGATGTGTGTATTGTGGGTGGAGGGTACATTGGTATGCAGGATTTGTTGGACACGATACTAGCTTTAGGTAATATTGTAGCGCTAACTTCTGTCGTCTTAGAATCAGTGGAGGCTCATGGGCCTCTATATAGAGGCTTTCTACTGGAGAGGTTCTAAATGCTCCCAAGGCTAATCTTAATCCTTGATGATGGATTGTATTTAGTTCTTTTATGTAGGACTTCCTTGCTGCTCCATAGATGAAGCATCCATAGTCCATTTTAGATCTGATTAGAGTTTGGTATAATTTCAATAATGTGACTTTGTCTGCACCCCAATCGGTGTGTGCTAGGACTTTGATCAATTGCATTGTCTTTTGGCATTTTGCTTTTAAATATTTTATATGCGGTATAAAGTTCAATTTTTTATCGAATATAATACCTAAATATTTATGTTGGTCGGTGAGTGGGATGTTCTTGTTATCCAGTTTCAGGTTGGGGTCGTGGTGGAATTTTCGTAATTTGCAAAAGTGGATGCATTTAGTTTTTTCCTCTGAGAATGTAAATCCATTTTCTATGGCCCATTTGTTTATTTTATTCAGACAGAGTTGTAGTTTGCGTTCGGCTGTTTGTATATATTTAGATTGGTAGTATATAAGTAGGTCGTCCACGTATAGGGCGTTTTCAATTCCTGGGTCTATGTTTTTTATGATATTGTTTATTTTAATGTTGAAGAGGGTGACAGACAGGATACTGCCTTGGGGGACCCCCATTTCTTGATCTTTTTGGACTGAATAAGTGTTGTCCATCCGTACTTGGAAGTTTCTATTTGTTAAGAAATTTCTGATAATTTCTGGCATTCTACCCCTAAGTCCTAGTTCATACAGGTCTTTTTGGATTCCGTATTTCCAAGCGGTGTCATACGCCTTTTGCATGTCAAAAAAAATTGCTATTAGATGTTCTTTTTTTGCAAATGCTTCTCTTATGCGTGTTTCCAGTTTTATTAAGTGATCGGTGGGGCTTCTATTTTTCCTGAAACCCGACTGGCTTTCTGTAATTAGATTTTTGCTTTCCAAGTACCAATTTAACCTTTCGTTAATCATTCTCTCAAAAGTTTTGCACAAACAACTAGTTAGTGCAATGGGTCGGTAGTTTGTTGGGTTTGTATGGTCTTTTTTTGGTTTGGGTATTGGGATTACTGTTGCCTGCTTCCAGTTTTTTGGAATGTTGTTAGTTATCCATATCTCATTGTAAATTTGTAATAAGTAGTCCAGTGATGGTTTTGGTAGTTTTTTGAGGAATTGATAATGGATCTCGTCGGGGCCGACTGCTGTATCGGGAGATTTGTTTATTGCCTCCTCTAGTTCTGCACTGTTGAATAATTGATTGTAGTTTTCTTCATTTTTTGATTTGAAGTTTATTTTTATTTTTTCTTCATTTTTCTTTATAGCTTGGAATTTTTTATTTTGGTTTTTTGATGATGAGTTCATTGAGAATTGTTCTGCTAATTTATTTGCGATATTTTGTTTGTCGGTAATCTTTGTGTTGTCGCATATAAGGTGTTTAATAGGGTTCTTTGTATTTTTTCCTGCTATTTTTCTGACCATCTCCCATACTTTTTTGGGTTTTGTGTTTTGATTAATTTTTGTTACATAGTCTTTCCACGAGTTCCGTTTTGATTCTTTGATAGTTTTCCGTGCTTTGGCTTTGCTGTTTTTATAGGTGTCCAAATTTTCTTTCGTTGGACTGTTTTTGAATTTCCTTAGGTTTGCACGTCTGGCTCTTATAGCTTCTTTGCATTCTTTATTGTACCAGGGTTTGTTATATTTTGTAGTAGTGGAACTTTTTGGTATGTTCTCCTCGGCTATTGTGAGTAGGGTGTTGCTGAAATATGTGATGTGTTCTAAGTCAGGATTCGCTTCAGGTATTAATCTGTATTGACATGTATTTTGGAAATTTTCCCAATTTGCCTTTTGTAAATTCCAGCGGGGTGTTTTGTCTTCTGGCTTGGGATTCTCGTTTTCTATTATGATTGGGAAGTGGTCACTTCCGCATGTATCCTTATGTGTTCTCCAGCTATAATCCATGTATATAGTTGGGTCACATAGTGTTATATCGATTGCTGATAGGGTTCCCGTTGGTGGGTGCATATATGTATTCTCTTTGTTGTTGAGTAGGCATAGATCATTTTGGTTAATTATTTTTTCTATGGTTTGGCCTCTTTTGTTGTTTTTTTTACTGCCCCACCATATATTGTGACTATTGAAGTCTCCCAACAGTAGAAAAGGTTTAGGTAGTTGTTTGATTATATTGTTTAATTCTGTTTCGTTTATTGTTTCATTTGGTGGTATATAGAGTGAGCATAGGGTTACTGTTTTGTGTAGTGTTGCAGTTATTGCAACAGCTTGCATATTTGTTTTTAAGTTCACTTTGCTGTGTGGAATGTTTTCGTTTATCAGTATTGATGATCCACCGGTGGCTTTGCATGATAATTTGTTTATGTGGTTGTATATTGAGTAGTGTTTTATGTTAATTTTGTCATTTTCTTTTAAGTGTGTTTCCTGTAGGCAAATTATTGCAGGACATAAGGATTTGATAAGTATTTGCATTTCTTCGATATTAATTTTTAATCCTCTTATGTTCCACTGTAGGATTTTGTTAGTCATGGTTTATATTTTCTTTTGGTTTTGGACTGTTGGTGTTTATGTCTACGTCCATAGTTTCGATGTTAGTTTGGGTGTTTCTTTTGGAAGTGGATGGTCTGTTTCTTGTTTCTGGTGAGAGGCTTTTTTTGGGTTTTGGTCTGGGACTTTTAGATTTACTTTGTCTTGACTGTCTTTTTTGGCTACCAGTTTCAACTAGTTCAAATTTATTTTCATTTTCAATTAATACTAATTCTGTTTTTTGTTTGTCATTTTGTTTTTGGGGGGTAGTTTTTTTGTTGTTCTGTTCTATTTCCATTTTTTCTGTTGTTGTGTGTTTATTTTTAACATCTGTTTTTGTCCTTGTTAGTGACTTGGATCTTTCACGTTTTGATAATTGAGGAGGTTTCATTTCTTTAGAGATTGATTCCTCAATATTGATGGAAGTTTTTCTGATTTCCTTTGTTTCGTTTTCTTTTATACTGGGTTGTTCGTTTCTGACTTTTATTTGGCTGTTAGAATTTATTTTCAGTTCTGATAAAAAAGATTTTAATTCTTCAAGTATGTTCTTTAGTTCTTTTGCTAGGTTTGCAATTTCTGGAGCAAGGTTTAGTTCATTGTAGTTGTACATTTTGTTTGCTTGTTGGGTTATTGTGGCATATGAGTTTTTGGTGCGATTTGTGACTTCTTTGCGGGCTTCTTGGAAGGTTATATTTTTTTGATATTTGATTGTTATTATTTCCTTCTCTTGCTTATATATTTTGCACTGTTTTGAGTGAGAGTGGTGCTCTTCTTGACAGTTTGTGCATTTGGTTTTATTTGGACAGTCTTCTTCATCGTGGTCTGGGTTTTTTTCACTGCAGTTTCCACATGTGAAGAATCTTAGACATTGGTCTTTATTATGTCCAAACTTTTGGCAGTTGTAGCATTGTAAAGGTTTTGGAATGTATTGTTCTATTTTCGTTCTTTCATAACCTATATTGATGGTCTCTGGTATTTGAGGATAATTGAATGTTAATATATAAGTGTTTGTATATATTACCTCTCCTTTTTTTTTAAATGTGATTCTTTTTACATCTGTGACCCCTTGGTTTTTTAGTTCTGTTTTGATTTCTTCTGTTGTGCAGACGGAGATTTCCTGGTTTTTTATGACTCCTTTGGAGTAGTTTAGTGTTTGGTGTGGATAAGCTTTGATGTTTGTTTCATGCAATTTTTGTAGTTGAAGTAGAGTTTTGGCCTGTTTTTTATTTTGTACTTCTACCAATATGGTACCATTCCTTAATTTTTTGACATTTTTAGGTGTTATTTTGCTTGATATTACCTTTTGGATAATGAAGGGTGACATTTTAGTTAACGGTATATTAGACGTTGCTTCTAGCACGATGAATCTTGGAAAGTTTGTATCTTCATTGTCGCTGTCAGAGTCTATTTCTGTGTGTGGTCTCTTGGATTTTTTGGCATTCATAATAATTTTTGAAAAATTCATCAGCCATGCTCCCCACCCTCCTCGGAGCCCCTTATGGGGAAGAACTATGAGGGGGTAAATCCCATTCGCCTCGGTTCTCCAGGGCTACATAGCTGGTATACTCAAACATGGGGAGGTTTCCAAGCATTCACAATATATGGTTATGCCCACCCAAGTATGGGATTTCCCTGTATTTTTATTATTCCTGATGGTTACCTTTTTCCCAGCTTGATTGACCCTTCAGCCATCGCTTATTAACTCAGTTTATTGTTTATGTTGAGTGTTAGTGTGTTTTTGTTTGGATTGTCTGAATTAGTGCTTGTCATGACCAACCGATTGATTGGATCGGGCCTATCCAACCTCCCGTCTAGCCTAGTAAGGGCCAAAGTGGTGTGTTGTAGTATCATGTTATTATTTCCTAGGCATGTTCCACTCAACCACCAGGATCCCGTTCTTAATGCATTACGGGTTGCCACCAACGGTCAACTGGTGGTCCCATTGAAGGATTTTTACCCTCTGCAGGGGGGCAGTTGGTATGTTCTATCGCCCTACCAACTAGGCAAAAAAAAAAAAAAAAAAAAAAAAAAAGGGGTGAGGAGGTGAAGGAAAAAGAAAACGAGGGAGGGGAAGGGGAGGAGAATGTTGTTTTTGTTTTCGCAGAACATGACTAAGTTTTGCAAAAGGGAATAAAAAAACAAAGACATCTATGTAGGTGCGTTTCATCTCAGGAAGTCAGTAGACAGCCTGATCTGGTAGCACCAGTTTAGCACAAGTAAAACAAAGTTCATTCTTCTAATCCAAAAATGAAACTTGTCTCGAGATATCAATGAGTTTGCCTATTTTAACAGTAAAAAAAAAATTGACAGTAAAGTTGCAAACAAGAATTACAGAGAGTGAAATGTGTGAATCAGTAAAGTAATCTGTAAGTCAAATTTTTCAAGATGAAGCAATTTCTCATATATGGAAGTAACACTTTACCAAATACTGGATAATAAACTTGAAGTATACCAGAATGCTAAGAGCTGCTCTTAAGATCTCCTGACAGCAGCACCTCACAAAGGAGGAATTCTACGGGCACCTTCCTCGGATCTCAGTACTGATCAGAGGGGGAACGCAGATTTACTGGTTATTGAATTAAAACTGTCAGCAATTTATGTTTTGTGGATGCCAAAACAAGGATGTGACACAAAACAAGTAACTGGCAACAGACTCACAATACAGCTATGAAGATCTACTAGATGTGATGAAAGATAAAGCAATGTGGCTTGAGAGGATCCATGACACGACCACAACTAGATGATGAATCTACTATAATTAATGGTTTCCATTGTGTTGTGTTGCTTCTTTGAGACATCTTCCTCTTGCCCATTTTTCTATGTAGTTCAAGGAGAGAGACTGCCCAGAACTTATGTCAATCAACTATTAGAGAACTAAAAATGCAATTATGAAGATCTACCTGGTGTAATGGGGGATAAAATCAGACAGTGTGAGGAAGTCGAGAAGATTCACAACACTACCACAAAATGATGACGTTGCACTGATCTTTATCTTGGCAGCAATATATTATAAAAGTTTGCTACCTTACTACATGACTAGACATAGCCAGCCTCCACTACATGGCTAGACCTCACTACACAACCACATCAATTCTAAAATACATAATTTTAAAAAAATGTCCAGCTCAAATAGTAACTTAATCCTCTCCATAACTTAATGTACGTCTCAAAAGTCTGACCATAATCGTCTTTTAATCTCTCAATTTCAGAACGATAACACTTTTCAGAAAGTTCAACTCAAATCATATTTTAATTGTTCCATTTCATAACTATGGCACTTTTCATAAAGTCCAAACTTTACATTTCTGCTGAAATTGCTTGTAATCTAACGAAAAAAAAAAAAATACTTGACAGCATGTGCATGACTTTTTTACCTCATCTCATATCCTTCGCTGCCAATCACTCGACCCATGTCCTCTCACCTTCAGTCTTTTTATAACTTTTTTTAGCTAATTCATTGATATGCAAATGAATGCATATCAAACTACATAAGATTGAATCCAGTAATTTTGGAAAAAGATTTTATGCTTCAATTTTCTATATCTTCAAATAGTTATTCCTGATGTTTGATTTATTTTTGACTTTATAGAACGTGATTGATTGCTGTATTTTTTGTTCAAGATATCATTCAACCTGACCTGGTAACACCAGATGTCTTTACAGGTACTACCACTTTGAGCTAAAGTGAACCTGAAATGAATGGCTTCAGCCTTTCATTTCAGGTCCACTGAATATCTTTTAAGGATCAAAATTCGTATTATTTAGATTCATAAAACTACTGTTCTCATCTCGAGTGTGATTTTACAACGGATGTAACCTTCAACCTTCTTCGGGTATATCTTGTTGAACTCTGGAATGTTTCTGTCGAATTCGGGAATTTGGACAGAATTTCGAGCAGAACTCTTTATTTACTTCACGGGGGTAGTGTACTCTTGTTCTGTCAGCCATGACTGGATAGAGATCCTAAGTAATTCGCAATTGTATTTTGCGGTCACTCACACTGAGAATTGAACCTTCAGGAGAATATCACTTTTTACAATTGATTTTTCCAAGTACTCTAACCATTGCGACACGGGTTCTTACAGACAATTCTAGTATGAATTTTAGGAGCCTTAAACCTATTTTGATTTCTACTTGTTAATATCACTATTTATTACTATATATTAACGTATCTCTCTCTCTTTCTCTCTCTCTCTCTCTATATATATATATATATATATATATATATATATAGATAGATAGATACATCTATATTTTTATAAAGTAATAGGGTTTGTGTGTTTCTGTCTGTGTGTACAGCTCTCCATCATCAACGAAATATATAGGAGGTAAGAGGGTAGATCTCTCCTGGTAGAGAAACATTAGAACCCATTTTAGGATGTTTCTGTTATAGGAGACATAAGAATCTATGCCTACTTTCTTTATATACTAGTCTACAAACCACCCCCATATCGAATGACTTATGCTCATTTGCATATCACATTATATTAAATCTCTTTAACTAATTACCTCGACCTTATTACATATTGGAAATATTCTAATCATTTCAACTGTACTATTTACAAAATCTATTTAACATTTAATTATTTAATATATTTTCATTTAATTTTATATTCGATTTATTTCACTTTACGTATATTATCAAAACAATTCATTGGCGAGCAAAGCTTTATGTTTTGGGATTGTATTGAAAATGTAATGGAAATTTCAATTTCGTTCCGTTTTAATCTTTTATATTTTACTTGCCAATATAATTGAAAGAATACAATTCAACTATCGTAATTTTATATAAATAAACAAAAACAAATATTTTAAAATAAAACTTTATTAAAAAATAAATAATTTTATTTTTAAATGAAAAAAATCAATTTAGTAAAATAATTGTATTAAACACCCCCAGCCTTGTCAGCAAACCTGTAAACCTATAAAAGTTAACATTTCGAATGTAAACAGTGATTTTTCGATTTTGTTAGCGCTTGCCGCAATTAAACACAATTAAAACGGAACTAACTTTATTTCCATTCTATTTTTTAAACAACCCCCAAAACATAACGCTCTCTTCCAGTTATAGCCAATTTTTTTTTAATTAAATAAAACAGGTCAAAATAAACAGATAAGCGCATTTTCTTTTACATTTTTCTTACAACCATTGTCATTTAACCAACTGCAGGATATCGTTACTTTTGTGGGGTTGTTTTGAAAATGGCACGGAGATTATAATTTCGTTCCAATTTAATCTTTCTGGTCGAGCCTATTTCGAAAGCCTGTTTATCATAGATTTGAACTACAAATAATTTATTACATTTTGATTATTACTATCTTAAGACTTAAAGCTTATATTTATTTCATTTTTCTATTTATATATTGAATTAGTTATTTCCAGTCTTATTTAAACTTAGTGCTTTCTTTAAACCGGATGAACCTTTTATAAAAATATGAGTTTAACGTAAAGAACACGAACAAGGTTTTATTCAACTGAATTTCTTCCAGTTTACTAACAAAATATATAAATTTAAAAGAGATATAAATAATAAAATAAAAAGGTTATGTAATTTAAAAGAAATACACGTACTCACAAAAGCAGAACTTTTTTTTACACATTTTTTTCTTTAAAACCATAACAATGAGACTAACAATTACCTAGATCTTAGTAATTATTTGTTTTAATAGAACTGTTTTAATTGTACTGTTTACTTAGTTAACCTAAGTTGGTATTACATTTATTTTACATTTACTTTTTTTTTTAATTATTACTTTTAGACTGTGACGTTTACACCTGGAAGTAATGAGTCACACGTAGGTCGCTTTTATTCATTCCTTTTGGTCAAGATCAAAGTGTAGTATCTGTTCCGGCAGATGCTGCACTTAAGATAATTTGTACCAGTCAATGGAGGGGAAACCCTCTATACTGGGACAATTATTATTTTTGGTAACCAGAGTGCCCCCTTTTTGCCTACTTTTAGGGGAGCTGGTTTTTACCTCACATTAAAAACGGCCTTGTGCCTAATTTGCTCAGTGGGGGAGCAAATAAATACCATCTGTTCTTCAGATGCTGCACTTCATTTTCTTGTTCTCTTTCGGTGGATGAGAAATCCTTCACGACTGAGACAATTTTTATTTTTGTACCTTTTCTCCACGTTAAAAAACGACCCTGGTGTCTAACTCTGTCCCGTGGGGAGGCATAGTAAATAGGTACAATATAATTGTTTATAATTGTACTATTCAGAAATATTATTTATAGTTCGTCCATTTCAGTTAGTATACATTTCCTTTACGCTTAATTAATTTACAATCATTAATATCGTTAAACAATTCCGTTTAAAACCGAAATTATGCCACCCAAACGAAGTAGAAACGAAAGTGAGGAAGAAAGAATGGAAAGATTGGAAGCTAATAGACTAAGAGTTGCTGCAATTCGCTCCAATGAAAACAATTCAGATAGAGAAAGACGTCTAGAACTTAACAGGATACGTCAAAGAGAAAGGAGAGCAAGACTGTCAGATTTGGAAAGAGAAACCCAACGTGAAGCTGACAGAACTAGACATGCTGTAAGGCGGTTAAATTCATCACAAGATGAAATTCAAGAAAGGCAAAGATATGCACTGGAAAGAGAAGCAATATTACGATCGAATGAATTATATGAGGTAAGTAGACGTACACAAGGTGAGTTGAGAGTGGCTCAACGACATCAGAATGAATCGGAAACCCAACGAAGCTTTCGCCTATACCAAGGGCAACAACGAGAGGCTGCATGGAGAGAGAGTATGACTTTACCCCAGCAATTGACAGAAAACGAGGCAGCTAGACAACGAATGACTGCTTTGAGACATCATGAAATAGAACACTGCAATAGAAAAGGATTGCTCTACAACAAAAATGACTCTCTCACTACAGCTGATATAGGAAAAATGGACAAAGTATGTCAACATTGCTCAGCTGTAAAATTTAAAGGAGAAACCCCTGGTTGTTGTTGTTCTTCTGGCAAAGTTGTGCTTGATAGCTTTCCACCACTGCCTCAGTTGCTTCAAGATTTGCTCTCCGGCAATGGTCCCATCTCTAAAGATTTTCTGCAAAATCTATGCAGTTATAACAATTGTTTTGCAATGACATCATTTGGTCACAAAATTGCGGCAGTACATGGGTGGAATCCTTCTTTTAGAATTCGAGGCCAGGTTTGCCACCAGATTGGGAGTCTTTTACCACCTGAAGATGAAACAGCAAAGTTTATTCAAGTCTACTTCTTGGATAGTCTGGAAGAGGAACTACATAATCGGGGACGTGACAGTAGACTCAATAGAGACATTCTCCAAAGTCTGACTGAATTTTTACATGAGAACAACAGCTTTATTTGTCAGCTGAAAACAACAAAGGAGAGGATTGAAGAAGAACACTTGGTAGAACATAAAGTTGTCATAAGGGAAGACCGAAGGCCGCAAGAAGAGCATCCACGGCGATTCAATGCTCTAACAACAACGTATGAGATTGGAATATTAATGGAGAATGAACCAACAGCTAACCGGGATATTGTCTTGCGTTTTAGAAATGATACATTAAAATGGATCTCCGAACTACATCCCCTCTACGATACTTTAATGTACCCGTTAATGTACCCCTATGGTTCTCCATCTTACAACATCTACATGAAGGCATCCAATGGGCGAAAAGTTACCCAACAGCAATTTTATTCGTACCATTTAATGACTCGGCCTGGAAACTATTTTCTCTGGTACCGAAGGCTATTTCAACAATGGCTGGTGGATGTGTACTGCAAGATTGAAACAGAACGTTTACAGTTCCTGAGGCGTGAGCAACAGACCCTGAGAGCTGACAATTATAGCAACTTGAGAGATTCAATTCTTAGGGAGGATGGGAATCCAAAACAGTTTGGTCAACGAGTTGTACTTCCGGCAACTTATACAGGAGGCCCTCGATACATGTTTGAGCGTCAAAGTGATGCCATGGCATATGTTCGGCGAATGGGCCGAGCCGACCTCTTCATCATGTTCACAACAAATCCAAAGTGGACAGAAATTACAGAAAATTGTCTTCAAGGGCAAGACCCTCAGGATCGTCCAGATATTGTTGCCAGGGTTTTCAGGCAGAAGCTAAAAAAGTTACTTGAATTTATTAAAAAGGGAGGATTTGGCAGGTTGAGGGCTTTCCTGTACAGTATTGAATATCAAAAAAGAGGACTGCCGCATGCACACATCCTCACCTGGCAGGCCCCAGAGGACAAACTTCTACCAGAAAAAATGGATCTCTGCATATCTGCAGAGATCCCTGACAAAGAGGAAGATCCTGATCTTCATGCTAAAGTGATGGCACATATGGTGCATGGACCTTGTGGACCATTTAATCCAAATTGTCCATGTATGATTGACAACAAATGTTCCAAAAAATACCCAAAAGAATTTCTTCAGTGTACCAAGCAAGGCCAAGACTCTTACCCCAAGTACAGGCGAAGAAAACCAGAAGATGGAGGCCAGACTGGTACAATAAGGATGAAGAGAAATGGTCGGTATGTTAATCAAGAAATAACAAACCAGTGGATTGTTCCGTACAACAAGGTCCTCCTTCAGCAGTTCAACGCTCACATTAACGTAGAAATTTGCAGCTCGATCCAAAGCATCAAATATGTCCTCAAATACGTGAATAAAGGATGTGATCAAGTAGTGTTTGAACTACAAAGAACTGATGGAGCAGCTAACCAACAAGGCCAAGTACAAAGTCACATTGTGGATGAGATCCAGCAGTTCCAGAATGCAAGGTATGTCGGCAGTTCAGAGGCAGCCTGGAGGATATTGGAACATCCCATCCATGAACATTTCCCCCCAATTGTACAACTTTCTGTTCATCTTGAAAATGGGCAGCGTGTCATGTTCTCAGCTGATACTGCTCTGGAACGAGCCCAAGGTCCACCGCCTGCCACAACTTTGACAGCATTTTTTCAACTCTGCCATGAGGATGACTTTGCAAGGGGTCTCAAATACGTAGAAGTCCCTGAGTTTTACACTTGGAACAAATCGACAAAGAAATGGATGAGAAGAATGCGTGGGGTACAAGTTGAAGGTACTGAAAATGATGATGTATGGAAGGCACCATGCATTGGGAGAATCTACACGATTAGTCCAAAAGCAGGGGAGTGTTATTTCTTACGCCTGTTGCTCAATGAGGTTGCTGGTCCAACTTCATTTCAAAATTTGCGAGCATACAATGGTCAGGTGTTTGAAACATACAGAGCAGCGTGCCTTGCTCGAGGCCTTCTAGAAAATGACCATGACTTGCATCAAGCAGTAGGAGAGGCAAGTGCCACTCAATCACCTTCAAATTTGCGAAGCCTATTTGTGATAATTTTAACAGCCTGTGAGCCAAGAAATCCTCTTGAGATCTGGATGGCTTTTCGTGATGTAATATCTGAAGACATTCTTCACAGATACAGGCAAGAAGTTAACAATCCAGAAGCAGATTTTAATGAGGACATCTACAATAAAACTCTTTGTCTAATTGAAGAAAAAGTTCTCCTTATGTGCGGTCAACCATTGGCAAACTATGGATTACCTGCACCAATGCAAGGGAGAGATGAAAGACTCGCGAGAGAGTATCAACGTGAAGTTACTTATAATCTTGAAGAACTTCCCTACAAGCAGAAAATATGCAAGAAAAACTGGCCGATTCTCAAAGAGAAGTTTACAATTCATTCATGGCAATGTTGGAAGCACAAGGTGAAATGAACAAAAACATGTTTCTTGATGCTGCAGGTGGTACGGGCAAGACTTTTGTAATCAATTTGATCCTTGCAAAGATTAGATCCATGAGAAAGATTGTGCTTGCAACAGCATTCAGTGGCATTGCTGCTACTCTACTACAAGGTGGCCGCACTCTTCACAGCACTTTTAAAGTACCCTTGGATACTCATCGAATGGATCAGCCAGTTTGCAAAATTACTGGTAACTCAGCCTTGGCAAATGTAATTAGAGACACCTCTGCAATCATTGTAGACGAAGCCCCAATGACGCACAAGAGTGGTTATGAAGCAATTGACCGAACACTGCAAGACATCACAGGAAACAAGAATCCCATGGGTGGCATTCCAACCTTATTTTGCGGTGATTTCCGTCAAATCCTCCCAGTGGTTAAAAATGGCACAAGGGCTAACATTGTCAATGCAAGTTTGAAACAATCCTATCTCTGGAGGCACGTTATAGTGAAGAGACTGACTACTAATATGAGAGCCTATATCTCTGATAACACAGCTGCAGCAGACTTCTCAAAATTGCTTCTCCAAATCGGTAATGGTCAGTTTCCTATCACTTCTTCACCTGACACAATTAAGATTCCAACTGCGCTTGGTAAATGTGTCGGTAATCAGAAGCAACTGAAAGACAAAGTGTACCCAGACCTGCAAAACAATGGAAAATCACCAGATTGGCTTGCTGAGAGGGCTATTATTTCGCCATTAAACAGCAATGTGAATCATTTGAACAATTCAATAATGGATGAATTTCCAGGAGACACAAAGTAATACAAGTCAGTTGATTCAGCTACTAATGAATATGAAGCTGTTCACTACCCTGTGGAGTTTTTAAACTCTTTGGAGATATCTGGAATGCCTCCACACATTTTAAATCTCAAAATTGGATCGCCAATCATGATTCTTCGATCCTTGGAACCGCCAAAAATAACAAACGGAACCAGATGTGTTATCACCAGATTGCACACCAATGTACTTGAGGCCACCATTTCCTGTGGTCCCTACAAAGGCGAAACCGTTCTACTGCCAAGGATCCCCTTAGTTCCATCGGACTCAGTACTTCCATTTAAATTCCGGAGACTCCAATTTCCTGTGAAGGTGTGTTTTGCAATGAGCATAAACAAAAGTCAAGGTCAGACATTTAACACCATTGGCGTAGACTTGACATCAGACTGCTTCAGTCACGGTATGTTCTACGTCTCCATCAGCCGGACAGGAAGTTCAGAAAAACTCTACATTCTGGCTCCAAATCAAAGCAGCAGAAATGTAGTTTACCCTGAGGCTCTTTAATGAAAAGTTCGAGAAATGGATATGAGGAAAAACTGACATGATCTGATTGTGGTAAGTTTTTAGTATTGAATGTGCAAGATAAAATTTAAGCAAGAGTTGAAAATGACTTCAATGAAAAATTTACTATGTAACATCAAGTAACCTTCCTTTTTGATGAAAATGTTTTGTGAAGTTCCTTATTGAATTTCAGTCACTACAAGAGGTAGTTAAAATGTTAATCACCTTATGCAATCGTTGCTCTTACAACATCAACTTACTGGAAAGGTGCCCACAGATTTTGGTACCCGAGTGCGCAACAAAGCTCCGTGCAAAGCACGGGTATCTTTGCTAGTATATTAATATTTTTACATATTACTTGTATATATTATCTATTGTTTATAATTACTGATTCCCATATTGTATTAGACTATCTACTTAGAATAGCTATCCAGTCATGGCTGACGGAACAAGAGCATGCTACTCCCATGAAGTAAATAAAGGGTTCCACTTGAAATTCCATCTAAATTCCAGAGTTCAGCAAAAACATTCCTGGGTTTGAGAAGATACACCTGAAGAAGGTTGGAGGTTACATCGACCGAAACATTGTGAAAATCACACTCAAGATGAGAACAGTAGTCCGATGAATCCAAATAATACGAATAACCAATCCTCATCTAAAAAATTCAAAAACATTAGGATCAGAAATATTTGAATAAAACGTAACAAGCACTTATAATTTTGTTAAATGTGTTTGAAACTTACCGCTGATAAACATGACCTTGTTCAACTCTTTCTTCGACATCTGCTAGTGCCTGAACGTGGAGTGGCGAATGGGGAAGTGCAGCATGCACCCAAGGAAAAGCAAACAGGGAGAGGATACCATTAATGACGCCAACCACAAAAAGGTCCCAATGGTATGCTGTGCCTTTCTTCATTCTAGAAAAAAAAAATAAATAAATAAATAAAAATAAAAAAAAAGTAATGTTGTTCTGTGACAAGATAAATACGTTTCTTGGTTTTGTTCAAGTTAACTATCAGAAATGAAATCATTTAAAAAAATATCAGACATTATTTAACAAAAAAAATTACTGAACATTATTCAAATGATTTAAATCTATATTATGTTTTATCTTGGGTAAATTCATGAACTAAAACTGTCGCCAACAAATAATCTGATAAACACTGTATAATATTGCCAATTTCCACCAAAAAAATGATTAAATAATAAGAAAATTATGCTCTAACTCTGATATTGAGTATTCTCATTTTTATGAAGGAAGTTCTCTGGACTAGCACCTTTGAGCTAGGCTGGTTTGATTGTTTTATGGCATATCAATCCTTTTTAGGTTATTTAATGCAAAATCCAGTAATTTTGGAAAGAGTTTCCATGTTTCAAGTTTTTCATATCTTCAAATATTTATTTGTAGAGTTTTTGGTTCGTTTTGTTTAACAGCATATCAACTTAAAAAAAAGAAATATGATTTATGGTTTTTTATTTTGGTTTTATCGATAAAAATTGCTTTTTTTGTTTTTAACTTTGCAGAACATGCTTGAGTTTTGCAAAAGGAAAGGGAAAAAGGCAATAACATCAATGTTTGGTGCACAATGGTCAGAAAACCAGTATCTTCAGATAACCTGATCTCCCCAAGCCAAGCTGGCTTACTCATATTTACACCATTAAGCATGACGAGTGACACGTTAAGAACATTGCAGTTCTTGGAATGCAACCATGGAGATTTGGAAGGTCAGATGACTACACACGAGCACGTGAAATGAGAAACACAGAAATCTAACACCCAGCATGTTTCACTGTATTGTCTTACTTGAACAAGACAATAAAAGTATTCTTATGAAATAATTAAAATAATATTAAGTTGTTTTCTTAGTATTAAAATTTAGTGATTAATTTACTTACAGAGTGGGTAGCTTTGGTGGTTTCATGTTATTTTAAAAACTTAATGTGCTTTGCAATGGCTTTAAAAAAATTTTTTTTAACTCCATGGCGAATGCAAGAACTTCCATAATACACTTTTAATACAAGCAGAAGTTTCTTTGTAAGTCTTTCCATATTTTGAATTTTTGGTAAAGTAACATCAACTTATTTTACAAATGAAAATTTGGTCTTAATATTAAATTAATCTACATGAATTTCTTTTCCATCAAAATACTCGATATGATTTATTTGGACATGTACTTTAAAAAAAAATTGGGTTTGGTTTGGTTGTTTCAACCCTTTTCAAGTTATTTAATGCTGAATCCGGTGGTTTAGAAAAAAGGTCTTTATGTTTACAAATATTTATTCCTAGGGTTTAGTCGGGTTGTTTTGTAGCGGAATTTTTTTTTTTTAAAGATTTTTCTGAAAAGAAAAAAAAAGGCTGATAGCCATTAGAATGAATGCGTGAATGTAGGATTGACATGAAATTCTTAAAGATAAACTAAAATGACCGAAAAATGAGCTGAAATGACTTAAATAAATAAAACGTAAATGACTTAAAATGACTTTAATGAACTTAAGGATGAATTGAATTACCTTAAGAATGACTTGAATGCTTAAAAAATAACTGGAATCCTTCAAAAACAACTTGAATGATCTGGAGAATGACTTTAATGGCTTTGAGACTGACTGGTTGTAAAGTGAGTTATTTTATATTAAATTAATACAAAAAAGTGATCCCCCACTTTATATCACAAAAATATTTGATTTAGGGAATTTGAAACGTTATTTTCGTATTCAGGAACCCCGATAACCAATAAATAGTAGTATAATAAACATAAAAAGAAATAAAAAGTACATGTGTTATGGACCGACTGACCGACTTATAGAGTTGCTTGCACACGACTAAAAAAACTATTCTGTGGCATGCATTTAAAAAAAAATATTCTCTGTCGGTCGGTCCGTCCGTAACACATTTACTTATTAGTTACAAACAAGTGCAGCATCGGTTAAGAACAGATACTACACTTTGATCTTAGCCATGTGGCCAAGCAAAAGTTACATTTTGGACAAGTTTCAGAAAAGTCTAATGGATAGGTAAAAAATTATGGGACAAAAAGTGTCATTATTTGCAATTTTGGTACATTTTTGACCCCTTATGAGCCTCTCGGAATGCTGAATACCAATGACAATGGACAAATTACGCAGTTTTACACCGTAACACATGTATATTTGAATTTCACACCATGAGAGAGCACTATATAGATATACATATCAAGTTTTTTATTGAGAAATATGAAAAAAGGGCATTTTTAGCACTAAAAGTCCCTGGGGGACGCAAAGCAGAATATTACCAGGGTCACCCATACTGAATTTATATTAAGAACAATGGCCTCCACATTTTGGACAAGTTTCAGAAAAACGTAATGGATAGGTGAAAATTTATGGGGCAAAAAGTGTCATTTTTTTCAATTTTGGTACATTTTTTTACCCCTTATGAGCCACTTTGAATGCCGAATACCAGTGACAAAGGACAAACAGTGCAGTTTCACACCTTAACACATGTATATTTACATTCAGCAACATGGGAAACCACCATATAGACATATCAAGTTTTTGTTGAGAAATATGAGAAACGCGCCAGAAGAAAGAGCATTTTCAGCACAAAAACTCTCCTGAGGACGCAAACCAGATTTTTGCCAGGGTCACCTATACTGAATTTATATTAAGAACAATGCCCTCCACATTTTGGGCAAGTTTCAGAAAAATCTAATGGATGGATCAAATGTTACAGGACAAAAAGTGTCATTTTTGTTCATTTTGAAGCATTTTTGACCTCTTTTGAACCCCTGTAGGCGAAATGGGAATTTCCGCACAAAAAATATTTTTACTATGCACATTTATATATTGAAATATAATTTGTGACAAAATTTCAGGAAAAATTAATGGACGGTTATCCGTCAATTGTCCAGACTAACAGACAGACAAACCCACCAAAAACATAGGTCCCTCTCCGATAAATCAGGGGACCAAAATGCTACGCCATGCCCCTTGCTTAAAAAATGAGCCGCGCATGCATGGTCCCCCTCTGTACGAAATATAATTTTAAAAACTGGTGCTGCATGGGAGTCCCCAAAAGGTGTGTTTTCTAGCACTAAAAGTCCTCGGGGGACGCTAACCAGAATATTACCAGGGTCACCCATACTGAATTTATATTAAGAACAATTGCCTCCACATTTTGGACAAGTTTCAGAAAAATCTAATGGATAGGTAAAAATTTATGGTCAAAAGGTGTCATTTTTTGCAATTTTGGTACATATTTGACACCTGAATGCCGCAACGTTCAAAGGGAAAGTCAATTTAAGGGCCCTATAGAGTGACGGATGAATCAACATTGCGACCCTTCCCTTGCATTGTTTTTAGAGTTCCTCAAAGGAAGGGTCATTTTTCCTAATCAGTTCAATTCCGGGAACAGCCCCTTTAGCGGCCTCCAGCATTGTCCACAAGTTTGTCTTGCAGGCCTCTGGAAGCCTGACAAAAGTTGTTAGCAGTGGGGTGTCCGGGAAATTAGAGGGGACATTAATGTCTTTTCCCCCCTATCTGTTGGCAATGCAGCAGAGGTTTTAAATTTTTTCTCTGTCGGTGGTGTAAATCCATTGCCACAGACAGGGGGTCTATAAAACACAGTTTCTCCCTCATTTCAAGGGGAAGAGTCTCTGATGCAGTAAGTCCGTGAGCAGGAGAAGTTGAAGGGTTTCTCCCCCTCCCGGTTTCAGTCTTTTCTTTTTGGGGTGGTGGCTCAGTCTGCATTTGTGTGGGGACAGGTGTATGTGTGGTGTCTGGTGTCTGGTGTTGGTGTGGTGTCTGGTGTTGGTGCAGTGTCTTGTGTTGGTGTGATGTCTGGTATTGAAGTTGTGTCTGGTGTTGGTGTAGTGTGTGGTTTGGAGGGGGAAGTGGGTTGTGTTGTTGTTTGGGGTGGTGTATGCTCACAGGGAGTGGGGGCCACCTTTTCCCTTTTTTTCTTTTTCTGCATTTCGAATAAACAGGAGAGTGGTGAGGTTGGGTTCTTCTCCCTCTCACTAGCTGATCCATCCTCAGAGGAGCAGTTTTTTCTCCGCTTGGTCCTCGTCTCGATTGGTGTGGGGACCGTTGGTTGTTGCTGCTCCTGTTGTTGATGTTGCTGCCGCTATAGCTGCTGCGGTGGTTCTTAGTGCTGCTGTTTTTGCTGCTGCGGTGGTTGTTGTTGCAGCTGCTTTTGCGGCTTTGGCTGCTGCAGCTGTTGTTATTTCTGCTGTTGCTGTCGAGCAGGTGGTTGGGTTGATGTGAAGATAGATGTGTTTTTCCGTTTATGCTCTGCCACCGTACTCCATTGATCCTTGGGCTTTACCAACTCAAGGGCTGATGTTGGTGATTCCCTAGTTTCAGTGGCAGTTGCCACCCCCGCTACTGGAACTGTGTTTACTTGTGGAGCTAGTTGGCTTGGAACTGCTTTTTGGGGGCAGTTCTTTGTCTTGTGGCCCTGCTTCAGACAAAACCAGCAGTGAGGGTGCCGACCCTCAACCACCACTGTCATGTTGGCTTTCTTGAAAGATATTGTTGCTGGTATGCCTATGAAGCCTTCTTTTTTGGCCCGCATTGCTACTGTATAACTCCCCAGGTGGACACCGTTTTTGGAGCGTACCGGGTCCATCCGCTCCACCTCTCCAAAATTACTGAGGAAAGCTCCCAGCAGTTCTGTGCGTAGATCAGCAAGAGCATTGAATATTTGTACTCGGATTCTCCTCCTGCCCCGATACTCTGAACAGCATCTATTAACAACAGACCTTTGATCTTAACCAAAAAGGCCAAGCACAAAAGTGTTACGGACAGACCGACCTACAGACAAATTGACGAAGTGACTTATAGAGTTGCTTGCAAACAACAAAAAAAAAAGTATTTGATAGGCGGTTGTTTTCGAAGATATTGGATTTAAGATATTGTTTTCTAGCATTATCAATGGCTCTACATTCCACGAAAATGTGTTTGATGGTGCAAGTTTTTTTGACAGAGCATTGTGGTTGTTGCTTTTGTTTCAGTATGTAGGAGTGTGCGAGTTTTGTATGACCAATATGAATTCTGGATATAACTTTTTCTTTTCTTGATATTCTAGTAGTAGGTTTCCATTCTTCCAGAATGGGTTTAATTTGGTATAATTTGTTATTTGTGTTCTTGTCCAATTGTTGTTGCCATTTTGCATAAAATAGTTGATTGATTTTGAGTTTAAAGTCAATATACAGAATGTTTGTTTCAGGGTTCAGGCTTAGTGCTGATTCGGTTGCTTAGTCAGCTCTTTCATTTCCTTTTATTCTGATATGACGAGATCCAACATAAAATTATTTCTTTGTGTTTAGATAATGAGTCAATTCTGTTTAGTAGTTTAATGATTAGAGGGTTTTTGAGTCTTTTGTTATTCAGTGATGTTAGTACAGAAAGTGAATGTGAGTATTAGAAATTTCTTATGTTTATTTTTTTCTAAAATGTTTAGAGCTAGGTCGATGGTACATGTTTCAACAGTAAAAATAGAGTTTTCTGTTGAAAGGGCCTATTTTAGGGTTGTTTCATTTGATACAGCAGCACACTGTGGTCTTTGGAGCCGTCAGTGAAAATGTGTAAATGGTCAAAGTATTTCAGGCTTTCTCTTGGTAGGTATTAAAGTGAGTTTTCACTTTTGGGAGTTCATTTAATTTTAGTATTATTTGGGCTTTTTGAAGAATCCAAAATCAGTCAGTATGTGTTCTTGGATATTTTCTACAGTCATTTCTGATTCCTGTAGTATTGTTTCCAATTTAAGATTAAAGGGTTTTATGGTTTTTCTTTTTGCTTGAATGACTTTATATCTCGGATTGAATGTAGATTTGTATACTGGATTACTTCGATATGCTTTTAATTGTATTGGACACCCAGTTTGTGACTCCTTATACAGGGTGTCTCAAAAGAAGCTGATGATTAAAAAAATCATAACTTTCTCAATTTTTTATATTTTTCTTTATTTTTTCAGCTCATCTAGAGTAACCCTTCCAAGGTCATCATGAGTCGTTACACTATCGAGGAGCGGATATTTATCGTAGAGTCGTATTTTCGGTTGATTGAGTCAATATCAGAAACTCAAAGAGAATTTCGACGAAACTTCAACACAAGAAATTCCCCTACTCCCAATGCAATAAAAGCTATGGTGGCTCGATTTCATGAGCAAGAGTCTGTATATGACCTCCATAAATCTGGTAGACCCCGTGCGGCAAGAAGTGATGAGAATCGTTAGAGATTAGCAGAGAGTGTGGCTGACGATCCATCCACATCAGTAAGAGATCAAGTCAAATGGGGGTTTCTCAATCATCTCTTAACAGAATGCTTCATGAAGAGGGCAAATTTCCATATAAAATTCAATTGCTGCAAAAGCTTCAGTCAAACGATCCAGAAAACAGTCTGGAATACACCATGCAATTCCAAGATTTGGCCAATGAGGATCCAAACTTTCTCCAAAACTTCATTATGTCCGATGAGGCCCATTTTCATCTGAATGGGTTCATAAATAAGCAAAATTGCAGGATTTGGGGATCAGAAAATCCCCACGCAACAGCACAATGGCAATTACACCCTCAAAAATGTACAATATGGTGTGGAGTAACAGCAGATGAAGTAATCGGACCTTACTTTTTTGAAAATGAAGGAGAGAATGTAACAGTGACAGGAGCTTGGTACCGTCAGATGTTTGAAGATTTTGTTTTACTTTGGGTACAAAACAAACCACCAATGTGGTTCCAGCAGGACGGTGCAACAGCGCATATAGCGTGAGAAACATTAAATCTGCTCCAGGACATATTCAGCAACCGAATAATTTCTTATGGCTGTGAGATAAATTGCTCGCCAGATCTCACATGTGCAAATTTCTTCCTTTGGGGTTACCTCAAAGAGCGGGTATACGTACTGGACAATGCCCTGCAGAGAACGCAAGAGTGTGAAAATGAAAATGGTGGACATTTGAGTAACATCATTTTTCATAACTAAAATTAGACCTTGTGAAAAACATACTCTAGATTAAGTTGTGTGAATAAAATTAGAATAAGTAGACTGATATCTTACTATATCTCAAAAAAAAAAAATTACGGAGAGGCTCATTTACCTATGAAAATTGGTAAGCATAACTTAAATATTGAGAAAGTTAATCAAATTTAAAATCCGTCAGTTCCTTTTTGGGACATCCTGTATTTGCAGGAATTTTATTAGCCTCTGTATGAAAACTTTCAACTGGGGACATTCTAAAAGCACCAAGTCCTCCATGGCAGATTGAGTCTAAAGTCTTTAGGTAGATTTTCTGGCTGATTGGTATATAAAACTACTGTAGTCTAGTTTTGATCAAAGTTTTATACAACTTCATTAGAGTTTCTTGAATGCCCCCCCTCACTCTGTGTGTGCTATTACATGTAGTATTTGTAGTCTTTTACTGCAACTATTTCTTAGGTTCTTCAGGTGAGAGATGAATCTCAGTTTTTTATCAAATATTAGTCCCAGAAATTTGTGTTGTTCTACCATGGGAATTACTGTTCTTCCGAGTCTCAGTGTAGGGTCATTGTGAAGTTTTCTCTTGTGAGAGGAATGAATGCATTTGGTTTTTAATTTGGAAAATCTATATCCATTTTCCGTTGCCCATTTGTATAATTTATTTAAGCATTGTTGGAGTTTGCACTCAATGTTGTGCCTATACTTTGATCTGTAATACATCAGGAGGTCATCTACATATAAAGACCCCTCAACGCCAGGGTCCAAACATTTCACTAAGCTGTTCATTTTAACATTAAATAGTGTCATGGATAGTATGCTACCTTGGAGGACTCCCTCCTCCTGATTGGTGGTATCCGTGTAAGCCGATCCAATGCGAACCCTAAATTTGTGGTCAGATAAGAATCCTTTTATAAATTGTGGGAGTCTGCCTTTTAAATCTCTCGTTATTCCATATTTCCATCTCGTATCATAGAGAGTTGTATGCTCAGTCCGTTAAGTCCAAAGTAGCTGAGCAGCGGCTTGGTTCACACCAGTTTTGGCAAATAGCAAACAGAATCCTGAACAGAAACGTGTGTTCTATCCCAACTATCATCAATGGACCTGAGGTAATCTCATCAGCATCAGACAAAGCCAAACTCTTTGCCAAGAACTTTGCAGCTAATTTTACCCTTTGCGACCAAGGCCGCCAACCTCCAATATTTCCTCCTGTATCAGAAAACACGCTATGTGATATACAAATATCTGTATGTGATGTTGCCAAGCTAATTAAAAACCTTGATTCCAGTAAAGCAACAGGCCCTGATGGTATTCCAATTATAGTACTCAAAAGACTTCAACCAGAACTAGCATCCATCCTTACAAAACTGTTTAAACGTTGCCTTAAGGAGAATTGCATCCCATCAACATGAAAAATCTCATCAGTATGCCCTGCATTTAAGAATAATCACTCATCTCTCTTTCAGTACAGGCCAATAAGTCTCATGCGTGTCATGAGTAAGTTGCTGGAATCTGTGTTAAATAGAGAAGTAATCAAACATCTCAGTAAAAATAACATTCTTAGTGACACGCAATATGGTTTCCGTTCTGCTAGATCTACAGTAGATATGCTTACAGTTATATCTCATAGGATAAGTGAAACTCTCGACGGAGGCTTCCTTTCTAGGGCAATTGCTCTTGACATATTAAAGACCTTTGATAGAGTATGGCATGAAGGTTTACTTCACAAGATCTCCAGCTACGGTATAACTGGAAATGTCTTCTCAATTATTAAATCATTTCTCTCTAATAGGTTCATAAAAGTAGTGGTTGATGGGCAGAAACCAGAAGCTCTCAGTATTGATGCTGGAATCTTTCAGGGGTCCTTCCATCATTTGTAGACATTTATGCTGATGACACTACTATCTATGGTAGCACATCTAAGACTGTAAACGACCAAGTTCTCTGATTCTCTCTCCTCTGATCTTGAGAATGTGGTACAATGGGGAAAGGAGTGGCTGGTTACTTTTAATGCATCTAAAAGAAAGCTTTTATCTTTACATCATCAATGCTCTGATCCCCATCTGGCATCAATTAAAATGAATGGCTCTCGTCTTGGGGAGGCATGTTTTGACAAGCTTCTCGGCTTGACTTTTACTCCTGATCTTAAGTGGAACACATACATTAAATCCGTTGCCAAAGCCGCTGGAAAAATGGTGGGATCCTTCTATCGATCCAGTAGAGATCTTACTGCTGATGCAATTCTCTTTCTATATAAGAGCCAGGTACATCCAAGGATGGAGTACTGTTGCCACACCCGGGCAGGAGCTGCTAGAAAGAACTTATCCTGCCTTGATAGAGTTCAAAATAGACTTCGTAGCCTCGTAGGGGATGTCCTTTTCTCTTCCCTGCAACCTCTTTCTCACAGAAGAAATGTTTGTTTTATTGTTATTTTCATTGCAAGTGCTCGGCTGAGCTCCAATCTATGGTCCCCCCCTCACCAAACTGCACGCCTGTGGAATTGTCTTCCGTTTTCCTACTCTCCAGCTGATTACAATATGGTTGTCTTCAAGTCTAACGTAAACAAGTTTTTGATGAGTCATTCCATATAAGTTAACAAATTCACCAAATTTCCATTACTAACGATTACTATATTGTCCAATTTCTACTGTACACTCTGTAACCTTTATCCTCGAGTGGCCTTAAGGCCTTGATAAGTGCTGATGCCCATGTAAAAAGAAGAAAAGAAAAATAGACTTTCTCTATGTCAAAAAAGTTTGCTGATAGGTACTCATTCCTGATGAATGCTTCCCCTATAGCTGTTTCTAGTTGAACTAGGTGATCAGTTGTGCTGCTTTTATTACAGAATCCACATTGTAGTTTGGAAATAAGTTGTTGGATTCGAGATACCAAACCAATCTGTCATTTACTATCCTTTTTATTATTTTGCACAGGCAGCTGGTTAATGAGATTGGTCTGTAGTTTTGCAGATTCAAATTCTCTTTTCCTGGTTTTGGAATTGCTATTAATTTAGTTTGTATCCATTAATCTGGGAATTTGCCTTCTGTCCATAATTTGTTGTAAATTCTTAGTAATCATTTTAGTGATTCTGTAGGGAGCTGTCGTAAGATTTCGTCTGGTCCTACAGCTGCGTTATGGGATCTTAATAAAATCTTTTAATTCAGTTAATGTAAGCAGTTTATTGTAAACTTCTAGGTTTTTGATTTAAAGTTTAATTTGTACTGTTTAGCATTTTGTTTAATTGTTATAAATTTTGTGTCAGATGCTGGCAGGATTAAGCAATGGGTGGGAGGGTTGACCAAAGAACTTCCCAGGCTTCACCATTTCTTTTTTGCCAGCCTCAGTTGCCAGGTCTTTCAGGTTGCATTGTACATTCTGTTGACTGGCCCCATATGCAAACAGCTTGGAATGCAGATCGTCCAACATACTGAACGAGAGATGCACTAGTTGGTGGAATGGAGTCATAGGGTCTTTGCTTCCGAGCAAACAAGTGCAATCTTGCCTCATCAACCTTGATAGTGTTGCTGTGTTTGTCATACATAGTGACAACAAATTTCTCAAGAATCAGCATCTTCTATGGTAAGTTGGTACTGATTCAGTTTGCTGAACACTTCAAGACAAACTGGCCATGTTTGCCATGCAGTTATCTTCCCTCTATCTCGAAAGGCCAAGACCACATCACAACCAGTGAAGGCATGAAAGAGCATGCCACTACATTTCCCTTGGTTGAGGTTCATCACCATCTCATGAATTGGGAACCATCTAATGGACTGTTCCTGGCCAAATTTTAGCCAAAGCATTTCTAAGCCAACATTCTGAAGACTCGCAAAAACACCAATTGCTATGACAAGGATGTCTGTGTTACATGCCTTGATCAACACAGGCTTTGTCTTCTGTTTGGCTGCATGAACTGCGTGTGTGAAAATCCTGGAATCAGCTTCTTCATGATTGCAAGGTTGTAGACCTTCAAAGTTGATGAATTTGTTTGACAAGATCTCTCTTTTGGTCACAACTACAACATTGTCGGGATACATGGATACAATCTTGTCTGTGTTACATCCTTTGTCCGGGTTTAAATGCACAGCAGTAACTTTAATTCCAGCACACGGACTATGGGTTAGTGCATGCACCCGGCTTAGAGAACGATAAGGAAATTTACCACAAGGGACGGCTACTCGGTTAGTTCCCAATGCAGTCAAGTGTAAGCAAATTTAATTGTCTGTTGAATTTTCCAGAGTCTCTAATCAAAACAGTCAGAAGCGAGCATGCAAAGGGGGAAAAGAAATTCAATATGAAATAATGAGCAGAAATATAGTTTTTATATATATATATATATATATATATATATTTTATATGGGTTTTATTTATCTTTTTGTTTTTTTTATGTATAAAAACAAATAAACAAACAAACAAAAAAAAATAACCCAGGAGCTATCGCCATTAATTCCAGAGGAAAAGGGGGGGGGGAATTAGTTCAGAGATGGGGTCAACAGTTCATCCAGCAGTCCCTCCGCACAGTAAATTCCAGTCGAGTATCTGCCAGATTGCAACACCACAAAAGTCTTTTTGATGGGGGGGAGAGAGAGAGAGAGGAGAAATTCACAAACCCGTTTCTCATGCGAGTCCAAATCGAAGATGCTTATTTCCATTTCGGGATAATGTGTTACCGCATATAACATTTGTTTTTTTTATTTATTTATTTTTTTAAGTTTCATTATCTTTTCCATTCTCCAGACCCAGTAAAAAAAAGGGAGAAACATTTGTTGCTCCTCATGGCTAACTCAGATTCAACCATGTAACGTTTTTTTCCTTTTTAAGGTATCAGTCACTTTTTTGCCTCTCATTCTATGAGCCAACAAAAACATCGCCTTGCTTCACCAAAACGCGAATCCTAACTGATTCTTTCTTTTTTCTCTTCCTCTCAACTGCTGCTGCTACTTGTGTTCCCTACAGCCTTTGCATAGCCTCGCATGGATTCTAAAAATAATCTGACCCCAACAGCATTGCGGTCGCTCTGCCATGGACTTATATCCACTGTTTGAGTTGCATCCACCCTGGGGTCTCACTTTCCCTCCTTTGGGCTTCAGACCGTGACATCAGCTAGATATTCAAACAGTTCTGTCTTATTGCCACTTTCTCTCAGAAAACTGGACCAGATACGTGTAGATAGGTGGCAACTTAGTTTTGTTTGTCACTCTATGCTGACTTCTTTTGCTTTGATCTCGTTTCAGCCTTGAGGCTTGAAGTCTTGTCGACAAAAAATGTCTGTTCACTCATACTTCGATGAGTAACTCCAAATTTTTTTACACTACATGATAGACAACATATTTCTCAAATGTCTGAGGTCTTTGGCGCAAGAGAGTGTACAAGAGCCGCACCATCAATAATGATGACATCACATTCTGGCTGAAAATCAAGAAGACCAATGGTATCTTCCAGAATGCCATCAAGGTCAGATTTCTTTCCAGGATAGAGATTCCATGTGTCACTCAGTGTTGCAGGAAAAGATTGATTCTCATGTCTGAAGACATGATAACAGATCACATTCTCGTGCTTGACAGGATATGAGAATCTGTGAGAACAGATTGCAGTCACTTCTCAGTACCTGTTTCTTCTTATCAGTGGAAGCTACAGCTGCTTGCTGGTGGAAGAAATCTGTTTTCTTTTTGATGGGCTTGTAGAAGGAAGTCTCATCACCAAGACTATTGAAAAAGTCTTTGAAGGCAGCTTGACTATTATCAATGTGAGTTCTGACAAGCTCTGTAGCACTAGGATGTGCAAAGATCTTTGTGTCCAGTGTGGGAAGATCTTTGGACTCTTCCTGGAAAGAATTGCCTTGATCCTTCATTGCACTAAACAACTTCTTGATCTTGTCACTGAAGGACTTCTGAGACTGGCTAGTCTGCTCATAATGTCTAATATTCTCATTCCCCAATTTGGCCTGGAAAGCCAACTCATATTGATGAATCAGCTCACTAACCTCTGGTCCATACACCATTCATCGCCTCAGTATAGAAGGATCCTCAGTAATGTCAATGGCACCACCATCATCTTTGACCACTGCATTAGCTTGTTCATGGGCTTGGTCAATTGCTTTACCAGAAAATTCCCTGTGAGTTTTGTGAACCACAAACTTTCCAAGTTGGAATTCACGGAACACTACAAGATGAGTTTGTTCCAAAGTGAGGTGAATGGGGAGCCATCGAGCATAGTTGACATTGTTATTAGCAAAGAAGGAATCAGAGCAGAGAGTGCTTGACAGTACAAGCTGATGTTGGCCTCTCTGAAAGATCTAACCAATGAGAACACAACCAACTCCATTGACAAAACAAGCTCCCAGAACTGAAACTGAGGACTCTCTTTCCTCCGTGTCTTACACCAGTCATCCAAATCCAAAACTGTTTTCTTCTGCAGAGTGGTAGTCATATGCTTCTTTTTGGAGCATAAGACACTATTCAAGCCTCCGTGAAGAGTTTTTTTCTCATGTGAAGCCAAAATTATTTTCAGCCAGCCCTCACAAGTTCAGACATTGGCATGTGTTCATATATGTAGCCAATAAGGTAAGCTTTCAAAATCATATAGGATTTAGGTTCTAGTTTATAATTTTGGAACTATGGCAGCATTTCTGGGAAAAATTAGCCGAAAATGGCCTAAAAATTGTGACAAAACATTTAAAGGCACACAAAAGAAAAAAAGAAAAGCCATATTTCAAATATTACTTATCCATTACAAAAAATGAGGGATCCAGGCAAGGAAGTACCATGTGTAGATAGACTTCTGCAAAAAACGATGCCCAAAACGCTTTTACGGGTTTTTTCTTTTTTTTTTTTTTAGCTAAATTACGGATTTATATTTGTGACATTTTTTTTCATTTTTACAAAAACTTGAGAATTTTTAACTTTCAATGCAATAATGAAATGTGGAAACTCAATCATTTCAATACAGTATACCATTAACTGATCTGAAAATGCCATATTCAACAAAATCTGATGCATGCAGGTAAAGATACGTCTCATTTTGTAAAGAAACTTAGCTTCTGAAGCCGAAAATATTTTTTCTGATAAACTAAGTCATAGGCTCTAAAAGGGTTCAAACAAAAATCTGTTTCATGGAAAAGTTTTTTAATGATGTTGTTGAAAATATGCAGGAGACAATTTTTTCATTTTTATCCAAATTTAGACTACACATTATTTTATCACCCAGGTCAAATTTTCAAATTTCCTGAAAAAGTGCATTTTTCATGGGTTATATGCCAGGAAAATGAAAAAAAAAAAAAAAAAGCATAAATTATGTGTAAAATAATGTTTCTGATGCTGAAAAATCATTAACTCTTCCATTCATTCATTTCTTCCATTCATAATTTTGGGAGATTTCGATAAATTCCTGATATTTTCCCTTATAGGGTTGAAGGGAAATCCGCAAAGTACAAAATAGAGGAATGAACACCATGGAAAATTCTCTTAGTGCCACTAAGTCATATTCTTCATCATATATGTTATATTTAGTGTTTATAGGTTCAGAAGAGAGCTAACATATTCAAATTAATCATGAATATAACCACTTTTGTTTGCAATGATTTGTGTTATTTCTGACTTAACTAACCTGAACAGTTAATCACTTTGCAAGTTTCTGATTTCTTGAATTATTCGCTTTAATTATTTTTGGTGTTAGAAAATATTCCAATGATTTGTCTATCTTACTAGAAGCATCTGAAGCCCTTATATTCCCAAAATCTTAAGCATTGAAAATTGGTCAATAATTCTTCTTGTCTTTTGGAAACGAAGAAACAAAATATTTTAAAGTTCAATTTTGGGCTTCTAGTACGATATAAGTTAAAAGAGTGAAACTATTATTGTGTTCGGTAAACCAATCAGGGATATTACACCACACTTTGAAAAAGCTATCATATCTCCGAAACTAGGCCATATTTTGTATTTTAGACATTTTTTTTTAGACTCCCCATTAAATTTTGACCCAGAAAAATGGTATAACAAACCATATAATCCTACTTTCAAAAATGACCTAAATTGGCTCAAACGGGAAAAAAACTCTCCATGGAGGCTTGAACAGTGTCATATAGAGACAGCATACGGTGACCTCATGCATATGGCATGGTTTTGTGACACTGGATGCAGAGAGAAATGAGTCTGCAGTTCTAGAGGAAGTCACCCCAGCCTCCACGAGAGCACCTGTCCATCTGCTATTCTGGAGCACAGTCCCAAGTGATCTGAATGCAGCCATCTCTATGTGGAGGCCACCAAACATTACCACAAACCTGTCCTCACCATACCGGTCAGGCCAGTGCCACTGGACTTGTTTAGCAAGAGAGTAGATTGGCTTGTCTGCAGTTATCAAAGGAACCTGGTTTGGATTAAGGTGAAAAATAGCTGTTGTGGAGACGCCTACTAATTAACATAGGTGGACGAGTGAGATATATAAAGGTATCAATCACCAATACTGGGAGAGTTCTGCAATGACCGTCAAATAGGCCAGACGCCTATGTTGCCTCCAGTAAGACATGCAACACGCCACCTGCCGGAATATCTCCAACTGAAGTATATCTGAAGACATGTAAATATGTATATAACTTTTCTGCCTAATATATTATTGTTATACCTTTGCTTTCCGTGTTCTTGTTAATTATTTGTGCAGACACAATAGCATCCTTGACTTTGTCCATATAATGTCTCACCATAGCAACAGAATGAGCCTCATCACGTAGAAGAGGCAACAGTGAAGTTATGCTCACTTCAAACTCAAGACCTCGCTTCTTCTCTGCATGGTGGGCTGACCAACTGATGGTAACCTCATCACCCACTTCCTGTTTGAGACTGACCTTCTGCAGCCATTCACATTCATCTTTTAGGGGGAGACTTGGTAAAGATGTATATGTCACATTGCTCTTGGGAGGAGATGGATTCTTTTTGGCAAAGAAAGCAAGATGAACATTTGTGTAGGGGTCAGGAAGTTCTGAGACTTTCTTAACATTGTTCCTCTTGATAGAAACTGGTTCTCAGGCTTCTCCCTGGTCAGCTGGTGTTGTATGCTGAATGATTGAGATGCTGGTACCATGGAATGATGATATCACAGTAGTAGATGGATTGTGATTTGTATTGTCCATCGCACTCGTACAAAAGAGACCTTTCCTCAACTTGAGACAAACCACATCTTCCTTAACATATCTACTTACAACTGCATCTCCCAGCTGGGCTGATATATCAAGCACTTGATCATATGGAATACTAAGACCATGGTCATACAGCATCTCTACAAGATGTCTTTTTTTCTGGTCTAAGCATGAAGAGACATCTAAGTGTAGACTGGAAGTAGAGTTTCTACATCTCTAGAATGCCTTTGTGTGGTAGCACCTTTTTTGTACTTGACAAAGCAGTTGTATTGAAGGAGTTGAGCCATTGCCAGGTCAGTTGAGTTGCTCCAAACCTGAGCTATGTCTTGATATCCGCCCAATGCTCAATCACAAGATGAATTGAAGCAAAGCTGAGGGCAAGGAATCGTACACTGAATTCTCATACAAACTGCCTTCAAACTTACACTTGTGTTCCACCATGTGCCTAAGCAGTACCTTAGTAGCTTTGGCAAGGATAATTGCATCAGTGTAGGAAGAATGCTTCTAACAACACTGGACCAATGTCTTTGTCAAATGACTTTAGTGCTTCTTTGTTCTTTTAGGCAATGTGTGCTCGCTCTCTGTTATACAGAGCAGTCAAACAAAAGCAATGGTATTTCAGTTCCAGGGCCACCACATCTCCACCACTCAACAGAGCCAGTAGTCTACCATCATTGAGGTTATGGGCACATTCGTTGAACCTCTCATTCAGTTGCATGGTCATGGCTTGCCGCAGCTCTGATGTTGGTTCCTTCTTTTCACAAAAGAAACACTATTCCATCTCCAAACTAGTTCTTCGCATTTTTGTGCGAGTTTCATCAGGACTGTTCTGAATTTCAGCTGCTCTTTTAGTTGCACGTTCAAGCTTGCTGTTGTTGAACAGCAGACGGCATGTTTGATGGAACTTTACACTGTTTTGTCTCAATGTGTCCTCAATGCCACCTCCATCATCTAATCGAGATGGGTCTACTTTTATTGGTAACAAGTTGATTGCCTGAAATTGTATGTTCTGAAAGTTAGTTGTGCCAATTTTGATGCTTGTATCACTAATTGAAAGATTCTTATGGAATATTGAGATAACCGACCCCACTATAATCCCGTTCTAATGCTTCACGAGCTGCCACCTACGGCCAACAGATGGCTCCATTTTCGGAATTTTACCCTCTGCAGGGGGGCAGTTAGCATATTGTAATGCTCCACCAATAGGGCCACAGTAAAGAAGGGGGGAAGGATAGGAAAAAAAGGGGGGAAAAGGGGGATGGAGGAGGGAAAGAAAATGTTTTTTTTCTTGATTTTGCAGAATATGATAGAGTTTTGCAAAAAAGAAAAAAACACTAACATTTATGTGCTTACATTTTAGTCAGGGAGTCACTGTTTTCAGACAACCTGATCTGGTAACACCAGATTTACAATTTGTATCGACAAATATTGTATATACATTATAATTTCATCTGCAGTACTTTTATTATAATTATTAATACAATTAAAGAAATTTAAAAAAAAAAAAAAACGATAGAGCTTTAAAACATTTCTAGCATTTCATTTTCAAGGGAGATAATTATATGAAAACATCAAATGATGCTGATGTTGTGGAGACAAAATATTACGCCTCGATCTTAGCCAAAAGGCTGAAAAGCCATAAAAATGTTTTTGTGACTCAGCATTTTTAAGCTATGAAAAGACTAAGATTAAGATAAAAAGAAACTACTTCTCCCCCAAATATACTCACTTGTTCTGTGGAGCATTCACAAGAGCTGCAGAAATATTCTGATCCATGAAAAACAGCAGGGAAAGACAGAATCCAAGACCCATGCCAGCAAAAATGGCTGACACAGTTAATTCATGGAAGGGCACCAGCAAAAGGGTTGCATTCATACCTTCTGGTTTAAAACTAAATCCCACTGGAAAAGAAAAATTATTCATGTATTGAAATATATATATATATATATATATGTTGTATCCAAATTTGTTGTAAAGAAACCAATAAAGTGATTGATCATAATTTTTGTGAGAACCAATAAAAGACATTTTATATAAAACAATAAATCAGTTTTCATAAGGTGACCCACAATTTCATTTTGGAGAGGAAAAAACAGAGATAAAGGAAAGAAAGAGAGAGAGATGGAGAAAATGTGGACGAATTGAATATAGAGAGGGGGGGCAAAGAAAGAGAGAGGAGAAAGAAAATAAGAGGGAGAGGAGAAAGAAAATAAGAGGGAGAGGAGAAAGAAAATAAGAGGGAGGGGAGAAAGAAAATAAGAGGGAGGGGAGAAAGAAAATAAGAGGGAGGGGAGAAAGAAAATAAGAGGGAGGGGAGAAAGAAAATAAGAGGGAGGGGAGAAAGAAAATAAGAGGGAGGGGAGAAAGAAAATAAGAGGGAGGGGAGAAAGAAAATAAGAGGGAGGGGAGAAAGAAAATAAGAGGGAGGGGAGAAAGAAAATAAGAGGGAGGGGAGAAAGAAAATAAGAGGGAGGGGAGAAAGAAAATAAGAGGGAGGGGAGAAAGAAAATAAGAGGGAGGGGAGAAAGAAAATAAGAGGGAGGCGAAAGAAACAGGAGAGGGAATCAACAAAGGCCAAGTTTGGTATAAGGTCAGTTTTTGATGCCAGAGATATCCAGCTTATCGAAAAGAGTCACTCTGAATGGCATAAATGTAAAAATTGTCTTAATCAAAAAAATTTCTTCTAGATTAAATGTTGCTGGAGGATAATCTGCTAGTTTGTATCAGACACAACACACATTCTTTTAGATGCAGCTTTAAATCAAACAACCTTAGGTAAAAAAAAACAAAAAAAACTATTAGTACTGACAACAATATGACAATGTAGTAAAAATTCCAAATATTACGAAAATGATTGGGTAGAAGATTTGCTAGAACTATTTCTTTTTAAAATAAAGATATCGATCTGATATTTTCAATTTTTAAATGGCGGATTACAATTATTTTGTCCAAAAATCGTTCTCTTGGCCTTTTGGTCAAGATCAAAGTGTAGTATCTGTTCTTCAGATGCTGCACTTCATTTTCTTGTTCTCTTTCGGTGGAGGAGAAATCCTTCACGACTGAGACAATTTTTATTTTTGTACCTTTTCTCCACGTTAAAAAACGACCCTGGTGTCTAACTCTGTCCCGTGGGGAGGCATAGTAAATAGGTACAATTATTTTGTCCAAGTCATAGACTGCAGTTATCTCCCTTGGATTTTAGCATGTTTGCACCATCAACAAATGCGATAAAACTATACATTTTATTTTTACTTGTAATTATTTTTCTATTTTTAATAATTTTTGGAATTTTTACTAATTTCAACATGATTCGTAAGTATGCAATGTTTTCAGCTGAAATGCATTTATTTGAAATATCACACGCACTAAATTTTTTTTGTTTTTAATGATAACTAAGACACTTACTGTTGACATCTTTAAATAAGTAGGCCCCCACAAAGGACATGAAGATGACGGATACAGGAAGAGCGTAGTCAGAGAAAATCTCTCTCTTGCCACTCGTTAAATATGGACTGTAAAAAAAAGAAAATAAAAACAAGAATTCAGTAATTTAAACAACAAAAACTCATTGACAAAATAAATTAAGGAATGATTAATATCCAACAGTAATTAAGCAGTAGTTAAAAATAAAAATAAACATTAATTTGATTAAAATCAATAAAGTTTTGACAATACAACACCACTGTTAGGAAGAGAAGCAGTTTGTTTTTTTCTTTTGTTCTCACAGCATCGTAAAGTCTTATTTACAACAGCGATATTTTCAAACGTTCGAAGTCAGCAGGAATGCATGGCTTGCGGGAGATGAATTAGTGAAGTTTTTTGGGTTTTTTTTTTTTTACTTGATGTAGGTGTTGTTTAAATTTTATTTGAAATTATTTCAATTCAATTTTAAACGACGCTTACATAGAGAAAAAAAAACTTCATTAATAGAGATAAATAATCTGTATGTTATTGTTAGACATTGGCAGATATTGGCAGGCAACCCCATGAAGAAACAATATTTGAGGAGTTGCACACATGCAAATAGATTCAGTGTGAAGAATGTGGAATTTTCCACGATTGTCTAATGGAATACATAATTTGACCCAGAAATATGTGAGAGGATATCGGCCAAAAATTGAAACAGTAGACAAATGAAAATCTTAAATATTCCAATAGGAAAAGAATGTTTATATAAATAAAATCATCACAAAGAGAATGTCAGTTAGTTGAAGAGAGAGAGAGAGAGAGAGAGAGAGAGAGAGCGCCAGGTACCATTTCTCCACCAACTGATAACTGCCTAACCCTGCACCACCCCGAGCACCTTTCAGAAATGTCAAAAACCAGTAATAATTTATAATCCAAAGTTGATTTGTCAGTGATAAATAAAAGAAACATATTTTTTATAGATCAACTGTGTTCTGATTTTACTTGGCTGTAAGTGTGTGTGTGTGTGTGTGTGTATATATATATGTGTGTGTGTGTGTGTGTGTGTATGGTATCAGCGACAAAAGTAGATGTTAATTAGACATTTTGAACAATTTTGAACAGCGAATTAGTAAAGTTATGTAGAAACGAAAAATAAACAAAAGTTTTTAGATGATATGGGATGATATAATAGATGTCATCCGTTGTCTTTGGTTGTTTTGTTTTTGTATATATCAATCCGTTTCAAGTCATTTAATGCCAAATCCAGTTCTTTTTAGTAAAAATATTTATGCTTCAAATATTTATTCATGGTGTTTGGTTTCTTCAAACAGCTTAATCTGGTAGAATGAGTTTGCCCATCAACTGGTGGCGCCCAATGCATCCACTGGTTGGAAGTGCCAAGGTGGCCAACTTAAGACTTGGCTTATGACAGTAATAGCAGACATGGAGATCGTCTCGGTACTCATGTTTTTGGTGTCCATTGCTGGAGCCGTGAATGGCTGGATCATGTTGTCGATTCTGCTGCCAACTAATGAGGGTGGATGGCTTTGACACAAGATGCAGTTAACACCATTAGAGCCGACTCAACCCATCCCGGGTGAATGCCGCCACAGATACAGGATGAAAGATAGCTAGAGATGCACAGGACCATCCAAGTGAATTCTAATGTTTGCGGTTTAAAAAAAAAAAATTTCATTGGATTGGCTTTTTAAATTAACAAATTTCAATTCAAATTTCAACAATCAAGGAGCAAAAAAAAAAAACTTTAATAAAATAAATAATCTGCATATTATAAACAAGATTTTTAAAATGATATCAGACATCATCAATCGTTTCAGATGAGGTTTGGTTGCTTTATTTTATGACAACTCTTTTCGGATCATTTACTGCCGAATACAGTCATTTTAGTAAAAGTCTTCATGCTTCAAGTTCTGTATATCTTCAAATGTTTGTTCATGATGTTTCGTATCTTGAAACAGTCTGGTCAGGTAGTATGAGAGATATCTAGAGGGACACACAGGAACATTTAAGCAAACTTTTGGCGCTCATTCCTATAAATGGCTATCATCTGTCTGTAAAGTATAAGTTTAATGTCTTATGAAACAAGTTGGAATCTAAAACTGGATATTTTGACTGACATAGGTTGGACAATGAAATCACTATTTAGTGAGTTGTATTTGTTGATTTTTAGGTTTTGGTCAAGTGAGTTGTGGTATCAGCATTAGGAGCAGATTCTGCAATTCTAGATGATGTGAAAGAGTCAAAGGAATCCCATATGAGTGGCTCTTCAGCTCTAAAAGTAAAGAGTGTCATGCCATGGGGTCAGTGATCTCCACTTCTGTCTAAGCTAACATTTACTAGCAAAGAGATTTGACATTGCTCAGGATCAAATAATGGTCAATTAATGTTCCACACTTCCAATACTTTTATTGTCATCGAAATCTGTGAAATTGTCCAGTTTTTTTACCAAATTGATTTACTGCCTGTTCTAATCAGGAACGTACTGTAGTGCACTGGGAAAACAGATAAAATTTCTTGGTCTAACAAAAAGAAGTAGCAGAGGAGAACTTACGTGCATTTGAAGTTAAAGAGTGAAACACCAAGCCAAAGCGTTCCCAACATAAGAAAGAGATACAAGATACTGTTTTCCCGGTCACATGCGTATTCGATGGGGTCAAGGGTAATGTTTTTAGCAGTTGTATTGTCACAGTATGGAGTGTTGTAACTGTGAGAGAAACCTGAAAAGAACAAAAGGATAAAAGAGTAATGTTAAAACAGCAAAGTATCTACAATCATCATTTATATATATATATATATGAGAATAATGGAAATAGTATTCTGACGAAATGGAAAAATAAAAAGGAGCAAACAGAGTTATGAAATAAAGACAAAGCGTTGATGAACACAACGCTGTTTGTTGCTTTTTATTTCTCTCTCTCTCTCTATATATATATATATATATATATATATATATATATGGGAAAATTATTTCCAACAAGCATTTAGGTAAAAATGCACTTTCGTATAAATACTTGAATTCATTCAAGAAAGTATCGCTAACAAAAACAAATAAAAACATCTATATATATATATATATATATATATATATATATATATGAGCACTCTAAGTTGAAATTAAAAGTCGGTTACTTAAGCTCACATGTGCAGATCATGATATTATTATAAGATCACTCTCGCCATCTTGACATTTATATAAATGTCAATTTCAACTGTATTTCTCGCAGTTAACGTTCAAAGATGGCTTTGTGGCCGGGTTAAAATCTCCCAACTGGCTGTAATCGTAACTCCCTGCACTGATTAATTCCGAAAAGGCTGAAACACTAGTGTCTGTATGTATTAAAAATAATTATAGAAATCTAATATATAAATCTCACTATGTCTGTGTGTGTGTGTCTCCATTTTTCAAGTTGTATCTCCTCCTAAACGGATGATCATTAAACGACGTGCAATAGCTCAAAAGATTGCGTTTTTAGTGCAGAATTTTATTAGAGGTATTTAATCGATTAAAATAATTGCCAAGGGCTTCAAAAAAGGGTTCAAACTTGAAAGCAATGACACCTTGACGAACGTAGCACAATGGCGTCATTCTGCGCATGCGTACATCGAGTAAAAGAGAAATCTATTTCTTTAGATATTTCACAATGTTCTTGAAGCTGTTGTTCCTTTCCTGCAATGGATATTGACCGATTACTAGCACAAGTGTTGCGGTTCCTATGCCTCCCCACAGGACAGAGTTAGACACCAGGGTCATTTTTTAACGTGGAGAAAAGGAACAAAAATTAAAAATTGTCTGTCATGAAGGACTTCACCTCGACTGAAAGAGAAAAGAAATTCAAGTGCAGCATCTGAAGAACAGACACTAGACTTTGATCTTGGCCCAAAGGTGCGGTTTTGATCTCCATAATTTCCCTTTTTTTTTTTTTTTTTTTTTTTTTTTTATATATATATATTCCGATATTCTTGATTTTTAAATGTTATGTAATAAATACACAAAAACACTTATCAAAAAAATCCAGAAGAATGTTTTTGATTTACGTAACGAAAATGTCATATTCAAAATATATATATGATATATCGGCTTATTTGTTACATTCCAAAAATCACGTTGCGAAAAGGGAAAAGAGAAAAGGAACTGGAACAAAGATTTGAAGGAGGGCACGGACACGTGCGTGATGGGTATAAAGAGAAGTATATTTTATTTGAGACAGGAAGAGGAAGCAGGGAGTGAGAAAAGGGATTATGGGATTACAGCGTAAAAGGGAGGTAATCATAAAAGGGTCTATGATAAAAGTAATCGTACTTACTTTCAATACCCCCTCCTTGCTCTAAGCATATTATTTATTTTCTTTCTTTACAAAAACAAGGATATGTGAGAGCAGATTAGTGTCAGTTTAGGGTCCGAATAGAAACTTTAAACTTGTCCAGTTTCGTCCGGGTTGGAGGTTTTGTCATGATGTCAGTGATTATATCTGCTGTGGAACAGTAAATTAATTGTATTTTATTATTATTCAGATCTTCTTCTCTGATAAAATGGTACTTAATGTCGCTATGTTTACATCTCTGCCGATGAATGGGGTCCTTAGAAAGCGCTATAATGCTTTGACTGTCTCGGAATATTTTGATGGGAACGTGTTCTCAGTGTGAATCCATTTCCTTTGTTTGGTTGTACCCTTTTGCGACAAACCTGGCCCTGTATCATGTTTAATATTCAAGTAGTATGACTTACATATGAGAAATAAGGTGCTTCTTCACTATAGCACCCAGAAAAAACAAACAAATTCTTACCCTTGGCGTACAGAAGATTTAGCATGACATAAATTACATAAACATATCAAGTTCTTTCATTTTTAAATTAGAAAAAAGGTACTTGTACAGTATAGTACCCGAGAAATAAGGTACTTGTACAGTATAGTACTCATATGAAAAACAAAGGAAATCTTACTTCTGACGTACATAACGTAATCCAAACTGAAAATCATGTAATATATTCGAGTAGTATGACATTTATATAAGAAATAAGGTGCTTCTTTAATATAGCACTCTACTACAAAAACTCACCTAACACATACGGAAAAGTTCACACAATAGAAAACTATGAAGAATCATCAAGTAGTTTCATCTATATATTAGAAATAAGGTAATTGTGCATTATCCTACCCAAGAAATAAGGTCCTTGTGTACTCATATGAAAAACAAAGAAAATCCTACCTGTGACGTGCAGAAAAGTTATTAAAACCGATAATCACATTATATATTTGAATAGCATGACTTTTAAATGAGAAATAAGCTGCTTCTTCACTATAGTACCCAGATGAAAAAACAAATTCTTACTCTAGATGCACAGAAAATTACTTAAAAGTATCAAGTTCTTTCATTTTTAAATTAGAAAAAAAGGTACTTCTACAGTATCCTACCCAGGAAATAAGGTACTTGTACAGTGATGTACCCATATGAAAAACAAAGAAATTCTTATCTGTGATGTACATAAGTTATCAAAATTGAAAATCATGTAATGTATTTCAGTAGTATAACATAACAAATCTGGTGCACTGTGATGTAAAAACAAACTCTTACCTGTGAAATTTAGCACAACAGAAAAGTATGTAAATAATTTTAAATATGTGTTGTACATTATCTGCCCTAGGTAAGGAATTTTTTTTTTTTCACGTATGTGCTGTAAATTTCTAGTCCTTGGGAAGGTACAATTATTCCATACATATGCTGTATAATACCCGTCCTAGGGTAGGTAAAATATTCTTTTGCTCAAGATGGCAAATGATACATAGACATAAAAACTTCCTCTATTCTAAGAATAACAGACATGTTCAAAATTTTTCTCATTGTTTTATACAATCCCGAGCAACGCTAGGTGGCCTTGCTAGTAATTATATACATCTCAAAAAAGATGAGGAAATATCTTGGAGTTCTGTTCTTTGTTATGGTAGTTGGCATTTTGAGTCTAAGTGCTAGGACCTTGTGTGACTGGCTGATTAGTTGAATCAGAACTCTCTGATCGCCGTTTAGCCAAAGTAAGAACCGAAGTGATGTGTTGTGGTGTGTATACGTCTATGTATGACAAACAAGGGAGATAATCCTTGATTTAAATTGACAAATTAAGGGTCTGCCATTTTTAAACCAATGCATTTCAGAACGTAATTATGGCTGATTTTTGGTTAAAAATACATCTAGCACATCGTGTACAGGATCATTTTTAGTAATTTTCATAATTTATAATTTTGCCATCGCATGAAAGTACATGTTTTCACCTGAAATGTGTTGATTAAAAAGATCCTCAATGTAAACAAGCACCAAACTTACTTTTTGCACAGCTTTTAAAAGCATCCACAGAGAAAGCAACGGAGATAAAAAGAGCAAATATTTCTTCTGAAGATCTGAAAAAAAAAAAAAAAAAAAAAAAAAATATATATATATTTCTATAATAACAAAGTTAAATAAAATAATAAAATTATACATAAGTCATACATTTTTTGTTTGTCACAAATTTACAAATTTTAAATATAAATTAGATTTATGATTTTATAGAAATTACAAGCAAGTCTTTCCATCAAAAGTGACATTTTAATTCTAGTGTAACTGTTCAATGTTCAATCAAAAATAAGAGAAAAATGTTATTAAACAAGTGAAGCATGCACGGTGCCCCATGAGAGCACAGTGAACGAGGCATAAAAAAAAATGACTAAGTTCAGCATTTGGGCCCCTCCCCCCTATTTAGCCCCCAAAATCCTCAGGGGACGTCAAATCCTAGTGAAAATGAATAAACGGTGCAGTTTTAGGTCTTAACAGATGTAAATTTGAGTTCTGCACCATGCAAAAGAAAAGAAATGATTAAGCCCATCATTGCGCCACCCCCCCATTTAGCCCCAAAAGTCCCCAAGGCCTTAACATATTTAAATTTGAGTTCATTACCATGCAAAACTGCTAAATAGATATACACAGAAAATTTTGGACAAATATGGTAAAATAATCCCAAAGTTAGAGTGTTTTTATTAATCCTAAAAGAGCCCCTGGGGTACATTCAAGAGTTACCACAAAGTATAGACAAACATCAGTTAGTTACAACTTTTCAGAAAGTTTTATAAAAATCCAAGGCATCAATTTTTTTTAATAAGCACAAAAGTGTCAATTTTAGCCAATGTAACCTGAAAGGCACCCCTAGGGGGACAACCAGAGTTTTCCCGGAAAATCTGTTCTGTTGCTTTTTTACTCATATCATGTTTAATGTTTGTGCAAAATTTTTTTTAAATTCCAAGGCGTAGTTACTGAGAAAAATGCAGACGGACAAACGGACGAACGGACAATGGTGAATTTACAGGTCCACCCTCCTTTTGTTGGGAGACCAAAAAAAACAAAAAACAAAAACAAAAAAAAAACAAAAACAAAAAAAAAACAATCAATATAGGCCACGTTTACATCTATTAGCTATATTCCAAAATTCATTAGTTTAGGAGTGAATCGTATACATAGACATCTATAAACATATGAGCATACTTAACTTTATATAAAAACAGACTTGACCATGTAAAGATACTAGTGCTTTTTAAGAACAGGTATCTATGGATTTGCAGTTTTCATGTAAGCAGTTCTGATAACAAACAGCTAAAGTCGGAGCAAGTTTCAACTTTAGAAAAATATACAAATCAAAAGGGTGTTGTCATTTGCCAGACAATTTTATTTTATTTTATCAAATCAAGTTGTAACTATTTTATTTTAATTTATTTTATCAAATCAAGTTGTAACTATTTTATTTTAATTTATTTTATCAAATCAAATTGTAACTATTTTATTTTAATTTATTTTATCAAATCAAGTTGTAACTATTTTATTTTAATTTATTTTATCAAATCAAGTTGTAACAATTTTATTTTAATTTATTTTATCAAATCAAGTTGTAACAATTTTATTTTAATTTATTTTATCAAATCAAGTTGTAACTATCACGACTTTTCATTTCAGCCCCGATTCTCATGAGGTTAGGATTTTTTACTTGACATTGTGTTTAAAGAACACAAATGCACATATTTATTCAAATTTCGGTTTAAAATATTAGGTTTTTTAAAACAATATCGTTTTCTCACATGTTACTTTTATATATTTCTCAATTAATTCATTGATATATATATATATATATATATATATATATATATATATATATAGCCTTGTTATATATCATTTTCGCTCTATTGACTCATGTTATTCGTTACCGTTCTCAATCTCTTCATTTTTTGCAGGCTTTTCAACAGCATGGACAAAATTCAAATCTGCACAATTTTCTTGTTCCAGTTCAAACTAGGCCGAAAACCTGCCGAGAAGCTCGTGATTGGCCCAGGAAGTACTAACGAACGTGTGGCACAACCATGGTTCAAAAAATTTCACAATGGTGACGAGAGCCTCGAAGATGACGGTCACAACTGGCCAACTGCAATTGATAACAAACATTTGAAAGCCTTAATTGAAGCTGATTCTTGCAAAACCACACGAGAAGTTGCTGTTGAACTCGAGGCCGACCACTTAACAGTCGTTCGCCATTTAAAGCAAATAGGGAAGTCAAAAAAGTTGGATAAATAGGTGCCGCATGAATTGAACGATAATCAAAAAAGTTTTGAGAGGTCTTCTACGCTCCTTCTGTGCTAACAAAAACGACCCATTTCTTGAGTGGATGGTGACGTGTGATGAGAAGTGGATCTTTTACAACAACTGATGTTCAGCACAGTGATTGGATGCCGGAGAAGCTCCACAACACTTCCCGAAGCCGAAATTGCACCAAAAAAGGTTATGGTAACTGTTTGGTGGTCTGTAGCCAGTCTCATTGATCACAGTTTCTTGAATTTACGCAAAATGATTACGGTGAAGTACTGCCGACAAATTGATGAAATGCACCAGAAGCTCCAATGTATGTGCCTGAGATTGGTCAATATGAAGGAACCAATTCTCCTCCATGACAACGCTTTCCCGCATTTTGCTCAACTGGCCCTGCAGAAGCTGAACAAATTGGGCTACAAGAATGTCATTTGCCATATTCACTGGACCTTTCACCTATCGATTATTACTTTTTCACTCAACAACTTCCTGCGCAAAAAATGCTTCAAAAACTGCCGAGAAATTGATGAAATGCACCAGAAGCTCCAACATATGTGCCCGAGATTGGTCAATATGAAGGAAGCTCAACTGGCTCTGCAGAAGCTGAATAAATTGGGCTACAAGAATGTCATTTGCCATATTCACTGGACCTTTCACCTATCGATTATTACTTTTTCACTCGACAACTTCCTGCGCAAAAAATGCTTCAAAAACTGATGATGCCAAATCGGCCTTCAATGACTTCATTGCTTCCAGAACTCTGGATTTGCATGCTAATGGGATAAATAAACTTGTCTCTCAGCAAAAATGTGTTGATTCTAATGGTTCTTATTTTGATTAATGCAATTTATTATGGAAGGAGTTATGATCTTTTGAAGTTAAATGTCAAAAAATTACATTTTTGCACACAAAAAATTTTTTTTTTGCTTTCAAATTCAGCAAAAAATACGGAGACATATCAAAAACGAATATGTCAGATTAAAATGACGATTTTCTAAAGCATATATTTTCTAGGTTGTACTTAATTCTAGGCTAATTGTTACAAGAATTGTTATTAAAGTTTTGCTGAGCAAACACAAAATTTCTATTTAGTGAAGAATTGATGATAATGTGAAAGGCAACATTACGTACCTGGTTGACCACCGCATCAATACACTAAGATCAAAGAATGAGTAGAGAAAGAGAAAAAATGTATTCCAAAGACCAACGCATCCAAACATGGCAACAAAATCGATTTCAAAATCTTCACAAATCGTATAAATGACTGCAAAGAGGAAAAAAGAAATGAAATTAGATTTAAAGCAAAAATAATCAAATTCAAAATTTCAGCAAAATTGGGTAATTACTGATCCAAACGAGTTCTAGTTTTGAAAGTCCTTGGAAGTGAATGGTGTTAATTTCAAAACACCACCAAAACATAATATCCATAAACAGACTTTTACAGGAATATTTAACACTGGAAATCTGTTTCTTTTAAATATAATAAATAAAAACATCTGTGAACTGATTTTTAAATATAAAAATGTTTATTTACAGAAACATTTTTACAGAAATATTTAATTACTAGGAGGACCGGTGGAAATTCCATGGAATGAGAAATATATTTAATCAACAAATGTTTTGATAAAGCTGGTTTTCTAGATAGCGCAAAAAATTTTTTTGGAGAAAAAAAAAACATGCAGCAAATATGAGTTTATATATATGAAAATAGTATCCATTGTATTTTAAATATAAACCTGACCCAGAGGAGTCAAATTAATAGGTACTAATAAAGACTTAGAGTAATATTGTGCTACATAGTTGAATACAAATAACATCACATTGTAAGAGACAATCTTTAATTTACCCCTTCAGTCCATCATCTCTTTGTTAGATAATATTCTTTATTTTAACCTGTTTCTTTCAAATGGCCCCTTTTTACATAACATTTGACTGGCTTTTTTCTTTGGTGAAGAACTGCTGCATGCCGAAATTATGAGTTTCTTTCTGATACCATTACAACAATAATCATATATTGTTATAATGATATTTGGAAACGAGGCTACATTAAAGAGAGGCCACTCATTCTTGAGCAGGGTTACCAGATTGGTCTTTTGAAAGACAAATTTCGTGAATTTGGCAGTCTAGCCTTCAAAAATTGTATTTAGCCTTTTTCAAAGTTTAATATATGAACTAAGGAAGGAACAAGCAGAATATTATATAGATTGAATGTAAAATATATTTTTTAAATATAATAAAGTAATATATATATATATATATATATATATATATATATAAAATTAAATGTATGTTTAAATAAATGGAAATGAAAATTAAGGTAAAATTAAAAAACATGAACTTTTTACATATAATAAAAGTAAACCATATTAAACTACATAATACATATCCAGTAGATGATATTACTGAAAAGATTATGCTTAAGTAAATAAATATAGTATTAGCAGGGTTTTCTGATTGTGTAAAGGAAATGTAATTTTGTGAGCTCTTCAAACTAACACGGTTTACTTTTGAAGAGTTTTAAAATAGGAACTCATTTGTTAAATATGCAATTTTGCTAAAAATTCTTCATAACAGAAAAATTGCTTATCAAAATGTATTTAAAGAAGGTAGTGACAATGTTTGCTGGAGATTAGAAGAAATAAAGTTTGGTCTTAAACATTGGATTTTTTCTAATCAGGATCAAAAGTCATATCCATTTGTTGTACTTTCATTTACAAGTGTATGCATAAACTATTATACACTTAATTGGGAATCCTGGTTCTATTCATATAATTACTTACTTTTGGTGTAAAGAGCAAGTGGTGCTGTTGTGAGGAGAACTATTTGTGGAGTGCCTCCATACAATGCAAATATCAACCCACCAAATATTTGGGAATAAATCACTTTCTTGACATCTAAAAAAGAAAACAGAAATGAAAAGGAAAGAAATTTCTTCCAAAATAAAAAACACATTTACAAAACTATAACTACAGAAGGAATAAATGCACTTGTTCAATATATATATATATATATATATATATATACACACACACACACACACGAATATATGACGAGTTTATAAATATTCAAACAAATGTTGCTTCGTGTTATTTTAAAATTATGTAATTATTAACACTCGCATCCTATCTATCATGTCTATTTATACAAAGTTATGTTTGTGTATATGTTTGTATGTACAGGATTCACTCCTAAACTAATGAACTAGTCATTATGAATTTTGAAGCAGAGCTAAGTCTAAGAGTGAGTAATGTAGACTATATTTAGTTTAGTTTTATGCAAAGGAAGGGGTGGAAGCCCTTTGTAAAAATTCACATTCTGTTTTTGTTTGTGAATTTTTAATAGGTATTAGATATTAATAAACATTTCCCCAAATGCAGTTTCTTTAAAATTTTTTAAGGATTTTCGAGAGGCCACGATATGGGCCTAACTTCTTATTTTAAAAATTTGCATTTTTCAGATTTGCATTAAATTTGATCTTCAGTAATGAATCAATTAAGCAAGATACCCTTAATTTCAATTTCTTAAGATAATCTTTAAATTATCGCCAATTTCTCAAAATCATGTAATGGATTTTAATCAAAGCTGCAAACCATATGAAAAAAGCTTTATAGCATTTTAGTTTTCATGAGACGGCATAACTGCTTTGGTTGTTCAGTTTTATGGCATATCAACATTTTTTTGGATATTTAATGCTGAATCGAGTAATTTTAGAAAACTTACTATGTTTCAAGTTAGTTTTATATACAAATTTATTCATGGTGTTTAGTTTTGGAAAATTGTTTTTAACTTTGCAGAACATGACTGAGTTTTGCAAAGGGAAAGGAAAAAAATACTAACATCAATGTTTGGTATTTGGTCAGGAAACCAATATCTTCAAACTAATCTGATAGTACCAGGAAAACTGTTCTGAGACATGTATTCTAGTGTGTGTGCATGTGTGTGTGTGTAGTCACATAATCCGAAGGTCATATTATGCATCTATAAAAAATAAAGGAAAATTCTAACTAATTTTAAAATAAAGGAGAGTATATCTTGGTTTGATTTTTGTTGTTTATTTAATATACTCTGTTCAACATAGACAATTAGCATGAGTTTTTTTTTTATTCCTATAAATTTTTATCTTGTTTTTTTTTTTTTAATTTTTTAAAATTATTTATTTCCTGTTATATTTTGTGAATAAAATTGCTTCAAAATTTAAAAATGTGTTTTTCTGTTTCTTTCAACCCCTCTTTTTTTTTTTTTTAAATCTATCTATCTGCTTCACATTTTACGGGTCTGGAAGAGTTTTCACCTTTCCATTGGATTTGTCTTATATATCAAACTCCAAGGGACATTTTTTAAAAATTTTATTTCTCTTTTTTTTTTTTTTTCTTTTTATATATAAATGTTGCCAACTATGCGTCTTCATTATAACAACAGAGTTGGTGTCATAACTATCTACCCCTCCCTCTCTCTCTCTCTATATATATATATAAAATAAATGGAAAATTTGAATTAAATTATGTAAATTCATAACAAAATTTATTGTTCGACAAGGATTGCAATCTTGTTGGTTGGTTTGTTTATTTAACCAGCATATGGACCTTCATTGGGTCATTTAATACTGACGATAGTTTTGGTTCATTTTCTCCATAGTGTTTGTTTGCTTAGTACTTTTTCTTTTTTGGTGGGGGGGGGGGGAGGACAAGTTTTATCTGTTTTAGTTGAAAGTTCTTGTTTTTTTTTGGTAAGGCCTTGATGTCACATTTTTTGGCATAGTTGTATCTCTCTCAGAAATCAGAGAATGTTGTCTGTGCAGGTGTTTTTAAAAATGTCTTTCATATTGTTGGTTTTTAGGTAGCAATTTCTTGCGGTAGCATAGGCTCCACATTCCACAAAGATATGTTTTATTGTGTAGGTCTTCTGGCATGTTAGGCATTGTGGTGGTTGCTCTTGCCTGAGTATGTAGGAGTGAGTAAGGTTTGTGTGGCCAATGTGTGTTCTGGACATTACCACTTGTTCTTTTCTTGATTTTTGTGGGGATGGTCCCCATTCTCCTAAGGTGGGTTTAATCTGGAAGAGCTTGCTATTTGTGTTATTATTCCAGTGCTGTTGCCATTTTGCATAAAACAGTTTATTGATTTCGTATTTTAAGTCTGTAAGGAATATTGATGGCTTCAGGGTTTCGGTTTAAAGCTGATTTGGCTGCTAAGTTTGCTCTTTCGTTACCTTTCACTCCGATATGGCTTGGAATCCAGCACATGATTACCTCTTTGTGGGTAGTCATCGAGTTTAGTCTATTCAATAGTTTGCTTCTTAAGCTTTATATTGTTCAATGATGATAGAACAGAGAGTGAATCGGAGAAAATTATAAACTTCTGGTGCTTTTTGTTAGAATGTTGAGAGCAAGGTCAATAGCACAAACTTCTGCGCTGAAAATGGAGCTTTCAATTGGTAGTGCCTTCTGGCGACTTGTTCCATTCAGAACAGCTGCACATGCTGTCCTGTTGTGGTCCTTAGAGCCATCTGTGTAGATATGCAGATGATCGGGACAATCTAGAAGTATGTCGTGGAGTTTTTCCTGGTAGGTGTTAGGGTGGGTTTTTGCTTTGGGGAGTTTACTTAGTTCGAAGATCATTTTGGTTTTTTGAGAATCCAACGTGGGATTTCAGAACGTGTACGATCATGGATATTTTGGGTTGTTATCTCTGATTCTTGTCATATCGTTTTCATTCGTAAGCTGAAGGGTTTTATAGCTTTTGCTTCGAATAGTTCACTGTCTTGGATGGAATGTGTCATTGTATGCAAGGTTGTTTGGACATGGTTTTAGTTTAGTGTAGTATTGGGTTGCTAATTTATGGCTCCTTATATCTGCTGGTATCTCATTGGCCTCTATGTGTAGACTTTCCACTGGGGACGTTATGAAGGCTCCCAGTACCAGTCTCGGCCCTCCGTGGTAGATCGGGTCTAGTGTCTAAGTTCTTCTGGCCGACCGATAAATGAAACATCCATAGTCAAGTTTTGACCTGATCAATGAACTGTATAATTTCAGAAGGGTTTTTTGATCTGCACCCCATTCTGTGTGGGCTATAATGTGCAGCCGCTGCAGTCTTTTATTGCAGTTTGTTTTCAGGTTCTTCAGGTGGGGGATGAATGTCAGTTTTTTTTATCAAATGTCAAACCTAGGAATTTATATTCGTCTACAATGGGAATTTCTGTATTTTCAAGTTTCAAACAAGGGTCGTTATGGAGTTCCCTCATTTGGCAGAGGTGTACACATTTGGTTTTTGTTTCAGAGAATTTAAATCAATTTTCTATTGCCCATGTTTTTAATCTATTTAGGCATTGTTGGAGCTTGCCTTCTATGGTGTGTATATATTTTGACCTGCAATATATCAGGAGGTCATCCAAATATAATATCCATCAACACTGGGAGTTAGGCACTTTGTTATGTTTTTATTTTAATGCTAAACAAAGTTATAGATAGTATACTCCCTTGTGGGACTCCCTCTTCTTGAATGTTGGTGTCTGAGTAGGTTGATCCAATGCGGATTTGAAATTTGCGATCTGATAAGAAGCCCTTTATGAATCATGGTAAGTCTGCCTTTTAGATTGAGGTCGTTAAGATCTCTCATTATTCCAAATTTCCAGGTAGAGTCATATGTTTTCTCCAAGTCAAAGAAGATTGCCGAGAGGTGTTCGTTCCTTATGAATGCTTCTCTTACAGCTGTTTCTAGACGAATAGTGATCGATTGTACTTCTTTTGTTATGGAAGCCACACTGTAGGTTAGAGATAATGTTGTTAGATTCCAAGTACCACACTAGTCTGTCGTTGACTATTCTCTCTATTATTTTACGCAACTGGTTTGTGAAATTGGTCTATAGTTTTGCGCGTTTGAATTTTCTTTTCCTGGTTTGGGGATTGCTATTATTGTGGTTAATCTCCATATATTTGGGAATTCGCCTTCTATCCATATTTTGTTAAAGATTTTTAATAGGAGTTTTAGTGTTTCAGTAGGTAGTTGTCTCAGGAATTCGTAGTGAATTTCATCTGGTCCTACAGCACTGTTATGGGATCTTCTGATGGCATTTTCTAGTTCAGTTAGTGAAAAGAGTTTATTATAGTTTTCAAAGTTTTTGGATTTGAAGTTGAGTTTATATTTCTCTGCATTTTGTTTGATTGTTCTAAATTTTGTACTGTAGTTTTGGTTAGAAGAATTTTGTGAAAAAAGTTTCAGCTAGTAAGTCTGCTATATTTTTTTTCATCAGTTGTGTTAGAGTTATTTATGACGAGGTGTTTGATTGGTATGCATTGTTGTTTACCTGCAATTTTTCGAATCATTTCCCATATTATTCTTGGTTCAGTGGAGGAATTCAGTTTGCCGACGTAATTTTGCCAGCATTCTTTTTTTTCTGTTCTTATAACCCTATGAGCTTTAGCTGTTTTGCTTGTATTCTATAAGATTTGGAGTAGTAGGTTGTTTCTGGAATTTTTTTAGGGCCGCTTTCCGTAACTTGATAGCTTGTTGACATTTAGTGTTTATTGGTTGTTGAGGTTTTTGGGATGCACTCATTTGATATTTCTATTAGTGTTTTTTGGTAAAAGATTCTACTGTGTCATGGATAGTTTCGATGTGGTTCAATCTAGTTTGTATTTTTCCATGAATATTTGCCAGTTGGCCTTGTTTAGGTTCCATTGTTGATGTTTTTGACTTCTGGGTTCAGGGGTTTCGATTAGAATTGGGAAGTGGTTGCTGCCACAGGTGTCATCATGCACAATCCAACTGAAATCCAAATATATTTGGGGTCACACACACTTATATCAATGGAGGAGTAGTTTCCATTAGCTGGACTGATGTACGTGGGTAAACTGTCGTTAAGTAAGCATATATTGTTTTCATTAATGATTTCTTCTATTGTTCTGCCTTTTTTGTTAATGTCCTTATACCCTCATAGTATATTGTGGCTATTAAAGTCACCTAACAGGATGAAGGGTTTTGGCAGTTGATTGATTAGTTTTTTCAATTCGTCTTTGTCTACATCTTCATTTGGTGGGATATATGTAGAGCATACTGTTATAGTTTTGTGCAGAGTCGCCTTGATGGCAATTGCTTGGATATTTGTAGTGATATTTACTTTACTGTGAGGTGTGTCGTTTCGGATCAGAATCGACCCCCCCCCCCCCGAGACTCTGCCTCCAGAATTATGAGTAGTTGAAGGATTGGAAGTTCTTGATGTTGATGCTGTTGGGTTTCAGAAAGGTTTCTTGAAGGCAGATTATTGTAGGTTGTTTCTGTGTTATTAATAGTTGTAGTTCATTCATATTTGCTTTCAAACGACGACAGTTCCATTGGATTATTTTTTTACCCATGATTGGTGGTTGGTTTTAAGTTTTGTGTTATTTTTCTGTATGTTTTGTTGTTTCTGTCAGCTTTTTTATTTGTCTGGGGGTGTTTTATCTTCTACCTCCAGTCTTCTTATTTTGTCTCCCCCCCCCCCTTGAGGTTGATTGGGATTTAGATCTTGGTTTGTTAATTGTTTTTCCTTTAGTTTTTGTTTTATTGGGTGATTATGATGATGTTTCATTTAGTTTGTTTATGAGGGCTTGTTTTCATTTGGTGAGTTTTTTCTTTTTCTTTTTTTTACATAGGCATCACCACATTATCAAGGCCAAGAGGCCACTCAAGGATAAGGGTTAAAGAGTGTACAGTAGAAATTGGACAATATAGTAACCGTGAGTAATGGAGATTCGGTAAATTTGTTAACTTATATGGACCAGCTCATCAAAAACTTGTTTACGTTAGACTTGAAGACAACTATATTGTAGTCAGCTGGAAAGCAGACAAACGGAAGACAATTTCATAGGCGTGCAGTTCTAAGAAAGCTTTGCTCATGGAATCTACGCTTAGGTTTAGGCACAGATAAAGAGTGGGGGAAACTAGTGATAGTGTTTTCTGCTAGACGGGTGTTTCTTGTGAAAGTTTGGCAAGGGGGGACCATAGAATGGAGCTCAGCCGAGCACCTGCCATGAAAATAACGATAAAGCAGAGACAAACTCGCAACATCTCTTCTGTGAGAAAGAGGTTGCAGGGAAGAGAAAAGGACATCCCCCACAAGGCTACAAAGTCTATTTTGAACTCTATCAAGGCAGGATAAGTCCTTTCTAGCAGCTCCTGCCCACATGTGGCAACAGTACTTCATCCTTGGACGTACCTGGCTCTTATATAGATAGAGAATTGCATCAGCACTGAGATATCTACTGGATCAATAGAAGGATCCCATCATTTTTCCAGCGGCTTTGGCAATGGATTTAATGTATGTGTTCCATTTAAGATCAGGAGTAAAGGTCAAGCCAAGAAGCTTGTCAAAACATGAGGCCTCCCCAAGACGAGAGCTATTCATTTCAATTGATGCCAGATGGGGATCAGAGCGTTGATGATGTAAAGATAAAAGCTTGGTTTTAGATGAATTAAAAGTAACAAGCTACCTCTTTCCCGATTGTACCACTTGCTCAAAATCAGAGGAGAGAGAATCAGAGAGCACTTGGTTGTTTACAGTCTTAGATGTGCTACTATAGATTGTAGTGTCATCAGTATAAATGTCTACGAATGATGTAAAGATGTGATTTGGAAGATCATTAATATAGATCAGGAAGAGAGTAGGGCCCAGGATGGACCCCTGAGGGCCAGTTGCTTTACTGGAATCAAGGTTTTTAATTAGCTTGGCAACATCACGTACAGATATTTGTATATCACATAGCATGTTTTCTGATACAGGAGGAAATATTGGAGGTTGGCAGCCTTGGTCGCAAAGGTTAGAATTAGCTGCAAAGTTCTTGACAAAGAGTTTGGCTTTGTCTGATGCTGACGAGATTACCTCAGGTCCATTTATGAGAGTTGGGATAGAGCACACGCTTCTGTTCAGGATTCTGTTTGCTATTTGCCAAAACTGGTGTGAACCAAGCCGCTGCTCAGCTACTTTGGACTTGCGTTCTTTATTTTTTTTTACAGTGGTTGCTGGCAGTTCTGAAAGCGGCTTTAGTCTCAGTACATCTATTACGTTGGACGCAATGGAAAAGTGATTTCTATGCGCAATGGCAGCAGCACATTCCGAAGAGAACAACGGCTGGCTGTTAGGTTTTTGCTGGAATTTTTCGAGGGTATGAAACTGTCTGTACCTACAATTAACCATTCTGTCAGGTCTAATACTATAGAGGACACATCCTTTTTAAACATGGAACACAGACGTAGATCTGATATAAATGTGCAGAAGCTATCCCAGTCAGCCGCAGAGTATCGATATACTGTATGATGGAGAGGTACATCTGGGGACTTATTACATTTCATTTTTATCTTAACTGATACAACTGAGTGGTCGGAAGATCCAAGTGGAGACAGAACATAAGCTGAACACAGTTTAGGGCAAGTTGTGAGAAAGATGTCTAGGAGACTTGCATACTGGCCGTCAGAATCTGGAATACGGGTGGATTCGTGAACAATCTGAGTGAGGAGTAATGGAGAAATCATGACAGAACCTCCCCTCATCATCGGTCTTGTTTAACCATTCCACATTGTGAACATTGAAGTCTCCACAGACATGAATATTAGCTGAAGGATAAGCAGATAGGGCGTGGTCAATTTTCTCAGATATGCTTTTAAAGGTAGTAACTCCGCTGTTGTGGGGGCGATAGAGAGCAAATATAAATGCAGTAGTTTGAGCTAGTGCAACCCGGAAGCACATATAGGATAAGTTAGGATCTTCTCTGGAGATGTCCCTACCACATGGAAAACCATCTTTTATATAGACACATATTCCATGCCCATGGCGATCTTGGGGTCAGATTTGGAAGTTAAATTAGAGTATCCTTTAATTACGAACTCATCTAGGGAAATGGTCTGTCCAATGCTAGTTTCACTTTGAAATAATGTCTGGTTTAATCTCCTGTAATGAGGTTTCAACCTCTGGAAGATTAGAACATAGACCCCTGATGTTGGAGGAGGAGACCTGGTAGTGAGAGTTGGAGATCCGGGTTTAATCGTGGGTTTTTTATTGAGACTTTTCATGGTGTTTTGGGATTTGTGGACTAAGTCGACAGACATGCCTGAAGCAGGGCAGAGAGGGAAAGTAAGAAGAAATAGAAATGAAGAATTTTTTTTTTTTGCAGCACATGAAAAGGTAAAGCCGTAACAATTACCCACTAATATGGCATCGAGAGGCCCCACCAGAAGCTACTGCATGGTCCAGAATCCTTTCATCAAATGGCAATACACCAGCCCCAGTACTTTGCACCTGCTGATAGGATAGTCTCCTTAGTGGTTAATCCAAGGTTCGGGTCCCTGACTATCAGGCAGATAACGTCAGCCCAGATAAAACGTTTACCTCCAGCACCCTTACTAGTGACATGGCTACAAGGATAGACATAGAAACAGAAAATTTCCGACATCCCTGGCGGTTGTTCATGCAAAATACTGCCAACCTAGAAAACAGCTTTTTCTTCTTCATTTGTCAGAAAAATCACTCATTAAAAATGAGGACTGAGAAACAAATAAAGAGAAGCGAGAGTAACGGGTGCTGCTGCTAACGCATGCACAATTCATTGTCTACTCTCCATTAAAAAAAAAAAAAAAATTAAGTATTGTACTTAATAAAAGTCCATTCAGCATGTTTAAGAGGGGGTTAGGTGAAAGATTCCCCTCTCACCAACTGAAAATGAAAACAATTGCAAAATCTCTTATGCTATCAACTTGGAAAATATAAACATTTATAGACAAAAATAAATAAAATAAAAATATATATTCGAAAGGAATTTGCCAGATAGATTCAGTATATCTTTCCACAAGAAAACCATTTACACAATTAATAAAACAATGAAATAAAAGAAATTGATTTGATTTGAGTTTTTTGGTTCTGTTTTTTTTGGTTTGGGAGTTTTGTTCAGTTTTGTAATCTTTATTTTCGTTGTTGATTTGTTTTATAGTTTTTTTTTTTTAATTCTTCCATTAGTTCCCTTACTTCGTTGAGTAATTTAATGTCTTCTGGTTTGACGTTTAATAGGTCTGCTTTTGTTGTTTATTTATTTGGTCCGGTGGTTTTTTTTTTTTTGTTATTTCTGAGTATTTTATATTTCCAGCTAGGTTACGAGCTTCTTGGAAGGTTATATTTTTTGTGTATTTTATTTTAATTTCTTTTTCTTCCATTTGTCGCATTCTTTTGAATTTGCACTTTGGCCTTTTTGGCAGTTAATACATTTTGGATCTTTTTGGCAATCTGTGTGGGTTTCATTTTCTCCACACCTCATGCATACTGGAGAGTGTGTGCACCGGTCTCGATGATGACCTTTGACATTTGTAGTATCTGAGAGGATTTGGTATATATGGTTCTATATTTATTTTAATGTTACTTGGAATTTGATGGGTATTAAATGTTAGAATATAGGAGTTTGTATCGATGGTTTCACCATATTTTTTAATTTGGATCTTTTTTACATCGATAACATTTTGATTTTTTAGGTTAATTTTAATTTCTTCCAAGGAACAGTGATAGTTCTGAACTCCTGATTACTCCTTTACTAGTATTCAACGTTTTGTGGGGATAGATTTTTACGTTTTGGTTATTGAAAAGTCTCCATTTAAAGATTTCTGTGATATGTTTTTGATTTTCTACTTCCACTAGTAGTATGCCGTTTTTTTAATTTTTTGACCATTTTTGGTTTGATACTTGAGAAAATTTTCTCTATTTTGAAGGGAGGCACTTGTTATCGGTTCTCCTTCGGTTGCTTCAATAATTATGAAAAAAGGTAGATTTTGAATGAGATTTTGGTTTTGTGATTCTGTTTCTGAATCTGACATTAAATGGGCTGGTAAACAGCAAAGCAAAATAAACCAAATACAATACACAAAAGTCCAGCTAGAATTCGTCACTGACAACTTTCTCTTTCAACTTCCAGCACGTCTCCCCCCACGCACTGCCTCTGCCAACAGACATTTTATCAGAAAACTGACCCCATTCCATTTGCATAGATGTGCAGTGGAAGATGAGATCTCGTGAGATTCCACAAGACTACACCTTATAAATCCATGGCTGCCATCTTTAATTTCTCTTTCCTCTTTGATTATTATATTCAACTCTACACTCCCCCCTGGTCTCCAGACCACACATTTGGAAAGGTGGATGTGGTTGCTTGTTGCGGGCACTCCTACGAAGGGGGATTAGCTGGACTACATCTTCATTCGAGCTCTCAGAAGATGTGTCGGAACCATTAGCATCAGCGTTAGGGCGTACAGTCATACCATCAGGCTGGACTTCTTTATCTTACGGAGCTCTCAGAAGGGGTGCTGGAACTATCAGTGTCAGCGTTGAGGCTCACAGTTGTACCATCGCGAGGAATAGGATGGATCCACAGGTCATCGTTAGACAATTCACCATCACTGCTATTCGTCAACTGGTTCATGTTCAAGGCAGGCCAGATATCCTTCACATGGCGTGGAGTACCATTGACTAGCACGGCTTTCTCACTGATGATGCCAGTGATTCGCCCTCTTTGAAAGCTGCTGGTGCATCGATTGTGAGGCTTCACCCAAACAGTGTCCCTTAACTCATACGGTCCTCAGGTTTCCTGCCGATTAAGCAGACGGGCGTCAATGTCCTTGATGCACACTCGATAGTAATGGATCGCATTGGTGGGTGCACTTGCAGCAGTCATGTCATCCTTTGGAGTTGCATTATATCTATAGACCGCCTCTGTGATCGTGCATCGTTTTCTTGCTGCGATCCTCTTCACGCTTCGATGGCACCGCTCTGCTATGCCGGTGCCACTTGGTATATATGTATATCTGTGTCAGAGCTGGATTCCCCACTCGTCTACGAAACGTCTGAACTCCCCACTGCAGAAGGCCGTGTCATTGTCTGCGAAGATCTCTTCAGGCGGCCCCCTTTCATAAAATATGGACTCCAATTCATGGATTACATTGGAGGAATCCTGTCTTATTAACGGGCGCCAGATTGCAAACCTTGTCGGTCCACAATCGATCAGGGTGAGGAAGTGCTGGCTGCCGTAGTGGGTTATGTCCATACCCAGTCGGCTCCAAGTCGGGCTTACTCCCAGCTGACCTTTCCGCCATCTGGCCGGGGCGGGTCGATTGAGTGACATGTTTGGTATTCCCTGACTACCGCTTTCACTGCACTTTTGGACACCGACAGATTGGACAACTGCACAAAATAACATGTCCGTCTCACTCCGGGGTGACTACTGAGATGGTGTATCCTCCACCTCAATAGAGGCAGCACATAATGGTACTGGCTCAGCTTTCTTCTTCATGGTGTCATACCATCTCTGTGGCACCCGAGTGAGCCTATCAGCAAGGTTGCAATTTGAAGTGACCAATACCACATCCACAGACAGGTTGTACTTTGTTACTAGCTTTTTTGCGGTCTTCAACCTCCATCTGATTAGCATCTCGCTAGCTGCCTTAGTGCGCACCCTAGTCTTGCCTGTCAGTTTGTCTGATATCCAGTGGTACACGCATAATGAATCTGTGTATATGCATAATTTCCTGACTTTTCACTGGAGTGCCAGGTTGATACCTTTTATCACCGCATCGAGTTCTGCCAGGTTGATATGAGCAGCGTCACTCGCCGGTCGCAACCAGCAAGTGTCCTCAATCGCAGCACCATTCTTCAACAGCACACCAATTGCCAGAGAGCTCGCATCCACCCACACATTCAGTTTGTCTCTCTGCACGCACCAGTCTCCTTTGGTGGGGTCATCCTGCTTTACCCTTGCGATGGTCTCCTTCACCATGCAAACCAACAGATCGTCTGCCGTTTCATCATCCCATCCTTTGATGACTGCGCTTGCCCTCCTTTTTATGATGCCTATTGCCATGTGAGTCCATCCACACACTGGTAGGTGCCCCACTAGTTTTCCACACAGGGAGAATACTGCTCGCCTCGTGAAGACATCGGGCACTTCAGGAACTGCAGTATGTTTTCTTAGATCCAGCAGGAACATGTTGGAACCTTGCTGGCACCACTCTCGTAACTTGCTGGCACAAACGTCAGCATCTGCCGTGAATGCATCAACATGCGCGTTCAGTTCGCGATAGTCCATCACTGGCCTCACCTTTGCTTTGTTGTGCTGAGCGAGCGGAATCAGGCCTTTGGGAGGTCCAAGTTTCTCTTAGGGGTAGGGAATCAACCAGCCATCCTTGATCCAATCACGAAGTTCCACTTCATATGCAGACCTCATTTGATCGGTCACATGGTACTCTGTTACCTCATTTCGCAGTTTGGCTGGTTCCTGGTTTTCCGACCACTTCCACACGACTGTCCAAGCCTTCTGCTGCTGGTCAAACTCGACAATAAAGTCTGGCTGATCAATCTTCAAAGCAGCACACACTGGAACCTTCTGAAACTGTATCGACCCCGTCTGTGTTATGTGAGCATCATAGCCTAGGAGCAGGTCAAAGCTGAGTGGTTTCTCGAGTACTACCAGCGCTTCAATATTAGCTGAATTTCCAGTTTTAGTGCGAATGTTCAGTGTCCACCCCACAACATGACCGCGTCGCTCCACTGAGGATGGTTAATCTAGTAGTCTTCTTCTTCCAAGTGCGGCAGAGGCCCGCACTCACTACGGTGCGAGAGCACCCAGAGTCGAAGAGTGCTGAGCACAATGTCTCATTGACATAGACCTGAATGGTCGGAAGCACCTCGTCTAATTTCTGTTTGGGGAAGAGGTCGACGCTGGCACCTTGTCCCCGACCCCGTTTCCCGAACAATCCTGGGCCATATGACCAGTCTTATTACATCGGTAGCTGCGAATAGCTGTCAGTTGCCACCGGCAGTTCCTCGCAATGTGGCCCTGGTCACTGCCCTAAAATACTTGACTTCACTGTACAGGATGGCCCCCTGGGACGGTCTATCCTCATTTAATGTGCGCTGTGCAGCAGCGACTACTGGTTCTCCCATCTCATAAGTATTCTTCATCACGGTCCTGGCCCGGTCTACCAGGTCGTTAAGGGACAATGAAGCTATGCTTGAGCTAGTCCGCAGGAGTTGCTTTGCTCCAGTTGGTAGCCCTGCCAAAAATTTGCATGCCAAGGCCCGCTCAGGCAGCCCACAAAACACTGTTAATTTCATCAGTTCTGCCAAATAAACATCGATACCGGGATACAATGTTCACCGGGATGCAATGTTCTTGCCACAAATTGCTCCCAAACAGTGGCGGGGTCGATAGCGAACGCCTTGTATAATGCTGCCTTGATCCTTTCATAATCCTGTTTTTCCTCAGGACTAAGCTGTTGATATACTGCTAAAGCCCTGCAGGATAGACGTAGAGGAACCACATGTTCAATGTTCTTCACACTAGACAACAGGCAATGTAGTTCCACCTTCTCCATCCAGTCAAGTACTGGGGTTGAGCCGTCGAATTCCGGTATTAATTTAAGAGTGAATTTGTCCCCCATTATGCCGAAATAGCTAGACGTTAAATGGGCTGGTAAACAGCAAAGCAAAATAAACCAAATACAATACACAAAAGTCCAGCTAGAATTCGTCACTGACAACTTTCTCTTTCAACTTCCAGCACGTCTCCCCCCACTGCCTCTGCCAACAGACATTTTACCAGAAAATTCCATTTGCATACGTGTGCAGTGGAAGATGAGATCTCGTGAGATTCCACGAGACTACACCTTATAAATCTGTAGTGGTAGCACCCACTCATTTACATATGTGGATAATATTACACATAAATAGCAAGACTCAGTTAGTATGAGTGTGTGTTAACCAGAAGCCACTGAAGGCCGAGCCAAGAGCATATATGTTCTCCAGCCAAGACTCTCTTACCTGATAACCATTATGTAAATATACTGTGAATATACTTTTCCTAATACACTTCTTATTGATCTACCTTTGTTTGTAGAGTCTTCATTTGTATTGCCTTATACATTATTTGGTTCAACCTGCAACATAACAGTTGACGACGAAGATGAACGTCAAACATAACAAAATCCATGGCTGCCATCTTTAATTTCTCTTTCTCTCAGATCCCATCCGAAGGTAAATTGTATGACCGTATGACACACACACACGGGGGTGCTTTCCTCTTTGATTATTACATTCAACTCTACAGAATCTGAACTAGATTTGTCTGAAACTTCAATGATTTCTCTTTTTAGGCTTTTTATTTGCCATTTAAGTATTTATAGTTTTTCATTTCTCCTGCTTCCCAATCGCCACTGAGACCTATTTGGGAAGTGTTGGAGGGGTGGAGGACCCATTCGCCCCAACACAACAAGGATACAGGAGAAGTATACTCTTTCTGCTGATGGACTCAAGCACAAAAAAATGTGAATTAAAAAGATAAAGAAAAAAAAAAAAATGCCACAAATACTTACTAAGCACTCCATTTGTATTTTCAGAATTCAATACTCCGAAAGCAATAGAAGGTAAGAGAACAGCAAAGAACAGGAAACATGAAGTTGAAAGAGTCTTTTGAATAGAATTGTGACCGAGCACTCCTACAACAAGAATTAAACAAAAATTAACAAAACAGAATGCATTAAAAAAAAAAAGCACAATATCAGGATTTTACACGGAGAGAATTGGTCATTGATTTTTAGCAATTGTATAATTAAGATCTATTTTCTTTTAAACTAACGTGTAATCTATTGCATAGCGATTGATACGTGGTTCAATTGGTTGACACAGGTATGTTCAGACTTGCATAGTCATTGATACGTGGTTCAATTGGTTGACACAGGCATGTTCAGACTTGCATAGTCATTGATACGTGGTTCAATTGGTTGACACAGGCATGTTCAGACTTGCATAGTCATTGATACGTGGTTCAATTGGTTGACACAGGCATGTTCAGACTTGCATAGTCATTGATACGTGGTTCAATTGGTTGACACAGGCATGTTCAGACTTGCATAGTCATTGATACGTGGTTCAATTGGTTGACACAGGCATGTTCAGACTTGCATAGTCATTGATACGTGGTTCAATTGGTTGACACAGGTATGTTCAGACTTGCATAGTCATTGATACGTGGTTCAATTGGTTGACACAGGCATGTTCAGACTTGCATTGTGATTGGAACACTTTGTGCATGCGTGCCTTTTCTCATTTCCGCTCAAACAATTTTGTGCTCAAATATAAACAATTCCAGTAGATATTCCAACGTGACAAAACATAATATCCCTTGCTCACCTCTTATCTTGACTTAGGATAGGAGAAATTAAAAAGATCTGGACTAAATTCCTTTTCTCTAATACATGCTAGCCAAACAAGCCCATCATATTCTGGTATTCCTATGTTGATGAAACTATTAAAGTGAATTTAAATTGTAAAGAATATGTTTAAATAATCAATCGTTAACTATTCTACACTTTTCCAAATGGATTGTTAACTATTCTGCACTTTCAACTAACAGGTTTTAGGGTTAAATTCAACACACTGCTGTTAAAGCTCGTTAACCCAAATTCAGCAGTCCCTGAAAAACAGGCTTTTTATTCGAATTGGCAGCACCTTATTTGTATAAGGTGATGAGAAATCTTACTTCACAAAATCGCTTGCATTTAATTAGAAGCCATTTTTTTTTAAATTCTTTTCTTCTGCCACCAAACACTACATACTGCACTAAATTAGGTTTGTTCTAATTTTTAAGGCATTTTATCACAGAGAAGTTTGTCTTTTCAACTCCAACTCTGGTAACCCTTTGTTACTTCTTTATCTAACCCAAGCCCTTTCAGATGAATATAAACATAGCAATGACTATTCTCGATAAGCATCTCAGAACAACCTATACTGTCTAAATTTCCTCTGAGGGCATCTGATCTAATTTAAGACGAATATCAATTGTATCATTTTCACAATATATATTTCCATGTGACATATCTTCTTAACTCTCATTGGCCAAATTTCACTTTCATACAACATTACACTTTGTACATATGCCTGATAGATTCTTCTCTTGGTAGACAATGGGAATGCTCTGCTGGTTAATTATGGAAAAACCTCTCTGCACTTAGTACATCTACTACTAATCCTTGGTATTACATCCTCTCCCTGCGTTCTTGTACACAAACCGATTCTCATCTTTCAACCTACAAGTAATTTCACTGCAATCATTGTGTACCCAATGCTTGAAAGTACCACAAAAAAATGTAACTGCACTAGATTTCGTTTCTACAAACAGAACAGAGGAATTTCCTCTTTCTTGGAGATTTTTAACACTACAACCACTGATAATCACTTTGACCTTAGTGACATTGACTCAATAACAGAATAGCTTCATCAAAACTGGAGTTGCAAATTATCAGACCCAACTTTTAGAATTCCAAAGCTCTTTATTTTAAAGTCTTAATATTCAGACTGGTTGTGGATTCTTTGGAGATTTAAAAAAAAAAAAAAAAATGACTAATTATTCTTATGCGTTCACCTCTAACTACTTCCAAAACTACTGGCTGGTCAAAGAGGGGATTATTTAAAATAGATGGTTTGGTTGGTGTTATGGCATATCAACCCTTTTAGGCTTATTTAATGGCGAATCTAGTCATTTTGGAAAAATGTTTTTATGCTGCAAGTTCTTTATATTTTCAAATATTTATTCATGATGTTTGGTTTTATTATTTTGGAGAAAGAAAACTCGTTTTTTTATTTTGCAGAACATGATTGAGTGTTTCAAAGCAAAAGGAAAGCAAAAACAGTAACATTAATGTTTGGTGCATCTTAAGTCAGAAATGCAGTATCTTCAGACAACCTGATATGGTAGCACTAGCTACTCAAAATATTTTTTTTTCTTGCAGATTTATTCTAAAGAACTACTGATTGATTCTATAATTTTGTTTCTTTTAATAATGCTAATGGGAATGAATAATTTAAAATCTGCCTCACCGTCCTTATAATCGGAAATATAATGTGGAATTCTTCTTCGGAGGTCTTCCAAAAGGCCATGCATGAAACCACAACTTTTAAAGACTGATTGCTAAAAAGAAAGAAAGAAACAAAAATAATATTTCAAACATTTTCATTTTTGAAAAAACATTTCATTTAAAAAAATCTCAATTGAATTTTGATACAAAAACAAAATCAATTTTGTCTAAAACAGAATCATCCACCCGTAAAATTTAAATTAATAATTCTGATTGGATAATTAAAATGTTATAAAAAGTCTTGATTAGCAAATTCGGTTAATTATTAGTTTATGGTTGACTTATTTGTAATGTTATTAAAAGCTGCAGATACCACTATTTTACTGAGCACTTATGCACTATTTTACTGAGCACTTATGCACTATTTTTCTTTTTTTTTTTTACTAAAAAGAAATATATATATATTTTTTTAGTATAAAACAATTTGAGGAGTTGATCCAAGAAATTTTATCAGAGTAATCCACCCTCTCAGGTTATTGTCTCCTGCCTTTTGGGTGGAAGAAGTTTATTACTGTTTGAGGCGCTCCGACCAGAAAATGATGATGGCTGCTCGAGCAATTTTTAAAAGGCCATCCTTTAGGGGCACTAGTTTGACTCTCCCCACCTTCCTAACCTTGTGTCTCCTGCAGTGGGAAGAAGTAAATAACAACTACCCCTCAAGGATTAAATTACAGATTCCATTCAACAAGACATACCTGAAAAATATCGATGTTACATTGGCTAAAAATTTTGTCAGAATTATAAAGGTGCATTTAGTATGAAGAGAGTATAACTCGATTCGTATTTTCGTGTTATTTTCTTGCAAAGTTCTTCCCTCTGATAAAATAACACAACAGCAACAAATCATATAAAAATTATCTTTTTATTTTGCAACTGACAATACCCAGACTCTGACCTCATGCCTCTTCATGGTCCCTGCTGATGTCTCTTAGTTCTAATTTCCCTGTTGCTGATTTTTATCAAGATTATGTCATATTAGTGAGTCCTGTGGAAATTCTAGGGGATTCATTCATATGTAATATATTGATGTTGGCATTCTGTAGATGTTCAGTGTAAATGGAGATGCTCTGATATCATTGTAGCTTTTTTGTTAAAACTGAAAAAGTATTTATCTAAGCTAGCACGAATGCCCGGTAAAGCCCGGTCATAATGTACGCTTAAATAAAATGTTTTAATTCTTGCTGATTTCGTATATATTATTATACAGTTAATGTTCTATCGATTTTTATATATTATAAAGTTGCGATTTCAAAAATAAAATAAAATATATCCATATATTCTGGGTGCATTACCTGGAACCGAAACCGAAATAAAAAAAAAACATAAGTTATATATATATATATATAGTGTGTGTGTGTATAATATACATATATATATATATATATCGTGCGTGTGTATAATATACACACACATATATATATATATATATATATAGAGAGAGAGAGAGAGGCAGACAGAGACAGCGTGAGACAGACAGAGACAGAGATATAGATAGAGAGAGATCAAGATAGATAGTGAGAGATGTATAGATATATATATATATATATATATATATATATATATATATATATATATATATATGTCTATCTATATAGCGACAAAGCCTGGTCAAAGTATGCTTAAATATGATATTTTAATTATTGCAGATTTCATATATATTATTATAGAATTAATTGTTCTATTATATTATAAAGTTGCGATTTCAAAAATAAAAAAAATATATCCATATGACTTGGGTGTATTAGCTTGAATTAAAACTGAAATAAAAACTTATGAATATATATATATATAATTTGAGCTCCTTCAGCCATGATCAAAACTGAAACCAAAACTTAAGAATTCTTGATAAAATTATTTATAAAAAAAATAGATGACTTAAGTGCCATCAGCTGTAATCGAAACTGAAACCAAAACTTATGAATTCTTGGCAAAATTATTTATGACAAGAAATGGATGTACATAATTAAACGACCTGGATGAAAACGCGATACAGAAAATAACACATGCTATCATATTAATATATAGATTATGTCAGATATTTTGCTAACTTTTACTCAGATTTTAATTGTTTCATTGTTTGTCTTAAAAGCTGCTGATGAGATTTTTATAGTTCTGAATTGTAAAGTCACATTTAGCATGAGAATAACATCCAAGATGTGAACGGTAGTTCAAACAATGAAAATGTTTTACTTACTGTTGGGATATTTTCATCCACTTGCAGATTTATTGTCGCTGTGGAGGTCAGTTTGTCTGCAAATTTTTTCATCACTGCAAAGAACTGTTCCTCGTTGTAGGCATGATGAATTTCTTGGCGGAATTCAGAATTGCTAAACAAAGTGGCGAATGTACGACCAATTTCGTAATCAGTCTTTGTTGATTTCTGAGGGAGGAAAAAAAAATTTTTTTTTTTAAAAGACAAAAGGCTTTTAAATAGCATGGCTACCATATACTGCTCAGGATGAAAGCAACAAAATAGAGTTCAACATGTAAAATATTTTAAAACTTTTCTCTCTATTCCCTCCTCCTCCATATGTCAAAAAATATATTGCACTTTCATATTGTAACATTTTCAATAACAAAATAAAATCCTTTATAAATACGTACAAGGTGTTTATAAGTTTTTTTTTTTTTTAATTTCCTCATTGTCGCCATTTTGTTTCATTGTTGCTATAGAAATAAGTTTCTTTACAAGAAGAGGACACAAAGAGACTTCTGCAAGGTTTTATTTAGAGAAAATAGACTCAGAAGAGAGAGACTAATCTTCCCTTGGATTACTAGACTTGCTAATTATTTACTTCTTAACATTCTAACTGAAATGAGTGATGTACATGAACAGAGATATTGAAGTAACATCTACTTAAATTATCAATATTTCTACATTATTAGTGGTGTCTCATTACAATGGCTTCCACGGAGAAACTGTTTAAAACACCTCAGCTTCTCTCATCCCCTTCTCTTCTGCACACATCTGGCTACACTATCTAAATTTAATCTCCCTCTGGAGTACAAAATCTATGCCTGTCTTTAAGACATGTTACACATCCATAATCTCACTTCTCTCCATGCAACAAATACTTTCAACTCTCACTGGACAGGTATAATGCCTATACATCACACTGTATAAATAACCCTTTCCTTTGGTTGACAGAGAAAATGCCCTACTGGTTAATATGCTGTTCTTTAAGATTTGCATGTGTTGAGTTTGTTTTATGGCATATCAACTCTTTTTGGGTTATTTAATGCCAAATCCAGTAAATTTGGAAAACGGTTTAATATGCTTTATATCTTTAAATATCTATTCATGGTATTTGGTTTAGTTGTATTTTTTCTTTTTTGCAAGAGAGTCCCCACTTTTCAAGGTCCTAAAGCCACTTGAGGATAAGAGTTAACAAATGCACAGTGGTCATCAAGTATAGTGATCATTAGTGATAAAAATTGGATATAATTTGATTAATTAAGGGGACAGCTAAATAAAAACTTGTTTACACTGGACTATTTTATAGCTTGAAAGCAGGCCAGCTGAACAGAGTTTCCCAGGCGGGCAGTTCTAGGAAAAGAACTTTGGTGCAGATAAAGAATGGGAGAAATTGTTGATAATCATTATAGTTAGACGAGTGATTTTTGCGAAAGTTTAGCAGGATGGGGGAACCATATATTGAAGCTCAAATGAACACTTGCCATAAAAATAATAATTGAGCAGAGAGAGGCTCACAACATCTCTCCTGTGGAAAATAGGTTGCAGGAAGGAGAGAAAGGCATTGCCTATTAGGTTTCAAAGCCGATTTTGAACTATCAAGGCAGAATAGGAAGATCTAAGCAGTTCCTGGCCAGATTTGGTAACAATACTTTGTTCTTTTATAGTGCATCAACCCTTTTTGAGTTATTTAATGCTTTGTTCTGTTAGCCATGACTAGGTAGAAGTCTTAATTTACAATTGTATTTTGAGTGTTGTCCATACTGAGGATGGAACCAGAAGAACGTAGCTTACAACTGAATTTTACCTAGTACTTTATCCGCTATGCCATGAGTTCCTGCGGACTTCCATTTTTGTATTAATTAGAGTCCGTACCGATTTGATATTATGTTGTGAAAAAAAAAAACCCACTCAAATTGAGAACAGTAGTCCCAAAGTACTCAAATAATATGAATAATCAATCCTTATCTAAAAAATACAGAAACATAAAAATTATTGATTTTAATTTTGCCTTTGCAAAACATAATTGAGTTTTGTAAAGGAAAAAAAAAACAATAACATCAAATGTTTAATACATTTTAAGTCAGGGAGCCAATATCTTCAGACAGCCTGATCTGGTAACACCAAATTGTATGTATTTGAGATGCCATCTCCAATTTCTGAACATTTCATTCAACTTGGGTGGATATTTGAGTTATGCAGATCTCCCAAGAATATAATGTGACAGTGCAGTTTAGCTGTAAAAACTTTGCATTCCTATTTGCTGGAAACTGTTGGCCACTTTATCTGCTTTTGTGTTTGAGATTGGCAATAAAGGGACCAAAATGTAGAGATAATGGTAACTGGGATCAAACACAGCTCTGATCACTAATATTATGGAACTTTAAATTATTTTAGAAGTTTCTTACCTCCTTTGTTGGTGTTACGACTAAGACTAAAAAGTAAATTTCCTCAGCAGTTGTACCAAAGTTAGCTGGCTGGCGAAGGCGGACAATACCAACTTTACTTGTTAGAATTGAAGGCATGCTACACCTGTAAAATAAAGAAAAAAAAATTACATTAAATAAAAAAATAAAACAGCAAATTAAAAAAAAATTCCAGTTCTTATACTGTAAACAAGGACCAGAGTATGGTATCTGTTCTAATGTAAATAAAAACAATGCATACCTTTATGTGGTTAATCAATTTTTAACTATTCTGCACTTCCCAAATTAGATGTTAACTATTCTCCACTTTCAACAATCAATGTCCAGGGTAAAATTCAACACATTTCCACACTCCTGTCAAAGTTCCCGACTCCAAATCGGATACATGATTTATGTTATAATTATCTCCCTTTAACAGAAATCATTACAAAAAAGAGATTAATAAACTCTAAGATGCAAATTTTGAGGAAACCGTTAATACATTAAGCTTGGAAGTTTCTGGAGAATAAGCCAATTTATTTGGCTGATATGAACGTTATGATAAACTTCTGGGATTATTTGTATTATTTGGACTACTGTTCTCATCCTGAATGTTATTCTCACAACGTTTCAGTCTGTGTAATCTTCAACCTTCATCAGGTGTATCTTGTCGAACTTGGGAATCTTTCTGTGAAACTCAAGAAATTTGAATGGAGCCCATTATTTAATTCACAGAGGTAGCATGCTCTCATTCTGTCAGACACAAGAGTTGAAGTCTTAAGTAATTCACAATTATATTTATGGTATCACCAGCGCTAAGGATTGAACCTTCAACCTATAGAAGAGCGTCATGTAGAACTGGATTTTACTTAGTACTTTATCAATTATTCCACAGATTTTTGTAGAAAATTCTAGTACAAATTTTAGCAGCCTCAACCCGGTTCTTGTTTTTAGATGTACAATCTTAGTACTTATTAGTACATATTACTCAATATATTCTTTTAAATAGTGACCTTATTTGTTATTTACAATTATTGGTTTTCATATTGTATTAAATTCTACACAATGTCTGCTTAGTAGATCATTGTTGTCGAACATATGGGCTGCTTTTGTGAGTCGTCTTACTCTCCACAATTTTTCTGTCAATAATTCTAAATTTATCTCCCTTCAAAGCAAATAAAAAAACAAAAACTGATAACTGATATATTCTGCATTATAAAAATACTAGCACTAATAAAACTAATATTTCTGTGGTAATTCATCACACAATCTGTTTGGTTTGTTTTTATTTACTTTTATGGCATATCAACCCTTTTCACATTTTATTGATAAATCCAGTAATTTTGGAAAAAAGATTTTGTGCTTCAAGTTTTTTATATCTTCAAATATTTATTCATGGGGGTTTGGTTTGATTTGATCGTGTCATTTTACGACGTATCAACCCTTTTCAGGTTCAGTTGCTTAGGTAAAAGTTTTTATGCTTCAAGTTGTTTTAATTTTCAAATATTTTATTCATGGTGTTTAGTTTGCTTGTTTTGTAGAGAAAATCGTTTTTGCTTTTGACTTTGCAGAGGGGGGGAAAAATAACATGTTTGGTGCATTTAAGTCAGGAAGCTGATATTTTCAGACAGCCTAATCTAGTAGAATTGGAGGCACACTGTCTTATTTTCTATCTATGTGGATTAATATTTCTCACCGATTGAGGGTATGCCTAGAAGCCAGCTTGTTAAGGATTTGACAAAATCTTTTTCTTAATGGTTAGTTTCTCTTTCATTTTAGAAAAAAATAATTAAGTTCTCTGATTGGATTTAAAATATTTCAAGCATTTGATTTGAATCTTAAGCTGATTTTATACAAAATATTTTTGCAGTCTTCTTCCTGCTAAAGAAATGATATTGAATAGCTATACATGCATAACCATAACAATTCTGTAGTTGAAATAGACTAAACAAAAAACAAAAAGGACTATTGCTGCTGCTACTATATTTACTAAGACAATTTCTTGTAATCTCACAGGAAATTTAATATAACTCTTTTTCAACAACACGGCAATGACTACCAGCAAATCTCGGCTGCGTTTCCTCAATTTGTCCTTCTTAAAGTAGTTGTTAGTGCAATCATGTAAATTCAGTTGTTGGGAATCCAAAGTAGCAGAATGAAAGACAAATTTTTTTTACTTAAAGATATTTTGGTTTTTGGATGTAAGGTATGAGTTTGTTGGTTAGTGAAAAAAACGACGCAATAATCCAACTTGAGTGTGTATTTTTTTTTCAACTCAAAAATAATTCCTATGACTGAAATAAGAGTTGCCTAAATGCATCTGTTAGTCATGTAAATTGTAAATAATCTTTGGATGAAACATTGTATAAAAATTGATAATAATATAATGCTATGAGCATAGTAAAAAAAAAAAAAAAAGGGTTCATCATGAAATCCTGAGCAACATTGGGTTTTCTTGATATTTCTTGTGAAAAATTTGTTAAATGCCAGAAACATTTTTCACTTTTTGCATTATCTCCATTCTTCAGACTACTGTTTTCATCTTGAGTTATTTTTACGTTTTAATGTAACCTCCAACCTTCATTTGTTGAATTCTGGAATTTGGATGGAATTTTGAATGGAATCCTTTATTTAATCCACAGGGGTAGTATGCCCGTGTTCCATCAGCCATGATTGAGTAGAAGTCCCAAGTAATTTGCAATTGTATTTTGAGTGTGCTCTGCACTGAGGACCGAACCTTTGATCTTCAGAATCAAGTACTTTATTCACTATGCCAAGCATCCGATTCTAGTATGAATTTTAAGAACCTTAAACCCATTTTGTTTCTAAAGGTTTCTAAAGGTACAATCTTACTACTTATTATTTATTTGTGTGTGGCATCCGTCAGTCAAAACGACCATGGATCAGCGCCGTATTAAGATGTTGCCTGTTTGCATCCTTTTGTGTGACTAGAGACCAATTCTTGATTTGCATAGTCTGCCATAGCCTTGACATACGAAGGTTGTTATGCAATTTGCCGCTTCGTCCGGCTGTTCCGCCTGTACACTCGCTCTTCTCCTAGCTCTCTTTGCGGCATTTTCAACATGGAGGGTCCTCTCGCTGATGATAATCCCCTGGCGTATCATTTTCCTCCAGGCAGTTCTGTCAGCTGCAGAGGCTTCCCATGTATTCCTGTCCACCGAGAGAGCCTTCATGTCACGCTTGCAGACATCCCTGTAGCGAAGATGGGTTCGCCCCCTCTTTCTTGAGCCTGAGGCAAACTCGCCATAGAGAAGGTCTTTAGGGATGCGCCCATCATCCATCCTGCGCACATGGCCCAGCCAGCGAAGACATCGCTCACGCAGTAGGGAGTAAATGGATGGGATGCCCGCTCTCTGCAGAACATCAGTATTACTCACTCTGTCCTGCCATGTGATACCAAGTATCCTACGTATACACCTCATATGGAAGACCTGGAGTTTCCTCTCTCTCTCTCTCTCTATATATATATATATATATAGTTTTATTTTTTTTTTCAACTGAAACATTGTGAAAATAACACTCTGGATGAGATTAGTATTTTCAAAGAATACAAATAATCCTCATCTAAAAGATTCAGTAACATTTTTTACATTGTAACTCTTTTCATTCATGTATATAAGCGACGTCGTTAGTATGAAGTAACACAAAAAAGGCATCTTATACTTACATGGTGCATATCCAGCTTTGATCATAATCAAAACCACCTCCACTTCCCAGGCAGCTAGACTGAAGTGTTCTGCGCATCTGATGAACTATGCAAATGGGACAAAAACAAAAAGTTTTAAAATGCAGAAAAAAACAAGGAACAAAGCACAAAAAACAAAAGAATTTTTATTATTTTATTAAAGATGCTACTCGGAGCTTTTTACCAATCCTCATTATGTTATGACCTTGTGCTTAAAAAAGTTCAAAGTAAAGAGTTCATGTCTATACTGCAGTGTGCAACAACACCGGCACAGAGCCTTGATACATGGGCCATCAACATTTTATTTATGAAAAAAAAAAAAAAAAAAAAAAAAAAAAAAAACTTTCTCTGATAATGAAATTAAGAAAACAAAAAATTTTTTTTTTTTAAATTGAATGATTTTTAATAAACTATTTGCATCTGCAAATATGAACTTGTATTTGGTGTCAGATGCGGGAATCACAAATGACTAGATCATGCCACTGACTACTTCTAATTGACGAGGGTAGATGGCATTGATGCACGATGTGGTTAACATGATTAAAGCTGGTGCATCCCACCCCAAGTAAATGGCACAACAAGTACAAGTATCTTAATATTGTTTCCAAACAGTTTGTTTATTCAAAATTTCAAAAATATAAACCAAATGCATTAAACTGGAATTTATTAGTATTACTAAACAGAAAGCAGAAGTCAAAAAACAGTTTCATTTAAAATAACTGAATAGAACCTGATGATAATGTATCAATATATGAGGGTCATTTCATAAGTCTCTTATTTATTCATTTATTTTTTTTTTAACTAAATGTTTTAGAGCTATGAAGACAGGAGTGGTATTATTTAATGACCTTTCATGCCCAAGAATTTATTTATCTAAAGTCCCCACCATTCTCAAATACATTTGCCAAGAATTCAATGTTACATCTCTGCTTCTGATGCACATCTATGACGGGTTGTTTTCTTGGAGTCTTACACCATCAATATCTGCAACAAAGAGATGAAACTTTAAGGTCATGAATACATAAGTTTAGTCATAACAATGCAATTTACAATCCCCTTTGATCCATTTCGGCTGAATAAAAAATAGGAGGCATTACTTTTGGAATGCCTCTCCTACACACATACATTTGTATTTCATTCCTAAAGGAATTCATTCTGTAAAAGAATGGTATTAATTTCATTATACATGAAGTTTTACAAAGAATTTTGAAATTGGAATGACTATTCTATTTTGCTTTCAAGATCTTTTTAAATTCTTAAGAGTTGTAAATTAATTCTTTTTTGCACTTAAAAAAATATAATAGCTGAATTTTTTTTAAATGCATTCTGATGGATTAAATTTGTAATAAAATTTTTCAGTTCTGGTCCAGATTTTCCTCTATAATGAAAATACAAAAATAAAGAAAAATATTTATATGATGTATACACCTGTGATAAAATGAAAATATTATATTCCTAAAATTACGTAAATTGATCAGGCTACCTTAATTTTAAAATAAAATAAATGTGTATCTGAGAAGTGACTATCTCGCTCACCAATTAAAAAAAAAAAATCTAAATACAAAGGGCCATAACTCACCAAAATTTCATACTAGATTTGTTATAATGCCTACAAATTCCCGTTAGTCAATTATTTTTTTATAAAAATAAACCTATTTGATCGATTTACATGATTTTTGGAATATAATATTTTCGTTTCATTATAGATATATTCATTATACAGATTTTTCTTTATTTTTAATATGGAGGAATTTCGGACAAGAACTAATTTTATGAGAAATACACACACAAAATAGTCACACAATTGTGTCAATAGAGATCAGTGTTTTCTTAAGATTTATCTCCCATGAATGCAATTTTCTTTCAGTTATACGAGTAGATACTGCCGTGTGGCTCAAGTACAATCATGAATTATTTAAGACTTCTACTCAGTCATTGTTCATAGAACACAATTTCATAGCATTCCAAATTCTGTATAGATTCCCAAGTTTGAACAAATGCACCTAAAGAAGGTCTGCGGTTACATCAGCTGAAACGCAAAAATATAACATCCAAGATGAAAACATTAGTTTGAACATTCCAAATCATCATCTCATAAATTCCAAAAGTAGCTTGCACTTCCTATTTAATCATTTTGTCCTCACATTCCATGAGTGATGTTTCTGACGAAGAGGAGAAAATTGCTGTTTTCTAGGTAAGTTGTTTATTTGAGTGGGTTGTATGCAGATTTTTAATGTTCTCCAGTCAATTTATTCATCTCATGTACCTTTATTCTTGAGTAGACTTTAGGATTCGATAAATGGTGACTCATAAAATTTAAAAAAAAAAAAAAATGGATACAGACATTTTTTGAAAATATAAAAAAAAAACAAAAAAAAAAACAAAAAACAAAAAAACTGGATTATTTGGATTTTTATGACTATGATTCTTTTGAGTTTTATTTTAATGTTTCGATCAATGTAACCTTCGACCTTCTTTAGGTGTATCATGTCAAACGCAGAAATCTGCACAGATTTTGAATGGAGCCCTTTATTAATCCACAGAGGTAGCATGTTCTTGTCCCATCAGCCATGAATGGGTTGTGACTGCAGTCACAGAAGCAGGCTGCCAAGGGTGGCATGTGCGACACTCAGAACTTGAAACCCAACCGATAGGACACGAAAAGGTAACAAATGATAAGGTTTCATCACATCTTAATTTGCATATCAATGAGGCTAGACACTCATAATTATATGGGCAGAAGTCATAAGTAATTTGTAATTGTATTTTTGAGTATCGCTTGCACTGAGGATTGAACCATTAACCCCCCGAAGAAAGGTAACACTCAAAAATACAATTGCAGAATTACTTAGGACTTCTACTCAGTTATGGCTGATGGAATGAGAAGATGCTACCTCAGTGGATCAAATAAAGAGTTCCTTTTGAAATTCCATGTAGATTCTCAAGTTCAATAGAAATATTCTCAAGTTCAACAAAATGCACTTGAGGTCAGAGATTACAATGACCAAAACGTAAAAATAAAACCCAGTCATTCAAAAAATTCAAATACAAATAATCAACCCTCATCTCAAAAATTTTGAAACAAACGTAAAAAAGACATAAAATTGAAAAGCAACTACACACACACACACACACATTAAAGAAAGCACAAGATGAGACTTACTGCTATCATGAGTAAAAAGAAGCGATTTTGCTTCTGTTACCAACTCAGTACCAAGCATGTTTTTGAGAAGGTCATCAATGATTTTGTCAACATTGGTTTCATTGGAGTCTAAAAGAAGTACTGACTGATTGATGAATCTTTGAATGTCCATGGAACCGCGTACCTCAGTTGCAAAGTCTTTTGGTAAAACTTTCTGAAACACAAGCAGAAATAAAAAGAACAGTGAATCAAAATGAAAAAAAAGGATACAATGATAAAGAAAATTCAAAACTGATACAAAATTTGCTTGTGATAATAAAAACTGGTGCTTAATTCACATTATTCCAAAGAAATAAAGATTTGGATTTTGAGAATAATTATTTGCTCAGTTAAAAATTTTTTTCTTTCTTTCTAAAAAGGTATACAAATTTATCCTGAATATTCTATGAATTGAACCAAAATGCTGTAAAACTGTACTGACTAAATCAGAAAGTTATTTGAATAAATGCTGAAAAAAAACAAAAAACAAAAAAAACAACAACATTAAAAAACAACTAAAAAAAACTTGCTCTAATAGCTTACAGTCTTTCTCTGCTTCGTTTGGATTCACTTTCTTCATCACTTCCAAAAGTGAATTTCACATGAATGTGTTAATGAATGTATATTTTCGACCAATAAAAATTGTTTCAAACCCCAAAAAGTAACAAGTCAAAATAATAAACTAACACGAACTTAGGAACTCCTTTAAAAATGAGGAGATAAAAACCAAAAACTAGATTGAACAGGAATCCAAGAATTGTCTTTTAACCCCTTCCCATCTTTTGCAGGGAGGAGGAGGCAAGATAAACAGGATTCAACAACTCACAAATAGCCTTATTCATCTCACACACATTCTTACAAAAGTCAGGTGAACAGAAACAAATGCTATATGCACAAGAACAAGGTAAACTGACACATACACAATACCAAATACTCATATACGCATATTACATAACATATATTCACACTATAAATATTTTTATTTGTAACTATTTACTCAACTTTCTTTACCAAACACACGTTTACATAAATGAATATTTGCTAATTGAAAAAACTTTTTTTCTTATAAAATTGTAATATGAAACTATTTTATAAAATTTTGTTTCCAATTTTTCATTTACAAAACTGTTCATGTTTTTAGCGTAACCTGCAGCTGCAGTCAAGATTGAACTTACTACACGAGTTTGTAGTGTAATTCAAATCTTGTCTGTAACTGAATACTTGATGCTTCTTTAGGGCTATCAAAGGTATTTTTTATCGTGACACCATTGCTAGATGGGTTGCCTACCACGGCTTAAGAGAAGCTCATCTATTCTCAAGAGAAGGATAGACCGCACCAGTTTCCCAACCTGGTATTTTACCTCGCGGTACATACAGCGCTTCACCTTTCTTAATGGTCACCCATCTGGTACTGGCCAGGCTCGACATTGCTTAACTTTGGTGATCTGGTGAGAACCGGTGTGTCAACATGTTTTTAGTTAGCACTTGCTAACTGGTGACCCATTCATATTTATTCACCAATTAAACTACATGTATATTAATTGTTAATGCTGTTCTTTGCACTTTCCAAACATGTTGCCATTACCAAAATACACAATTTGAAGCTAGGAGCAACACTACAAAATTATAATTAATGTTGTTGAAGAAATATGATTTAAATCTCTATTGATAAAATCATCCCAACCTTTCAATCTACATATAGATTTGTACATAAGCCAAAAATGACTTTCTAGTCGATAGATTAAATGCTTTCAAATTCCATTTAAATGGTTAAAATAATACATTCTTTTTTAACTATTAACAAAAGATTAAAATGGCTGACATTTTTGTTAGACTAAAATTTTGAGAGAATTAAAAATCCATTTGATGAAGTACAATTTTAAAAACATCAGTTTGAATTCTGTAAATTAAAAGTTTTAAAATTGTATTTATTTTGCTTTCTTAGTTTTGGTGATGAGGAGTTATATTATGGAAGGCAAAATCATGGCGGGAGAGGAGGGGATCAGGAAAAAAAATATATGGTGCTATTAGCATAGTTAAAATAAACAGCGTTTCCCATCCAATCCTGAGCAACATCAGGTCTTCCTGCTTGTATTTTTATAAGATTTTTAATCTCTTGTTTAACTGTTGCTTATGTGTAAGAGCATCAAAGAAAGTGATAATTCTTAAAACTTATTCAAACTGTTTTAGTAGTGCCTGTAATGTCACACACAAGAATTTTGACAAAAAAAAATAATACACTTACATCATGTCTTGAATAAATGATTGTGGATTCTCCATTTCCTTCTTCATTATCTGTAAAAAAAAAAAAAAAAAAAAAAATACAATGCAAACGTTTTCCTTGTTTTACGACATATCAACCCTTTTGGATTAGTCAATATAACAGTTAAAACCATAGTAAGCATATCAACACTTTTAATGTTATTTCATATTGACTTGCATATACAAACGAATGCAAAAAGCCTAAGAAAGAAAAATTCCATTCCAGCTATGTTCCCCAGACTACCAGATGTAATAGAATCATATCAACCAGATTTCATGGAAAAAAGATCAAGGGGACGACCATCAAAGAGATGGGCTGACAGATAAAGGTTTTAAATTGGCATGTTTCCAACAATTGAAAGGTTGGCCCAAGAGCATGATAAATGGTAGAATTTCGTTTTCAAGCACGAAGCATAGCTCTTTGGAGCATATACACAAGTAATGCTAAAACAAAACCTACAAAAACACTTCAGTGAACACAAGTTGCTATCTTGACCTGGGAGGAAATTCCGACTTCATACCATTAGCATTATTAATGTTTAATGAGACAATGATTCCGAGGTCAGATTTTAATTCAATATAGATGATTACATAAGTCACAACAATATCTACTCGACAGAATCTTTAATGCTTACTGGACACCAGCCTCAGGTGTCTTCGTTTTCTCTGAAAAAGTGTTTGTCAGAGATCTTAACATGAAGATACTTTTCATTAGAAATAAACCCTGACCAAATATTAAAAAAATGCTTTTAATAAAAAATGAAAAAGCAGTACATAATGAGCAACTCATAAAATGTGTGTAAAAACCAAAGTAAATACTAGCAGACCGGCACAAGAATAAAAAGGGATCCTCAACCCATTTATACATCAGGTGGAAAGAGGCAAACAATTGTATAAATCTTGCTGTCTCTGGAAGTGACATTCCAACCATGACATAGGTCATCCATTAGGACTCAATAAAAAAGGCCCTGCCCCCATTTCCATTTTTAGCAACAAGTAAAAAAAGCTTAAAAGCCTAGCCATGGTCTGTTGCTCAAAAGAAAGTGTCGCTGCTTGCTGTTTTGCTGTAACGTGGTGCATCTCACCTTACGATACACTGTCGTCTGTCAATTTTGTTAAAAGTTCAGATTGCATCTTGTTTCCTGTCACACTAACATGTGCTTAAAAATCCTGTCAAATTGTGCCATGTGGTTAAAAGTCTCTCATGCTGGGATGTGATTAAAAAAAAAAAAACTATCATGCTGACATGCCTTTTTCCTCCCTTTTCTTTTTCTCCTTTCTCCGCTATAACATCACCTCATGCCACGGTTTGGTCATTTGCATATGTGAGATGCCACTGCTGCTACATACGTGTCTGTGGCTTGATTACATTGCTATTACAACTCAAAGTTTGAAATGGAGAGCAAAATAGCAAATGAAATCCTAGCTCAACACATAGCTCTCTATTAACAAATAAAAGCAAGATATTGAACAAGTATTTTTTAATTGAAAAAGTTAAAAAAAAAACAAAAAAAAAAACAAAAAAAAAAAAAACTTGGAAATAAACTTGTTTCCTTAACCCTTTAACTAGGAGCAAAGTGTAGTATCTGCTGATACTGTACTTTATCTTTTGTTTTCTATCAGTGAATGATAAGTCCTCCTAGACTGAAGCAATTTTATTTTTTTTATATTCCAATATAAAGTGCCACATTTTGGAAAGCTGGATTTCTCCACATTAAAAAAGTGTTTAACTTTGCCCTTGTGGGGAGGCAAGTAAATAAGGGCACACGTTATAACCAATTGTTTGTTAGGTACAGAAGACATGGTTTGAGTATAAAAGCGATCCTAAAATATACATCCATTTAATTAGTTTGATTTCCCTTGTGGAATGAAAATTATAACAAGTTACAAGATCGAGCAAATCTAACACTGTTGAAATACTGACATCAAGAGACTTAAATATTTCTACAACCCTTTCGCATGGGTCTTGTTCAACAATTGCTTTCAAACGGTGTCAAGAGCAGTAGTGATTGGACAGTACGGAGGTGGCTTCTAAAATTCTGCAGTGGTAATGAGAACTAGTAAGATGAAGATAGAAGACAGCCATGCACTCTTCACGATAAACATTTGTGAGCAATTGTCGAATAATACTCTCAGTAAAGTGTCATAGAAATGTCTAAAGCTTTTGATGACAATATTTCAACGGCGTTTGATGTTCCGGAAGTAATTAGTGAAAAAAAATAAAAATAAAATGAATAAAATTGATCAATCGATCTCGTATATGAGCTTAAAGAATGAGGAAAGTTTGTTTATCATTTAAACAACCTAAGATCTGATGATATTGTGTTTAATCTCTTTTATATATGGAAACTAGAGAGAGAGAGAGAGAGGAGGGGTGACCCGATGGGTCAACCAATGTGCTTGGGTTAAACTGTGCAAATAAAGAAAAAAAACGCTTGTAAATCAAATTGCATATAAATATAGAATACTAGACATTTTAGCCTGTTAAAACCGGACAAAACTTAACTTAGAATTACTGCTTATTTTTGCATTAAATACTAATCCTTATTAATCCTTAACTGTGCATCAAATAGATGCCATAATATGTAGTTGGCTGCATCTCATAACAAAAGCCCATACAAAATTTCAGCCAGATCAGCCTAGTAGTTTAAAAAAAAAGAGAGGAATAGACTGACTAAGAGAAATATAATAAATATGAAAAGGCAAAATTCAAAATTCTGCTCACTATATATTTATTTCCTCTTATGGTTGAATAGTATCAGTGCTTTAGTGATACTTCCTTTTGTTTATAATGGACTAAACCAATCTTTTTATTCTTTGCTTTCTTTATTACAGCGAGTAAAAGAGGTGAATTTAATAGATGATGTATAAAATAAGAGTGGGGAGGGCATTAAACAATATACAGTGAAAGAGAATGAAAGTGATAGATATTTATAAATTACAACTAATTAAAACAGAATAAAGTTTGTTTTTTTTTAATTCTAAGAACTGAGGAATATTTTAGCATGTATTTTGTGTAGTCAAAATGTATCAAAACAAACGTTAACTCACCTTTAGTATAATAGAAGATATAAGAGCACATGATTAGTTTCAAATATACAGCAAAACAATACGAACAAGGTAACATAACTAAAATATTAGAAATGGTATTAGTAAATACAAAATAGGTAATATTAATTAATTAGTAATAATAAACAAATAGTTAAAAAAAAAAGCAAAAAGTAATCCTTATCCTTAAAAGGTTTTTGGCCTTGATAAGTGGTGACTCATTAGTAAAAAAACAAAAAAAAAACAAACAAAAGTAAACAATTCAATGAGTTTTGTTAATGCGAGTAAAAACATTTCCCACAATTCCTATGGTGAAGAGCAAAGATCCTAAAAACTTACGTGTTGTCTGTTTTGTGGCATGTCAACCCTTTTGAAGTTATTTAATATCAGCCCATTTGACAAAATGGTTTGAGTGTTCATTAATGGGTTGGGAGACTGCAGTTCAATCCTGGGTTGCATCATATCAAAGATACTTAAAGTCCACTTGCTGAACACTTAAAATTGTAAGGTGAGGATTGGGGGGGGGTCGAAGTTAAGATTACGGTTGAGAGACAAATATGATGGAATAGAGATTGAGGAAGAAAAAAAAAGAAAACCAAATAAAAGGCACATTAAGTCTAACAAGATTTCCTTTTTGTTTACAAAATCCACACGTGTTGACAATGAAAAAAATGCAGAAGTTCCGTTCTTAATTATGTTGTGAAACTCTTCAGACAAAGTATGTAATTTAACTTTATTTGAATGTTCTGCTAATATATCGATTTGTATAAGACACAAACATTAACTTCTCTCTCTCTCTATATATATATATATATATATATATATATATATATATATATATATATATATATATATATATATATATATATGTATGTATAAGTGATGTTGTCTGTGTGAGAAACGGTCTCTACCAAACTACTGTCAATCCTTGGTCCACAGATTTGAAACTTGATATATAGGGGATCCATACCTCTGGAACAAAGGCTGCTACAAGGAAGGTGGGCTCTCTCTATTATGCTAGAAAACTACTCACACTTGAGAGTATCCTGTACCTCTATAAGATCATTATTCGCCCATGCATGGAGTATTGTTACCATATTTGGGTTGGTGCATCTACCACTAGTCTCTCTCTCTTGGATAGGGTCCAAAAAAGGGTCTGCAATCTAATAGGTCCCACTTTGTCAACTAGGCTCCAACCCCTGTCCCATCGCCACAATGTTGCATCCCTGTGCCTGTTTTACAAGTATTTTAATGGAATGTGCTCTAATGAACTCATTGCACTTGTGCCCTCTTGACATACATATCCCCGACAAACTCACTTAGCAACAAAATCACACCCCTTCATGCTGAGGTCCCTAAATGTCAGAAACCTTTTTACTCAGATAACTTATTTTCTAGAACAGTTAGACTTTGGAATTCTCTTCCTGCTACCTGCTTCCAAAACTGTACTGATATGCAGAAGTTCAAATGCAACGTAAATAAACATCTTGATCTTTCTAAGGCATAGTCCCAATTAGTAGCCTCTTACCTCCAAGTGGCAATATGCTGAGTAAAAATATATATATATATATATATATATATATATATAAAACTACTTCCTTTACTCACATAAAATTAATATACGAAAGTATAAATTTATGCGTAAACTTTAAGTATTTACTTCAAAAGTGCTCAATTCGTAGGTAGAGCTAATTAGTAATTTATAAAATATATATGGCGATTAAGCTACACTGAATATTCGGTGTTTCATCCACTCTAGGATTCTTCAGGCTTATGCACCATATATATTTTATAAATTACTATATATGTATATGATTAAAAAAAAAAATCATTTGAGAATCGAACCAAAATGTCTAGCTTATGATTTACTTTTTCCTTTGATGTTAATTTCTGAGCTATGAAGACATGTTTGTTGCAAGGCTAAAAATTAAAACATCAATCAATAGCTATTATGTTACGTCATGCATATTCGTAATGCAGTCGTTCGACCTTCACTTTGCAAATTCCATTTTTTAAATTTCACTTTTGCACCTATTTTTCCCGGCTAAAACCTAAATATAAAGTTTTGCATGGGTTCAAATACCCTGTATATTAAGTTTCAAGTCTGTAGACCAAAAACTAACAGAGTAGTTTGGTAGGCAAGATTTTTTAATCAAATATATATACGCATACATAAATATATATATATAAAAAAGGTTTGTGTTTACTATAACCTTTTTACGCAAATATTACGCAAGTATAAATCATGTAAAATATTTGCAAGAATATAATTACACGTAATAGATGATCAGGCTATATATAAAAAAAAAAAACGAAAAAAAAAAAAAACGAAAAAAAAAAAAAACGAAAAAAAAAAAAAAAACGAAAAAAAAAAAAAAAACGAAAAAAAAAAAAACAAAAAAAAACAATAGGGAATTAATAAAATGAATATTTAAAAGAATATACAAATTAGATCTTTTGCAGATGAATGCAATTCCACGATTGATATATAACAAAGTTATATTTTCTTTTTAAATAAAAAAGAAAAAAAGGCTCCCCTTTTTCTTTCTTGGCCTTCGGGCCAGGAATTGGCCTTGTGCCTAAGTTTTTTGTTCATCTTGAACTTACATTGTATTTTTAGCCTGAATAAAAGATCCAATAGCTCAAAGTATAGTGTCTGTTCTGATACTTCACTTAAGTTAATTGATCCGTGATCAATCTAGGGAAAACCCTTCATACTGAGACAATTACTATTTTTGGATACTGTCAGAGTGGCCCCTTTTTACCCTTGTTTTAGGGAAGCTGCCCCCCCCCCCACATTAAAAACGACCTTGTGTCACATTTGCTTTCCTGGGAAAGCAAATAAATACCTAAATAGAAAAAAGGGTTTTTGTTTTTAATATGCATATCAAATAAAAAACCCAAATTTATAGGAGTGTATATATGGTTGATTCAACACAATGAAACCACTAGTACGCCTTTGAAATACGTATATAGTTTTGAAATAAATATTATATATAGAATGGCTGCCAACTTGTGTTTAGAGGTTTAGAGTACAACTGAATTAATGGGCTGTAGTATGCAATTGATCCTATCAAACCAGCTAGTTTGGCCAACTGAATAAGTTTGACCTCTCATGGCTTGCACAGCTTTAAGGGACATTTATAGATATTTTAATAAAGGAATAGTGCAAATGTATACCAACACACAAATAAACAAGTTCTTGTTCAAAGTTTTCCTTCTCCCAAATTAGTTACTCCCCTCCTAGTGACTAATTTACCCTACTATTCCAGTCACAGCTAGGAAGAGCACATATGGGTCAATAAATTTTCTAAAGGTATAAGTGAAATTCACACAATAACTGATTCAAACAGGATGATCCGATACTTTTGTGTTTCATATGCTGCTACTGAACGAATTACACATGCATAATGTATACACAAACATGCATTCTTGTACAACCAGAATAAACGCTAATCTGTGGCCAGCCATTTTATGACAGTTTTATATGATAATGTTAGATTATTGCCTAAGGCGGAAATATCTCCAAGTAAATCACATGATATAGTGAAATTAATTTGATTGGTTAGAGAATTCGTTGAAAGGAAGTAAAAGAACAAAGTCTCCAACATTGGATGTGAAAAACAAAACTTTTTAAAAACAGAATTTTTAGTTCAGAAACTATTTTTAAAATTGAAAAGTAATTAAAAATCGATATCGGCTGAGAGAGAGAGAGAGAGAGAGAGAGAGAGAGAGAGAGAGAGAGAGAGAGAGAGAGAGAGAGAGAGAGAGAGAGAGAGAGAGAGAGAAAGTAATCGAAAACGCGCTGTCGTCTTAAATGTGCCTTCAACAATTTGTTAGAAGTCGATTCTTTTTATATCTTTTTCGCCCATCCATAATTGAAAGAATCGTTTTTATTCTACCTTTATTTTTCATCACATTTTTTCTTAGATATTTTATTTTTACTATTATTTTATTGGTTCTTTCATTTTTTTTTTTTTACCGGGTTTCATATTCTGAAAGACACAGATTTAAAACTGAGAAAGAAGTTGATTTGCTTACTGACACTGATCCGATTCCTTTCAATGAAGAAGCAGCCATGCATTTTTTTTTTTTTTTTTTTTTTTAATAATCCAATTATGATGAAACCATTTTGTTTTAGAAAATATTTTCAAAAATTAATTACAAATGAAAACAAACGAACTTTTAAGACAATAGAAAATATTATTTTAAAAAAATGCATCGGAATGGAAAAATAACGCTACTCAGCATTGCCTGAAATTTTGTAATAATTAAAAAAATTTTTGTCTATTTTATCTAGAGACAGGAGGCATAGAGTTTCCCACTCCTTAACTAGGATGAGGGGGGGAGCGTAGGTCACTATAAAACCATTTTTTGTTTACCCTCACAAAGCCCCCCCCCCCACCGCACCCAAGGACCCATGGCATAGTGGATAAAGTACTTGATAATATTCAATTTTAAAGCTATACTCTTAGGGAGGTTTAAGTGGGTAGCACTAAAATACAAATTACTGGTAATCTCCAAAAATACCGTTAGGGCTTACAACATGGCCGCCAGAAGAGTCAACAAAAAACTGCGAATAAAATATATAAAACTCGTAATTTCTGTTTTTAAAGTGGGTTGTCAATTTTCTTTATGAAATATACTTCCAAAATAAACTATTACAGTCGTTTAAAACATAATAGAAGTATTATTTTTTATTTTTTAAAAACAATGTTTACAAAATGTCTACGAACGTGCGTAGACATTTTGTAAACATTGTTTTTAAAAAATAAAAAATAATACTTCTATTATGTTTTAAACGACTGTAATAGTTTATTTTGGAAGTATATTTCATAAAGAAAATTGACAACCCACTTTAAAAACAGAAATTACGAGTTTTATATATTTTATTCGCAGTTTTTTGTTGACTCTTCTGGCGGCCATGTTGTAAGCCCTAACGGTATTTTTGGAGATTACCAAATTACTTAGTCATGGTTGATGGAACGACAGCATGCTACTCCATGGATTAAAAGTATTCCGTTCCAAATTCTGTTTCTTTTACAGATTCGAGATAATTTTACCTTCAAATGCATTTTTTTGTTGCTTCTTTTAATTCAATTTTCTCTATTATTTGATTACACATTCCAAGTGTTGACAAATAAGATTTTTACTCAGACGAAAAGAGAGAGAAGGAGGGATAAGTTTTTAAATTTTTTATGTACTAATGAAGTCATCATTTATCAAAGACAAAGACCAAAGGCAACTCGAAGATAAAGATTAATACGTTTGTCAGATGAACGGTGAAACAACACTGATGGTTTGCTAACGATGGTTGAAACTAGGCAGAATTTGATTAAGAGGATGGCTCAACAAGAATTTGTTAAAGTTGGACTTGAAACCAGATATGTTGTAGGCAGATGGGAAACAGCCCCTTGACATTGAGTTCCAGAGATAATTTCTTCCACTGTTTATCTGTGCCTAAACCTAAGCGTAGATTCCATGAACAAAACTTCTTTCTTAGAACTGCATGCGTCTGGAACTGTTTGGTTTGCCTGCTTTCCAGCTGACTACAATATGGTCGTCTTCAAGTCCAACATAAACAAGTTCTTGATGAGCTCTCCTCTTAAGTAATCCAATTTACCAAATTTCCACCACAAACGATTACTATGATACTGTCTCATTGACTACCGTACACTCATTAACCCTTATCCTCGAGTGGCATCCGGGCCTTGATAAGAGGGGACTTCTTTGTATTAAAAGAAAATAAGATGCATTGTTCTTGAAAAAAGTTTGCTGATGGATGTTAAATTTAGTTCAAAGGTATGCAGAGAAAGGAAGGAAAATTATGAAAAGTGGTTGTAGCTAAACAAGTTTTTGTTGAAGTTTAATCAAACATTTAATACAATAAAAAGTGATAATTTTACATAAACATCAACTATAACCAGTATTAGTTGTTTTTGTATAACGGCAATGAATCATTTTTAGATTATTTAATGCTGAATCCAGTAATTTTGAAAAACAGTTTTTACACTTAATTCTTTATATCTTCAATAATTTGGTTCATGAAGTTGTTTTGCAGTATATCAACCCTTTTCGAGTTATTGCTGAATCCAGTCATTTTGGAAAAAGGTTTTATTCTATATCTTCAAATTTTTATTCATGGTGTTTGGCTGGATTGTTTTGTAGAATTTTTTTTTTTTGTATTTGGATTCTTTGGGCTGTTTTTTTTTCATCTTGAATGTTATTTGCATAAGGTTTCGGCCATTGTAACCTCCGACCTTCTTTAGGTTTATCTTGTCGAACTTATGAATCTTTCTGTCAAACTGTGGAATCTACATGGATTTCAAGCAGAACACTTTATTTAATCACAGGAGGTTGAATGTTATTGTTCCATTAGAAGTTCTAAGTAATTCATAATTGTATTTTGGGTCGCCCATACTGAGGATTGACCTTTCAATATCAAGAAGAGTAACTTTATTACTGAATTTACTAAGTACATACTATAACCACTGCGGCACAAATCCTTAATTCAAACAAAAATAATTTCTTATTTAGATAAGGTCTTGCACAATCTGGCAAACTCATCACATCTGAGTGTTTTACAATTACGCCTACGAAATGTGCTAAAATAAATTTGTTACACTAGTAGCCACTCAACCTAAATCCCATTGACTTACACCTCTAGTAGTATAAACTCACCTCTTCATAACGGAAGTCTATAGTTACCAGAAAATTTCCTACTCTAATAGCTTTTTTCCTCAGGGTGCCGGTTTTTGGAATTTCTTCACGGCTTCCCCAATTGTACCAATATGCAAAATTTGAAACGTAATGTAAACAAACATCTTGTTGCCAACTTCTCGATCCAAGTTGTCACACTGAAAACCTAGCCTCTATCACAGTAGCCTCTTACACTTGAAAGAGCATTTTCACAATATTTTTGGTTTCATTATTATGTAAGAATAGTATGTCGCTGAATTTTGGAGATTAGGATTATTTGAATGACTTCTCATCTTGAGTGTTATTTTCACGTTTCTGTCGATGTAACCGCTGACCTTCAGGTGTATTTTATTGAACTTGTGAATCTTTCACTCAAATTCCGGAATCTACACAGAATTTCAAATAGAATCCTTCATCTAATCTACCTGTCATGATTGACAGAATGAAAATATGCTACCTCTGTGGATTAAATGAAGGGTTCCATTTGAAATTCTGTGTAGATTCCTGAGTTTGACTGAAAGATTCACAAGTTTGACAAGATACACATCAGAGGCTACATCGACCGTCTAAATAACATTCAAGATGAGAACAGTAGTTTGAAGAATCCAAACAATACGAATAAGAATAGTAGATTTTAAAAAATCCTAAATTATCATAAGGTTTTACGATGAATGAAAGCAAAAACAGAAGAAAAAAAAACAAAAAAAATAGAAAAAAAAACGAAAGAAAAAAAACACTGGAAAATTGTTTAATAACCAAGATACAAGGAATGAATATTACAGCATTTTCTTTTACCATAATCTGTTTGTGGTCACCCTAAATCATTCGGTGACGTACGCGTTGTAAGTATATCTTGTTTACTTTCTGATTTTAGACACACGTAGATTTACAACCGTCTTTTATAAAATAGGTGAAAAGAAAAGCTTCTTTTTATTTACATAACACATTACAAACATGATATTGTATAGTGCAGATTACGTTTTTGACAATCAGAAATGATCACCAACACAACCTAAATAACTACTGCAGCATGGTAATAAGGGAGACTTGTTGCGGACTGTGAAGGTGATCCATTACCTATACAGCTTCATATTGTGGGGAGATCATCTAGGAACTAACTTGCAAAAATTATTTGTCAATACATTATTAGACCATTAATCTCATTAAAAAAATATGAATCATAATTTTATTTCGTTTTGGAATTTTTTAGACAAGGATTGATAATTTAGATTATTAGGACTAATGTTCTCATCTTGGATGTTATTTTCACAACGTTTCAGTTGATGTAACCTCCACCTTCTTCAGGTGCATTTTTTCCAACTCCTGACCACTCATAGTGCAATGAGTAAAATTACTAAGTTCTAAGTGGGTTTTCTGGAGGTTGAGGAGTCGATCCTTGGTATGGGCATACAGTTACAAATTATTTAATACTTCTGATTAAGAGTCACAGCTGTTAAAAACATTATTTCGTCAGGTTAAATGTGAAAATTTTAGAAAACAGTGTCATATTATATAATTTTTTTATTACATGAAAAATCAATTTTTAATTAATTTTTTTTTTTTTTGAGATTTTCTGTGGCATCCACCCCACTCATAAATGATGTTGTAATTTTGTTACAGTTTTCTAAAATTTTAAAATTTAGCTTAATACTTCTATCCGGTCATTGCTACACCAGGATTTGTGTCCAAATTTTGTACAGATTCCAGAGTTCAACAAGATGCAACTGAAACACGAGAATAAAAGCCAAGATGGGAACAGTAGTTGGAATAATCTAAATGTCTATCACCTGCATCTCCACAGAGATAAAAGGTTATAGAGTGGTATGAGGCGGATCAAATGACTGTATTTCTTGTGGGCTGTTTTTTTTTTATGTAATAAGGGCAGCTAAGAGGTCAAAATTTTAAAAAATTGGAACTTGACAAATGTAAGTCGACTTAAAGTTCTCTTGTATGCATGTGCAAATGGATATACATTTATATATCAAGGTTAGTTAATTTTTAACTATTTCATACCCAACTGACAATAGCTCAAACAATAACAACTAAGGTTAGAGCAATATATGTTTTAGTTTCAATTCTAGCTGACGGCACCAAAATCATTTTTTTAAACTTTTGAAATCACAACCATATATTGAGTACACTATCATAATCAATGGGTTCTATAATAAATACAAAATTTTCATAAATCAAAATATATTTAAGCGTATTTTTCGACTGGGCAATGCTGAGCGCCTTGCTAGTAATACATAATTAAACAATTCATTTAACTCAAATATCATGTACTACAAATTAGTCTGTGCCTTTTATACAAATCTATAAAAATGCTATCCACACAAACCCAAAGTTTGGAATCTTTCTGTTGAACTCAGGAATCTGCACAAGATGTAAAACGAAACCTTTTATTTAATCTATAGCAGAAGCATACTCTTATTCTTTCAGCCATGATCGAATAGAAATCTTAAGTGACTTGCGACTGTATTCTTCGTATCACCCATATTGAAGATTGAAACCTTCAACACTCAGAAGAGTGTCACAACTGAACCGTACTTTGTACTTGATAACTGTTATTGTGAGCAATGCAAGCATAAATCTTGGAAGCCTTAAACCTCTTCGTGATTTTAGAGGTACAATTTTACTGCATATCACTATAGACTTAAGATGAGAACAGTCGTATGAATAATCCAAATAATCCTAACATAGGTTTACCACGACCTCGGTTGTGCCAATACTGACATTATCATGTCAGCTTTATTTCACCTCGTTGACGGAGCGTGAAAAAAAAAAAAAAAATGCGTTTGTGCATTGAAGTGAGTGATTGTGCACATACTCCTCAAGTAAATGACATTTTATGAAAATACGGGCCAATACCGATGATCTTTGCTTGCATCTATCGATGCCCTATCTGGGTCGGATTATAAAAGTTTGGTCCAAAGAAAATGCCTCTTAATCTGCATCAGAATAACATATCCGGAACTTTGGAATATCTCTGCATTCGATTACACAAATTACATTTGATTTAAAGTTATTAATAAAAGTCAATGTTCAGTTGCTTTTTAATGTAGAAAGTTCAAGTAAAAATGTTTGGAGTAGTAAAATAAGTTTAAACATTTGTTTTCGATGAGCAGATGACATTGTGAAAGAGATAATGCGTTGTGTGTATGTGTTAGCGTCGGTGTGCAGGTTTTTTTTTTTTTTGTACTTACAGTTATAAGCACATGTAAACTGACACTAACACACATACACATACACACGATGCATTAACTCTTTCAAAATGCTAATTGAAAATAAATGTATAAACTTATTCATCTTAAAATAAACATTTAATTATTTCTTGTATTATTTGGACTATTACTTGGTTGTTTTTTTTTTTTAATGTTTCGGCCAATGTAAATTTTATTAATAACAAAATTTAAAAAAAAAAAAAAAAAGACTTGGCGCTATTTGCGTTTTAAATTTCTAACGGCTGTGTTCGTTGGGAAAGCAGATAAACCAAACATTTTTTTCACTATTCACCAATAATATCCAGTGTGAATACACCTGACGATGGCCGGAAGTTACATCGGCCGAAACGTTGTGAAAAAAAACAACCAAGATGAGAATAATAATCCAAATAATACAAAAATAATTATAAATCCTCATCTCAAAAATATGTATTCATCATATCAAGAAACATTTATTCAACAAATTAAACTTTCTATTACAGTTTAAATTATATACACTGAAAAAGTAAATAGGATTGATGAATGTTCATCCGTCGGAATGACGATGACCATCTGATCATCCTTGAGAGATGATGGATAATGTGCTGAATTGTAAAGCAAAGGTTGCGCAATCCTTAAACACTTCTCTCCCGAGTCGTCACTGCTTGATTCCTGTAGCAATGATGATGATGCTTGATTCTAGGATACTTGGAAACAATGTCGAAATAGAGAGCACATACTGCACCTGATATTCCCAAACGGTCACTCATTTTAGTACTGACCAGGCTCACTGATGCTTAACTTTGGTGATCTAACACGAACCAATGTGTCAACGTGATTATGCCATATTTTACTAACAATACTTATTGCAGTTATTATGAGTATGTGGTTTTAAAAAATCTTTAAATGAACTCAGATTGCGACTACAGCACCATCAAAGTATACGTTGATTGTTTGCTACTCACAAAAAGAGCTTCTATTTCCTCTTTGTATTCTTTTCAAAAAACTAAATATAGCTCACATTACTAACTCTTATGATTAACAGCTGTATTCCAAAATTCATAATCACCTATTAGTTTAGATAAACATATATTAAACCCCTCTCTCTCTCTCTCTCATATATATATATAGAGATATATATATATATAAAATGCAAAAAATATATGAATATTTATAGCTTTTCTCTATTACTTATTTGCTGACGTGTGTGAATACAGCATAATCATGTTGACACACTGCTCCTGTTAGAGCACCAAAGTTAAGCAACATTGAGCCTGGTCAGCATGAAAATAGGTGACCATTTGGAAATTCCAGGTGCTGTATGCGCTCTCCACTTACCTCAACATTGTTTCCAGTCATCCTGGACTTCTCCTTGCCACTGGACTTAAGCAGTGCTAATTCAGAAGAAATGTAGTTAAGGATTGTGCAAACCTTGCCCCATAATTACACGTGCAGCTCCCCTTACGGTGGTGTGACGGTATTGTTTTTTGAGAATGAACAGAGGTGATGATGATGAGGAATACAAAATGCCCTTAAAATAATAAATTTTTTTATAAAAGAATAAAATTTTCGACTGTTCCTTCCATCTTCTTCAGTGTAATAAAGTATGTGTGTGTATAATGGATGACAAAGTTCCTTTTATCTAATAGTATATATATATATATATATATACACATACACACACACGTGTGTGTGTGTGTGTGTGTACACGCTAAAATCGAATAATTGTTAGTATGTTTAGGTCATTTTAGAATACACGTATAAATAACCTAAACATGGACAAAAATTATCGTATTTAAAATCTGTTGAGTGTACAAGAGTAATGCTGGATTTAGGGTAAAATCCGATAAATCAAATTAGATTGATATGTCAGTATTCTAGTTGTTGAAAATTCTGAGGTGTTTGCCCTGGTTTTTTCTCTGGATCTTCAACAATAAGAAGAAGCTGAAGAATTAAGGCTTCTAAAATTCAAGAATCTGTGGTGTAGATGATAAAATATTGGTAAATTCAATTGTAAAGGTACATTCTTCTGGTTCAATCCTCAGTGCGGACGACATTCCAAATACAATTGCAAATTACTTAGGACTTCTACCGAGTCATAGCTGATAGAATGAGAGCATGCTAACTAACCCCGTGGATTAAAAAGGATTTCAAATCTGTGCAGATTCCAAAGTTCAATAAGATACACATGAAGGTCAGAGGTTACATTGACCAAAACATTCTAAAAATAACACTCAAGATGAGAATAGTCCAAAGAATCCAAATAATATGTGTGAAAAAAACTTCGAGTTTGGTTTGGTATACTAGATATATATATATAGTGATTGTCACTTCTTGACAGAAGAAGACCATCTTTCCCTAACTTTATTGTTGATTACTCAATTATTTTCATGTATTTTTGAATATATATTTTTTTTATAATTATGTACACATATATACACTTATACACACGCACATATATACATGTATATATACACACACATATATATATATACATACACACAAACATAACTTATTCAGATAAGTATAGCATAATCAGACTTTACTGACCATATTTTCAGGATTCTTTTAAAATTTGTTCTCTATTGATTCACACACACACAGGTTCTCTCTTCCCACCTCATCACGTCTCCGCTTTACAACTTTAAGCTTCACTGCACACTTTCGTTATTAACAACTTTTAATGAAATGTCAGACCAAAAATCTATGCTCATGTCCTTCTCGAGGTTTTGAGATCTTTTTCTTTATTTTCACCAAACACAGAAAGGCGGACAGCTTCAGCATTCGAGCAAATAAAACAATATCTGCACGCACCAATGATTACCGACCTTCTTTGTAAAACAATACTAGTGGCAGAATATCAACAGTACAAAAAATCCGGTCAGCACCCCCATCCCAGATTAAATAACATTTCGTTATTTTTTTTTATACAAAGATTCAATAAAGATTAGAATTGTGCAGGTTTCACTAGAGATGCATTTAAATCTGAAAGAAGGACGGCACAAAACATCTTTTTAAACCCTTTACAAATGAGGAATGAATTTCATTTTGAATAAATTTTCATTCATCATACCTGGATTCTCATCAAAACGACCCGCTGTTAGCTGTTATTTAAATCAATACAACAATCTTTTGAAATACTGTATAATACATAATAGAATGTAAAACCCAAACAGTTATCTGTACACCTAATTTGTATAATTTTTAAACAGTTTATAATAAATTTATGTTTGGTGTTATTAGTTTGTAATTTTAATGTCTTATTTTTTCCATGTATATATATATATATATATATATATATATATATATATATGGAATAGTTGTGGCCTTCTGTGTCATTTTTATTGTTGCTGTATTTGACCCCCTTGGATTTTAAACCTGATATTACATAAAAGTACAAAAAAAAAAAAAAAAAAAAAAATGCTGAATAAAAACCGCACTAACGACCCATCACTGGAAGATCAAAAAATGGACGTTAACGAATAGTCAAATGAAAAATAGTATGACAAACCAGTACATGTAGAAATTTAGACGACTTATGTAGATTATGTCTGAATAAAAAATTTGAAATAAAGCACCCCAATGCCTATTAAACTTTAGAAGCGAAATAGCAGAATAAACAATGGCCAGAATAAACTTTAGGATAACAATACATAAAAATAATTAAATAAAAACAAAAATAAATATAAAAATAAAAAATAGACTCATAAAGCTTAAAATAAAGTCACCTAATTCACAAAAATCTTTTTTTCATCAACTGTCATAAGAGTAGTAGTTGAGGGGCAAAAATCAGAAGCTCACAGTATTAATGCCGGTATCCCTCAGGGGTCCAACTCTTTTCCTGATCTACATTAATGATCTTCCAAATCACATCCTTACATCATTTGTAGACATTTATGCTGACGACACTACCATTTATGGTAGCACATCTAAGACAGTAAATGACCAAGTTCTCTCCAATTCTCTCTCCTCTAATCTTGAGCACGTAGTACAATGGGGAAAGGAGTGGCTGGTTACTTTTAATGCATCTAAAACCAAGCTTCTCTCTTTACATCATCAACATTCTGATCCACATCTGGCATCAATTGAAATGAATGGCTCTCGTCTTCAGGAGGCCTCAAGTTTTGACAAGCTTCTTTGCTTGACCATTACTCCTGATCTTAAATGGAACACGTACATCAAATCTGTTGCCAAGGCCGCTGGAAAAATGGTGGGATCTTTCTATCGATCCGGTAGATATCTCACTGCTGATGCTATTCTCTATCTATATAAGAGCCAGGTACGTCCAAGGATGGAATACTGTTGCCACATCTGGGCAGGAGCTGCTAGAAAGGACTTGTCCTGCCTTGATAGAGTTCAAAATAGACTTCGTAGCCTCGTAGGAGATGTCCTTTTCTCTTCCTTGCAACCTCTATCTCACAGAAGAGATGTTGCGAGTTTGTCTCTGATGTATCGTTATTTTCATGGAAAATGTTTGACTGAGCTTCAATCTTTGGTCTCCCCTGGCCAAACTTTCACAAGAAACACCCGTCTAGCTGTAAACACTATCAATAATTCCCCCCACTCTTTATCTGTGCCTAAACCTAAACGTAGATTCCATGAACAAAGCTTCTTTCTTAGAACTGCACGCCTGTGGAATTGTCTTCCATTTTTCTGCTTTCCGGCTGACTACAATATGGTTGTGTTCAAGTCTAACGTAAATAAGTTCTTGATGAGCCGTTCCATATAAGTTACCAAATTTTCATTACTAATGATTACTATATTGTCCAATTTCTACTGTACACTCTTTAACACTTATCCTTGAGTGGCCTCTTGGCCTTGATAATGTGGTGATGCCTATGTAAAAAAAAAAAAAACACTGTCGATTTAAGATTAAGATACATGCTAGGATCCAACTGTAGTATCTGTTCTGGTGCCTGTAAGTGAAACGGGATATCGTTCTCGGCTGATGATGGGAGAGAGAGATAGAAAAGGAAGAGAAGGTTTTTCGTTGTTTCTTTTTAATGTTAAAAAGTTTTAACTTCTATTGTGTTGTCTCTGCTCCTGGGCAATGCCAGATAGCTATGCTAAATCTGATTTTTATAAATAAAGGCTTATGGGGATTATTATTAAATTGGGTTGTCTTCTAGTGAGATGGAGGAAAAGTATTAATTGTAATTACAAGTAAAAGATTATCATGGATCCTAGCTGTACAAGCTAAAGAATGTTCGTCCTCTATTCCTTGATTCTAATAACTGGGCTACACCATGAATGCGAATCATGAAATGCTGATGACCAACAAAGGCTGACTGATGATGTTATGTGACCTTTTTCGTCAACTAGTGCCGGAGAATAAACAGCTTCAGACGATTCAATAGTGATGAGGTCACCTACTAAAATCTGTTGTTGTTGGCTGATTTCTTCTATACAAAAGCATTGTTAGCAGTTGAAAGTGAATCAGATAAAATGTGAAGTGTTTTGCAGTAAAGACCCTTGATGCCTGGCAGAGCTTAAAGGAATGATGTGCAGAGACAGAGAGAGAGAGAGAGAGAGAGAGAGAGGGGGGGGAGAAAGAATTTTAGAAAGAGAAAGCCAGAGGGAGAGAGAGAAATGAGAGAGAGAGAGAGAGAGAGAGAGAGATAGAAAGATAAGAGAGAGATAGAAAGATAAGAGAGAGATAGAGGGACAAAGAAGAGAGAGAGAGAGGGACAAAGAAGAGAGAGAGAGAGGGACAAAGAAGAGAGAGGGACAAAGAAGAGAGAGGGACAAAGAAGAGAGAGGGACAAAGAAGAGAGAGAGAGAGACAAAGAAGATAGAGAGAGAGACAAAGAAGATAGAGAGAGAGACAAAGAAGATAGAGAGAGAGACAAAGAAGATAGAGAGAGAGACAAAGAAGATAGAGAGAGAGACAAAGAAGATAGAGAGAGAGACAAAGAAGATAGAGAGAGAGACAAAGAAGATAGAGAGAGAGACAAAGAAGATAGAGAGAGAGACAAAGAAGATAGAGAGAGAGACAAAGAAGATAGAGAGAGAGACAAAGAAGATAGAGAGAGAGACAAAGAAGATAGAGAGAGAGACAAAGAAGATAGAGAGAGAGACAAAGAAGATAGAGAGAGACAAAGAAGATAGAGAGAGACAAAGAAGATAGAGAGAGACAAAGAAGATAGAGAGAGACAAAGAAGATAGAGAGAGACAAAGAAGATAGAGAGACAAAGAAGATAGAGAGACAAACAAGATAGAGAGACAAACAAGATAGAGAGACAAACAAGATAGAGAGAGAGAGAGACAAACAAGATAGAGAGAGAGAGAGACAAACAAGATAGAGAGAGAGAGAGACAAACAAGATAGAGAGAGAGAGAGACAAACAAGATAGAGAGAGAGAGAGACAAACAAGATAGAGAGAGAGAGAGACAAACAAGATAGAGAGAGAGAGAGACAAACAAGATAGAGAGAGAGAGAGAGAGAGAGACAAACAAGATAGAGAGAGAGAGACAAACAAGATAGAGAGAGAGAGAGACAAACAAGATAGAGAGAGAGAGAGACAAAGAAGATAGAGAGAGAGAGAGACAAAGAAGATAGAGAGAGAGAGAGACAAAGAAGATAGAGAGAGAGAGAGAGACAAAGAAGATAGAGAGAGAGAGAGACAAAGAAGATAGAGAGAGAGAGAGACAAAGAAGATAGAGAGAGAGAGAGACAAAGAAGATAGAGAGAGAGAGAGACAAAGAAGATAGAGAGAGAGAGAGACAAAGAAGATAGAGAGAGAGAGAGACAAAGAAGATAGAGAGAGAGAGAGACAAAGAAGATAGAGAGAGAGAGAGACAAAGAAGATAGAGAGAGAGAGAGACAAAGAAGATAGAGAGAGAGAGAGACAAAGAAGATAGAGAGAGAGAGAGACAAAGAAGATAGAGAGAGAGAGAGACAAAGAAGATAGAAAGAGAGAGAGACAAAGAAGATAGAAAGAGAGAGAGACAAAGAAGATAGAGAGAGAGAGAGACAAAGAAGATAGAGAGAGAGAGAGACAAAGAAGATAGAGAGAGAGAGAGACAAAGAAGATAGAGAGAGAGAGAGACAAAGAAGATAGAGAGAGAGACAAAGAAGATAGAGAGAGAGACAAAGAAGATAGAGAGAGAGACAAAGAAGATAGAGAGAGAGACAAAGAAGATAGAGAGAGAGACAAAGAAGATAGAGAGAGAGACAAAGAAGATAGAGAGAGAGAGACAAAGAAGATAGAGAGAGAGACAAAGAAGATAGAGAGAGAGACAAAGAAGATAGAGAGAGAGACAAAGAAGATAGAGAGAGAGAGACAAAGAAGAGAGAGAGATACAAAGAAGAGAGAGAGATACAAAGAAGAGAGAGAGATACAAAGAAGAGAGAGAGATACAAAGAAGAGAGAGAGATACAAAGAAGAGAGAGAGATACAAAGAAGAGAGAGAGACAGACAAAGAAAGGAGAGAGAGACAGACAAAGAAGAGAGAGAGAGACAGACAAAGAAGAGAGAGAGAGACAGACAAAGAAGAGAGAGAGAGAGACAGACAAAGAAGAGAGAGAGAGACAGACAAAGAAGAGAGAGAGAGACAGACAAAGAAGAGAGAGAGAGACAGACAAAGAAGAGAGAGAGAGACAGACAAAGAAGAGAGAGAGAGACAGACAAAGAAGAGAGAGAGAGACAGACAAAGAAGAGAGAGAGAGACAGACAAAGAAGAGAGAGAGACAGACAAAGAAGAGAGAGAGACAGACAAAGAAGAGAGAGAGAGACAGACAAAGAAGAGAGAGAGACAGACAAAGAAGAGAGAGAGACAGACAAAGAAGAGAGAGAGACAGACAAAGAAGACAGAGAGACAGACAAAGAAGACAGAGAGACAGACAAAGAAGACAGAGAGACAGACAAAGAAGACAGAGACAAAGAAGACAGAGAGAAAGAAGACAGAGAGAATGAAGACAGAGAGAATGAAGACAGAGAGAATGAAGAGAGAGAGAATGAAGAGAGAGAGAATGAAGAGAGAGAGAATGAAGAGAGAGAGAATGAAGAGAGAGAGAATGAAGAGAGAGAGAGAATGAAGAGAGAAAGAATGAAGAGAGAGAGAATGAAGAGAGAGAGAATGAAGAGAGAGAGAAAGAGAAAGAGAGGTAGAAAGAGAAAGAGAGGTAGAAAGAGAAAGAGAGGTAGAAAGAGAAAGAGAGGTAGAAAGAGAAAGAGAGGTAGAAAGAGAGAGAGAGGTAGAAAGAGAGAGAGAGAGGTAGAAAGAGAAAGAGAGGTAGAGAGAGAGAGAGGTAGAGAGAGAGAGAGAGGTAGAGAGAGAGAGAGAGAGGTAGAAAGAGAGAGAGAGGTAGAAAGAGAAGAGAGAGTGAGGTAGAAAGAGAAGAGAGAGGGAGGTAGAAAGAGAAGAGAGAGGGAGGTAGAAAGAGAAGAGAGAGGGAGGTAGAAAGAGAAGAGAGAGAGAGGGAGAGGGAGGTTGAAAGAGAAGAGAGAGGGAGGGAGGTAGAAAGAGAAGAGAGAGGGAGGGAGGTAGAAAGAGAAGAGAGAGGGAGGGAGGTAGAAAGAGAAGAGAGAGGGAGGGAGGTAGAAAGAGAAGAGAGAGGGAGGGAGGTAGAAAGAGAAGAGAGAGGGAGGGAGGTAGAAAGAGAAGAGAGAGGGAGGGAGGTAGAAAGAGAAGAGAGAGGGAGGGAGGTAGAAAGAGAAGAGAGAGGGAGGGAGGTAGAAAGAGAAGAGAGAGGGAGGTAGAAAGAGAAGAGAGAGGGAGGTAGAAAGAGAAGAGAGAGGGAGGTAGAAAGAGAAGAGAGAGGGGAGGTAGAAAGAGAAGAGAGAGGGAGGTAGAAAGAGACGAGAGAGGGAGGTAGAAAGAGACGAGAGAGGGAGGTAGAAAGAGAAGAGAGAGGGAGGTAGAAAGAGAAGAGAGAGGGAGGGAGAAAGAGAAGAGAGAGGGAGGGAGAAAGAGAAGAGAGAGGGAGGGAGAAAGAGAAGAGAGAGGGAGGGAGAAAGAGAAGAGAGAGGGAGGGAGAAAGAGAAGAGAGAGGGAGGGAGAAAGAGAAGAGAGAGGGAGGGAGAAAGAGAAGAGAGAGAGAGGGAGAAAGAGAGAGAGAGAGAGAGGTAGAAAGAGAGAGAGAGAGAGGTAGAAAGAGAGAGAGAGAGAGGTAGAAAGAGAGAGAGAGAGGGAGAGAGGTAGAAAGAGAGAGAGAGAGGGAGAGAGGTAGAAAGAGAAGAGAGGGAGGTAGAAAGAGAAGAGAGGGAGGTAGAAAGAGAAGAGAGAGGGAGGTAGAAAGAGAAGAGAGAGGGAGGTAGAAAGAGAAGAGAGAGGGAGGTAGAAAGAGAAGAGAGAGGGAGGTAGAAAGAGAAGAGAGAGGGAGGTAGAAAGAGAAGAGAGAGGGAGGTAGAAAGAGAAGAGAGAGGGAGGTAGAAAGAGAAGAGAGAGGGAGGTAGAAAGAGAAGAGAGAGGGAGGTAGAAAGAGAAGAGAGAGGGAGGTAGAAAGAGAAGAGAGAGGGAGGTAGAAAGAGAAGAGAGAGGGAGGTAGAAAGAGAAGAGAGAGGGAGGGAGGTAGAAAGAGAAGAGAGAGGGAGGGAGGTAGAAAGAGAAGAGAGAGGGAGGGAGGTAGAAAGAGAAGAGAGAGGGAGGGAGGTAGAAAGAGAAGAGAGAGGGAGGGAGGTAGAAAGAGAAGAGAGAGGGAGGGAGGTAGAAAGAGAAGAGAGAGGGAGGGAGGTAGAAAGAGAAGAGAGAGGGAGGGAGGTAGAAAGAGAAGAGAGAGGGAGGGAGGTAGAAAGAGAAGAGAGAGGGAGGGAGGTAGAAAGAGAAGAGAGAGGGAGGGAGGTAGAAAGAGAAGAGAGAGGGAGGGAGGTAGAAAGAGAAGAGAGAGGGAGGGAGGTAGAAAGAGAAGAGAGAGGGAGGGAGGTAGAAAGAGAAGAGAGAGGGAGGGAGGTAGAAAGAGAAGAGAGAGGGAGGTAGAAAGAGAAGAGAGAGGGAGGTAGAAAGAGAGAGAGAGGGAGGTAGAAAGAGAAGAGAGAGGGAGGTAGAAAGAGACGAGAGAGGGAGGTAGAAAGAGACGAGAGAGGGAGGTAGAAAGAGACGAGAGAGGGAGGTAGAAAGAGAAGAGAGAGGGAGGGAGAAAGAGAAGAGAGAGGGAGGGAGAAAGAGAAGAGAGAGAGAGGGAGAAAGAGAAGAGAGAGAGGGAGAAAGAGAAGAGAGAGAGAGGGAGAAAGAAGAGAGCGGGAGAAAGAAGAGAGCGGGAGAAAGAAGAGAGCGGGAGAAAGAAGAGAGCGGGAGAAAGAAGAGAGCGGGAGAAAGAAGAGAGCGGGAGAAAGAAAAGAGCGGGAGAAAGAAAAGAGCGGGAGAAAGAAAAGAGCGGGAGAAAGAAAAGAGCGGGAGAAAGAAGAGAGCGGGAGAAAGAAGAGAGCGGGAGAAAGAAGAGAGCGGGAGAAAGAAGAGAGCGGGAGAAAGAAGAGAGAGGGAGAAAGAAGAGAGAGGGAGAAAGAAGAGAGAGGGAGAAAGAAGAGAGAGGGAGAAAGAAGAGAGAGGTAGAAAGAAGAGAGAGGTAGAAAGAAGAGAGAGGAGAAGAGAGAGGGAGAAGAGAGAGGGAGAAGAGAGAGGGAGAAGAGAGAGGGAGAAGAGAGAGGGAGAAGAGAGAGGGAGAAGAGACAGAAAGAAGAGAATGAGATGGAGAGAAAGAACGTACACAGGGCGAGTGAAAAAGAGGGCGGGTGAGAGAGAGAAAGAGGGCGTGTCGGAGAGAGAAAGAGGGCGGTTCGGAGAGAGAAAGAGAGCGTTTCGGAGAGAGAGAAAGAAAGCGGTTCGGAGAGAGAGAAAGAAAGCGGTTCGGAGAGAGAGAAAGAAAGCGTTTCGGAGAGAGAGAAAGAAAGCGGTTCGGAGAGAGAGAAAGAAAGCGGTTCGGAGAGAGAGAAAGAAAGCGGTTCGGAGAGAGAGAAAGAAAGCGGTTCGGAGAGAGAGAAAGAAAGCGGTTCGGAGAGAGAGAAAGAAAGCGGTTCGGAGAGAGAGAAAGAAAGCGGTTCGGAGAGAGAGAAAGAAAGCGGTTCGGAGAGAGAGAAAGAAAGCGGTTGAAAGAGAGAGAAAGAAAGCGGTTCAGAGAGAGAGAAAGAAAGCGGTTGAAAGAGAGAGAAAGAAAGCGGTTGAAAGAGAGAGAAAGAAAGCGGTTGAAAGAGAGAGAAAAAAGCGGTTGAAAGAGAGAGAAAAAAGCGGTTGAAAGAGAGAGAAAAAAGCGGTTGAAAGAGAGAGAAAAAAGCGGTTGAAAGAGAGAGAAAAAAGCGGTTGAAAGAGAGAGAAAAAAGCGGTTGAAAGAGAGAGAAAAAAGCGGTTGAAAGAGAGAGAAAAAAGCGGTTGAAAGAGAGAGAAAAAAGCGGTTGAAAGAGAGAGAAAAAAGCGGTTGAAAGAGAGAGAAAAAAGCGGTTGAAAGAGAGAGAAAAAAGCGGTTGAAAGAGAGAGAAAAAAGCGGTTGAAAGAGAGAGAAAAAAGCGGTTGAAAGAGAGAGAAAAAAGCGGTTGAAAGAGAGAAAAAAGCGGTTGAAAGAGAGAGAAAAAAGCGGTTGAAAGAGAGAGAAAAAAGCGGTTGAAAGAGAGAAAAAAAAGCGGTTGAAAGAGAGAAAAAAAAGCGGTTGAAAGAGAGAAAAAAAAGCGGTTGAAAGAGAGAAAAAAAAGCGGTTGAAAGAGAGAAAAAAAGCGGTTGAAAGAGAGAAAAAAAAGCGGTTGAAAGAGAGAAAAAAAAGCGGTTGAAAGAGAGAAAAAAAGCGGTTGAAAGAGAGAGAAAAAAGCGGTTGAAAGAGAGAGAAAAAAGCGGTTGAAAGAGAGAGAAAAAAGCGGTTGAAAGAGAGAGAAAAAAGCGGTTGAAAGAGAGAGAAAAAAGCGGTTGAAAGAGAGAGAAAAAAGCGGTTGAAAGAGAGAGAAAAAAGCGGTTGAAAGAGAGAGAAAAAAGCGGTTGAAAGAGAGAGAAAAAAGCGGTTGAAAGAGAGAGAAAAAAGCGGTTGAAAGAGAGAGAAAAAAGCGGTTGAAAGAGAGAGAAAAAAGCGGTTGAAAGAGAGAGAAAAAAGCGGTTGAAAGAGAGAGAAAAAAGCGGTTGAAAGAGAGAGAAAAAAGCGGTTGAAAGAGAGAGAAAAAAGCGGTTGAAAGAGAGAGAAAAAAGCGGTTGAAAGAGAGAGAAAAAAGCGGTTGAAAGAGAGAGAAAAAAGCGGTTGAAAGAGAGAGAAAAAAGCGGTTGAAAGAGAGAGAAAAAAGCGGTTGAAAGAGAGAGAAAAAAGCGGTTGAAAGAGAGAGAAAAAAGCGGTTGAAAGAGAGAGAAAAAAGCGGTTGAAAGAGAGAGAAAAAAGCGGTTGAAAGAGAGAGAAAAAAGCGGTTGAAAGAGAGAGAAAAAAGCGGTTGAAAGAGAGAGAAAAAAGCGGTTGAAAGAGAGAGAAAAAAGCGGTTGAAAGAGAGAGAAAAAAGCGGTTGAAAGAGAGAGAAAAAAGCGGTTGAAAGAGAGAGAAAAAAGCGGTTGAAAGAGAGAGAAAAAAGCGGTTGAAAGAGAGAGAAAAAAGCGGTTGAAAGAGAGAGAAAAAAGCGGTTGAAAGAGAGAGAAAAAAGCGGTTGAAAGAGAGAGAAAAAAGCGGTTGAAAGAGAGAGAAAAAAGCGGTTGAAAGAGAGAGAAAAAAGCGGTTGAAAGAGAGAGAAAAAAGCGGTTGAAAGAGAGAAAAAGCGGTTGAAAGAGAGAAAAAAAGCGGTTGAAAGAGAGAAAAAAAGCGGTTGAAAGAGAGAAAAAAAGCGGTTGAAAGAGAGAGAAAAAAGCGGTTGAAAGAGAGAGAAAAAAGCGGTTGAAAGAGAGAGAAAAAAGCGGTTGAAAGAGAGAGAAAAAAGCGGTTGAAAGAGAGAGAAAAAAGCGGTTGAAAGAGAGAGAAAAAAGCGGTTGAAAGAGAGAGAAAAAAGCGGTTGAAAGAGAGAGAAAAAAGCGGTTGAAAGAGAGAGAAAAAAGCGGTTGAAAGAGAGAGAAAAAAGCGGTTGAAAGAGAGAGAAAAAAGCGGTTGAAAGAGAGAGAAAAAAGCGGTTGAAAGAGAGAGAAAAAAGCGGTTGAAAGAGAGAGAAAAAAGCGGTTGAAAGAGAGAGAAAAAAGCGGTTGAAAGAGAGAGAAAAAAGCGGTTGAAAGAGAGAGAAAAAAGCGGTTGAAAGAGAGAGAAAAAAGCGGTTGAAATAGAGAGAAAAAAGCGGTTGAAAGAGAGAGAAAAAAGCGGTTGAAAGAGAGAAAAAAGCGGTTGAAAGAGAGAGAAAAAAGCGGTTGAAAGAGAGAGAAAAAAGCGGTTGAAAGAGAGAGAAAAAAGCGGTTGAAAGAGAGAGAAAAAAGCGGTTGAAAGAGAGAGAAAAAAGCGGTTGAAAGAGAGAGAAAAAAGCGGTTGAAAGAGAGAGAAAAAAGCGGTTGAAAGAGAGAGAAAAAAGCGGTTGAAAGAGAGAGAAAAAAGCGGTTGAAAGAGAGAGAAAAAAGCGGTTGAAAGAGAGAGAAAAAAGCGGTTGAAAGAGAGAGAAAAAAGCGGTTGAAAGAGAGAGAAAAAAGCGGTTGAAAGAGAGAGAAAAAAGCGGTTGAAAAAGAGAGAAAAAAGCGGTTGAAAGAGAGAGAAAAAAGCGGTTGAAAGAGAGAGAAAAAAGCGGTTGAAAGAGAGAGAAAAAAGCGGTTGAAAGAGAGAGAAAAAAGCGGTTGAAAGAGAGAGAAAAAAGCGGTTGAAAGAGAGAGAAAAAAGCGGTTGAAAGAGAGAGAAAAAAGCGGTTGAAAGAGAGAGAAAAAAGCGGTTGAAAGAGAGAGAAAAAAGCGGTTGAAAGAGAGAGAAAAAAGCGGTTGAAAGAGAGAGAAAAAAGCGGTTGAAAGAGAGAGAAAAAGCGGTTGAAAGAGAGAAAAAAAGCGGTTGAAAGAGAGAAAAAAAGCGGTTGAAAGAGAGAAAAAAAGCGGTTGAAAGAGAGAAAAAAAGCGGTTGAAAGAGAGAGAAAAAAGCGGTTGAAAGAGAGAGAAAAAAGCGGTTGAAAGAGAGAGAAAAAAGCGGTTGAAAGAGAGAGAAAAAAGCGGTTGAAAGAGAGAAAAAAAAGCGGTTGAAAGAGAGAAAAAAAAGCGGTTGAAAGAGAGAAAAAAAAGCGGTTGAAAGAGAGAAAAAAAAGCGGTTGAAAGAGAGAAAAAAAGCGGTTGAAAGAGAGAAAAAAGCGGTTGAAAGAGAGAGAAAAAAGCGGTTGAAAGAGAGAAAAAAAAGCGGTTGAAAGAGAGAAAAAAGCGGTTGAAAGAGAGAAAAAAGCGGTTGAAAGAGAGAAAAAAAGCGGTTGAAAGAGAGAAAAAAGCGGTTGAAAGAGAGAGAAAAAAGCGGTTGAAAGAGAGAAAAAAAGCGGTTGAAAGAGAGAAAAAAAGCGGTTGAAAGAGAGAAAAAAAAGCGGTTGAAAGAGAAAAAAAAAGCGGTTGAAAGAGAAAAAAAAAGCGGTTGAAAGAGAGAGAAAAAAGCGGTTGAAAGAGAGAGAAAAAAGCGGTTGAAAGAGAGAAAAAAAAGCGGTTGAAAGAGAGAAAAAAAAGCGGTTGAAAGAGAGAAAAAAAAGCGGTTGAAAGAGAGAAAAAAAAGCGGTTGAAAGAGAGAAAAAAGCGGTTGAAAGAGAGAGAAAAAAGCGGTTGAAAGAGAGAGAAAAAAGCGGTTGAAAGAGAGAAAAAAAAGCGGTTGAAAGAGAAAAAAAAGCGGTTGAAAGAGAGAGAGAAAAAAGCGGTTGAAAGAGAGAGAAAAAAGCGGTTGAAAGAGAGAAAAAAAAGCGGTTGAAAGAGAGAAAAAAAAGCGGTTGATAGAGAGAGAAAAAAGCGGTTGAAAGAGAAAAAAAAGCGGTTGAAAGAGAAAGAAAGCGGTTGAGAGAGAAAAAGAGTGTGAGAATAACAGCCCATGTAGAATGAAGTCTAAAATATCTCCACTGTTTTCTTGTAAATTCCAATTATTTTGTTTAATAAACAATGCAAACATTGATTTACACATCCGCATTTGTCTACAAATTCCTTTTTTTCATAATTATTTACCACTTTTAATTAGTTAATAGCGTATGTTTGCTTTGGAATGGCCAAACACTGGACAAGACAAAGAAACAAAATACTCACAAATTTTTGTATTCTATTGTTTTCATTTTCTCGATTCCTTGTACATTATTAAAAATGTGTAAGAAGAGATACAATTGTTTATTACAAAAAAAAAAAACTTTAAAAAACACTGCGATAGTTTCATCTCCGTAGCTAATATTTTTTCTAAATATAGGTCAAGGTATAATTTTTTAAACTAGATCTTTTTTTTTTTTTTTTTTTTTTTTTAAACACAGGAATCACTATCAAGGCCCGGAGGCCACTCTAGGATAAGTGTTAATGCTTATACATTAATCAATGTGATTATAGCGTAGTAGACATAAGTAGTTGGAATTTTGTAAATTGGATTACATAGGGATTGGTTCATCAAGAATTTGTTTACATTGGACTTGAAGACGATCAGCCGGAAAGTAGGTAATCGGAAGAGTTCTTCAGGCATGTAGTTCTAAGAAAGAAGCTTTGTTCATGGAATCTACATTAAGGTCTTGGCACAGACAAGGAGTGTGGGAAGTTATTTATAGTGGTTTTGGCCAGAGGGGTGTTTTTTGTAAAAGTTTGGCGAGGGGAGGGGGCATAGATTGAAGCTCAGATGAGCACTTGCCATGAAAATAACGATAAAGCAGAGACAGACTCGCAAAGTCTTTTCTGTGGGAAAGAGGTTGCAGGGAAAGGGCATCCTCCACTAAGCTACGAAGTCTATTTTGAACTTTGTCAAGGCAGGATAACTTGTTTCTAGTAGCTCCTGCACAGATGTGGCAACAGTACTCCATCGTTGGCCATAGCTAACTGAGTGTTTAAAATTTTAGGCGAAAAAATTGTAAGTTCAAATTGAAAACATTTTTGGAATGGTCTTGTGCCTAATTTATTTCGACTGTATTATCTGTTAAGAAAAAAATCAAATTGAAAACAGCAACATAGAACTTATGTTCTATGTTGCTGTTTTTAATTTTATTTTGGTAAGAAAAAAAAATTAAGGGGGCATTTTTTTTTTAGGATTATCAAATTAAATAGTTAACAAAATTTGATCTGTATATTTTCTCTCTCTATACACACATATGTGTGTGTGTATATATATATATATATATATATATATATATATATATATATATATATACACACACTAGATATTTTTAAAACTAGTTCCAAATTAAATTTTTTGCATTAAATACTATTAATTCTTAACCGTGCATCAAACGAATACCATAATACTTAGTTTGCTTTATCTTATCCTAATAAAGGTCTATACAAAATTTCAGCTATATCTGCCAGTACTTTCCGAGTAAATTTCTAGAGTAAATATGGTATTGTGGTGACTAGTCCTTATTAATACTTAAGCTACATAATACATAATTTGCTGCATCTTATAACAAAGGTACATACAAAATTTAAACCAGATCAGTCCAGTAGTTTCTGATAAAAAGTGAAACAGACTAAGAAATAATATAGATAAATAAACATTATAAGGAGCTTACATGGATCGAATGTTCCACATGTCACCATCGGGAATTTTGGAGTCTTGATGACATGTTAATGCCAAAACGTTGATCAATTCACATAAACTTATGTTTATATAATTCTCTTCCGAAAAGTTCTACTCATGTACCGAGTGTTTTTGAAAAGTTTTTAGTTCATATATTTTCAATATACTTCAGCTCAATTAAAATTATATTTTCCTTTGTCTACAGATCAGATGTATTTTGGATATTTTGCAAGTTCACTCGTCAGTCCTTGCAATTCAGTAGATTAACTGTCTACAAACTGCACTTTGTATGTTGTTCAATCACTTGCTTTGAAGCTTTCTGGGCTAACAAGCTTTCCTGTAATTCAAGACATCCATGCTTTCGTAACAATGAAACACTTCACAAAACCATATGACTGGTTATACATATTATTTGGATTCTTCAGACTACTGTTCTCATCCTGAGTAGGATTTTTTACAACGTTTCGATCAATGTAACCTTCACCCTTCAGTTGTATCTTGTCAAACTTTGGAACATTTCTGCCGAACTCGGGACTTGGATAGAATTCCAAGCGCAACCCTTTATTTACTCCACGGAGGTAGCATACTCTTGTTCCATCAGCTACGACTGGATAGAGGTCCTAATTTCTAAGTTCGACAGAAACACTCCAGAGGTCAACAAAATACACCCGAAGAAGGTCGGAGATTACATTAACCTAAATGTTGTGAAAATGACCCTGAAGTTGAGAATAGTTCTCTGAAGAATCCACAGTGTAAATGTTTTGGGCAAAGTTTTTTTAACAATTGAATCGAAAAGATCGCTAAAAGGAGATGGTTCCTCAAAAAAGTACAACAGATGAAAATTTGATTTTGTTTTACGGCATATCAAACCTTTTCAAATTATTTAATGCTGAATCCAATAATCTTGGAAAAAGTTATGTTTTAAGCTCTTTATATATCAAATATTTATTAATAGTGTTGTTTTATAGAGGAATTTTTTTTTCTTTTGACATTGCAGAACATGATTGAGTTTTGCAAAAGGAAAAATAAAACATTAATTGTATTATTTGGATTCTTTGAACTACTCTTCTCACCTTAAGTGTTATTTGCACAACGTTTCTGTTCATGTAAACTCTGCCCTTCTGCGAGCGTATCTTAATGAACACTAGAATCTTCCTGTCAAACTTGAGAATCTGCACGGAATTTTGAACAAAGTCTTTATTTAATCCACGGCAATTAGTCCAAAGAGAATCATAATAATGTTTAGTACATTTTAGGTCAAGAAGCTAGTATCTTCAGATATCTTGATCTGGTAGCTCATGTATTTGTCTGAAACCAAAACTATATGATTACGTCTATTAATATTGAACTATCTTTTAATGCTCAATTTAAGGAGGGGGGGGGTAGTGTAGTATCTGTTCTATTGTCACAATATCACTCTCTCTCCTGTTTGGGAGGGACAGTGTAGTATTTTTACTGGCGATGGCAATGACCACCAGAAAAATATGACATTTTGAATGAAGAAAACAAACAAATTGAACAACAGAAAAAAAATAACAAAATAAATTTTTGCTGATAGGTGACTGAATAAAAACTGGTCTCACCTGAAAAGTCGCTGCTCCTCCTCCTTTCAAGATCATGAAAAGAACTCCTACTGGTAACTAAACAAAAAGACATTCTTCTGCTTTAATCTTCTACAAATCCTTCTATGGAAACTAGATTAAACCTGCTGCCTCCTACAGATCTTCACTGACTTTCTTATCAATATGTAATTCATATCTGTACTGAGATGACGGCACTTGTGCATTTTAGGTTTGTGAAGGATATTTTTTGGTTTGTTTTTGAAGAATTTCAAGGGGGAAAAATTCAATATGTTCTTACAGTTTACAACTTTTAATGAATATTTTAATTTAAGAAATTTTAATTTTGTAAAATTTTGTTTATTTTAAAACATACATTTTCATATGACAACTTTCATCTCAGAATTTTCTTTTTTAGAGACTGTTTATTAAAATGTTCATTTCAATTATACAGTTTCATATAGATACAAAAATGCCTGTTGTAACGTATTTCGATATTCTGGTTATTTAAAAGTTAAAACAATTATTTCAATTAAATTTGATAAATGTTCAAATAATTTTTTCCTTTGTGTTGTTAATTTAGTGTTCGTTTTGCTTTTATGCGAAACTTTAGCAATTGTTTGAATTGTCTCCCCTTGAAATTCTTCAAAAATGAAAACAAAAAAATTGATCTAAAAGGCACAGGAGTTGACTACTAATGAAAAAAGATCTAATTAGTCTCACATATATCCACATGGATTATCTATATATTAATAACACTATGATTAAATTCATTCTGGATTTACCTAATTATGGAAATATATATATATATATATATATATATATATATATATATATATTGTAGTCAAAACTTCAGTGTTAAAGTTGTAAATGGGGGGGGGATAGTCAGCACTCCTCACCAATGCTGCGATTTGTACCAACTCCTCTTAAACCATATTCACAACACCAACTTTCAACATCTATGCTTTCTCTTGGTTGTCAAAAAATTGACTGTCTTTTTAATTAGTTTTTCTTTACACTATTCCACTCATATGCAAATTAATAGCACATGCATAAAAAAAATAACAACCCATCTACAAAGTTTTTCTTTTTTTTTTTTTCTTTCCTTGAATCTGTCACATAACAGGCTAAACAGAGGCACGGTCATTTGCGCAAGTAATACCTTCTATCGCCATATCCCATCTCCCCTCATCATTATCACACAAATGTCATGTTAGTGTAAAGTCGAAGGAGTAACTTCCTCGTTTTCATTCTCCTCATTGGCATTGCCACCTGCTGATTCCATCATCTCTTTTGGTTCCATAGCATGCATGTGAATAATACCTTCATTAGAAAAGCTCAATAGATAATAATTTATAATTTTAGAGTATCTATAAATAGACAATAGAAACAAATTACAATAATGATATCTTAATTTTCCAGCAAAATGATTTGTTTTAACAGTCGTTTCTTGGGATGTTAACACAACCAAGTATTGAATCTTCTCGACAATGATTTATAAAAAACAAAAATACAAAACAAATACATATCACCAAAATTTAAAACTTACTTTTGATAACACTATTTTAGATGAATATTGCCCCCAAACTCACATGTATTTATCTCAGTACCATATTAATCATATGAATCTATTGTGTCATATATATATATATATATATATATATATATATATATGAAAAATAGATTGGAAGTGGAAGGACCTGAACGCTCAATATTTCGCTTGATTTATGCAGGCTTTTTCAAGAGGGATGGTCGTTAAGAATCCAGGTCCTTCCACCTCCAATCTATTTTTCATATCGTCAGATTTCATCCATCTTTATATATATATATATATATATATATATATATATATATATATATATATTCAAATATAAATTTTTAACACAAAGTTCCTTTAAATAGCTCAATAGTGCAAGACTAGAGCTATAATTATTTCTAGTTTTTACCGTTTTTTTTCTTCACAAGGAAGAGAAACTCATTAAGTTTGACAAAAGGTACATTTATTGGTTATAGGAGCAAATAATTGTTTCAACCTGTACCAATATATATATATATCATTCAAACATGGTAGTGTTTGAATACATGGTTAAATGGCAGTTTCACTCATTTCTTGACCAAATTTCAAACAATTAATACAGTTTATAGATCACCTTCTCAGCTATATTGTGAAAAAAAAATATGTAAGGAGGTGAGCGACGGTCATTATGACTGGTTTCTATAGCAACCACGTCGCTTCAGCGACTACTATTACTAATTCACTGCTGTTGCGAAAATAGAAGTAACAAATGAAAGAGAGAGAATGAAAAAAGCATGAAAGGGAGATAATTGAGGGGATTTTATTGAAAGCAGACGAATGCAGTACAATGTTATTAGATATGTGTTTATGAGGGCAAAAAATAAAACTGAAATTAAACAAGGAACAAGTAAATTTATTGGAAGCCTGGAAAAATCATTGATCACAATAGAAAAATGCGAGCAGTAATATGGTTAAGCTTAAACATGGAAAAGTAAAGGACTAGCTGTTAAAACTAGAAAAGAAAAGGACAAGATCTAGTAAAAAAATATAAGTTTATAACTTAAAATATTGCAGCATTAAGAATTTTTTTTATTATTTAAATTCAATTTATAACATAAATCAATTCTTAATGCTGCAATATTTTAAGTTATAAACTTATACTTTTTACTAGAATATCTTGTCCTTTTTTTTCCAGTTTTAACAACTAGTCCTTTACTTTTCTATGTTTAGTCTTAACCATGTTACTTTTCATGCTCGCATTTTTCTATTGTAATATACATTATTTTAACTTTAGTATGGGTACTCATCAGTTTCATGACATATCCAAAAAAGAAAAAGTCATCTTCCTCTGGGGATAAAATTCTTACAATCCATCCATTCATTTAGTATTAGATGACATTTGTTTTTTAGGTGAAGGTGACTTTTTGTTTTGTGTGCCTATAATTGCACTAATGAGTACCCTAACTAAAGTATAAATAAAAATCATATACATAGTGAACATTTTAGATATATTTGTACGAGCTGAAACAATTGTTTGTTTGCATAACCAATAAACAAACCTTTGGATGAACATAACTTTCTGTTCTCTGTGAAGAAAGATGCATTAAAAAAACTAAGAGTATATATGTATATATCTGCAAAGGATAGAGCAATTTCTGTTGGAAATATTTAAGTGGGAGAGTTCAATTCATAGAGTCTTATTAAAAGTCTAAAAAACCCAAAACCCAATCTCAGATGTATTTCAATGAGAAAAGCTAATCAGATTTTAGTGTCCGACTAGAATGATAATTATCATGAAGTATCGCAGTCAGAAGCTAAATCCAGACTAAGTTTTCTCTTTTAATAAGGTCCATTTGAGTAGAAACAATTTTAGTAGCCCAGGTTAAGAATGTATCCATAGGATAAAATCTACCAGGTTTATATAGTAGTGCTCAATAACAAATAGAACCATTTATATTAATATTTGCTTATACAGATATGTATAGGCTTTACTATACTGGCATGACAATGTTTCAATTTGGAGTTATTAATAACTAAGATCCCATCATTGCTTACGAATATAATTTGCTCACAATATTTAACACTCAGATAATGTTGAATTAAATTGCTAGTTAAAAGATAAGTGTATTAAGGCTTTTAAAATAAATTCAAGAGATGCACTTCTATAGATTAGTCATAGTCACTCAATGGAAAATTTTAGTTTACAAAAATTCACAGCTTTTGAAAGTATAAAGACGTTGCCTAAAAGAAAGGCTCATGGTAGGGAAAGATTAAAAAAAAAAAAAAATGGTACAACTTACCTGGCGAATTGACATCAATGTCTGCAAGTGTGCTGGAGCTTCGGTGTTTGTAATTGTCGCGTGTTGATGAATTGTTGCTTGTCTCCAGCATCATATCTATCTTGATGCCATTTGTGCTGGCCGTTGGTCGTGCCGAATTACTATTCCCAAACACCTCATCCTCTGTGAAAGAAGGGTTATCTTGTTCTTCCATGTTGCTTGTCGTCTGGGGAACGTCTGTGGAGGGTGTGACAGGATCAGGACGTTGTGGTTCCATCTCACTGGAAGAATTAAAAGAAATACTCTAAAGAATACCCAACAGTTGGAGATGTTGCAGCAATGGACTTTACGTAAACACTCAAACAAATTTATAGAAAAAGAATTACTCTGAGCAAAGGTATAAAAAAATAACTACAATTAATGCACACTTTACCTGTCAGCTTTAAGTTGTAATGTTATGCTAGATTGCAAGAATAATTATAAAGTCCTTATTTTTAATGGCTTATCTGGCGATGAATTTCTCAGGGGCTTATCTGGCGATGAATTTCTCAGGGGCTTATCTGGCGATGAATTTCTCAGGGGCTTATCTGGCGATGAATTTCTCAGGGGCTTATCTGGCGATGAATTTCTCAGGGGCTTATCGGGCGATGAATTTCTCAGGGGCTTATCGGGCGATTATTTTTTTAAATTATTTATTTTATGACTAGCAGAGGGGGGGGGCCCAGCTTTGCCCGGTCGTAAAATATACTTAAATATATTTTAATTTATATTTTAATGCAGATTTCGAATTTATTATTACAGAGTCAATTCTTTATTGTAAAATGTTTTTGACTCCTAATGGGAGTATGAGACGAATGGATTCGCCAATCATTTTTATAACCAACGGCTGTGCTAAACAACCAATGAAAACGTTCCAAAATTATTATAAAAATTGTCGAATTTTGGATTCAATCAGTTCGCCGTTTCCTATGTCACGGATTGCATTTGATTCTTGGTCACCATTTTGGTTACTGATCTGAACTACGCCGCCATCTTTGTTCAACACAATGTCTCAAAACTTAACAGGTTATGCGCCCAACCACCGTCTTTTCTTTGACGGATTTGAATCTAAATTCGAATTGTGGCAGGTAAAATTTCTGGGATATCCAACGATTCGAAAACTACACAAAGTCACACAATCTCCAACAGAGAATCCAAACGACCCCGAATTTCTCGAAAAAAACGCAACTGTTTTTGCAGAACTGATTCAATGTTTAGACAATAGAAGTCTGTCTGATTATAAGAGACGCATTGGATGATGGGAGGAAAGCATTAAACATATTAAGAGAACATTATTTATCAAAAGGGAAACTGAAAATAATATCCCTATATACAGAATTAACGTCTTTGAAACGTAACGAGGATGAAACGATTACCGACTACATTATAAGGGCAGAAACAACCGCCAATGCCTTAAAACTCTCAGGTGAAATAAGCGATAGCTTGTTGATATCAATGACCCTCAAGGGACTTCCAGCCGATTTTAAACCGTTTACAACTGTTATAACTCAGAAAGACAAACCCATAAATTTCAGCGAATTTAAAGTGGCATTGCGCAGTTACGAAGAGACTAATCGTATGCTCGTGAACAATAATAACTCCAGTAATATTATGAAGTTCAAAAATGCTTCTCGAAAGCAGACACCACCAAATTACACACCTCACCGCAACGTATTCTCCAAAAGTAATTTTCCCAAGAAAAAGAATAAAATTATCTGCTATAATTGTGGACGACCCAACCACAAAAGTTTCCAATGTCGATATAAACGCTCTAAAATGGACTCCTTAAAAAACGTTGAGAACTTTGAGGAAGATCATACATTTCTATTCACATGTAACTTTGACAATACCACAAACGGTAAAAACCTCCTTGTAGACTGTGGTGCTATAGCGCACGTTATCACCAAGGAATCTGATTTTATTAATTTTGATTCAAACTTTAATCCTCAAAGTCATTTTGTCGAACTTGCCGAAGGTAGTCAAATAAATGATATAGTCTTGAAAAGAGGTGATGCTAAAATATACCTAAAAAAATAATAAAGGCGAAATCTGTAACTGTATTCTAAAAAAATGCTCTGTTCATACCTACATTTAAGCAAGACATATTTTCCGTGCAGGCTGCAATTAAACAAGGCGCGAATATACAATTTGGCCAAAATACATCAAAATTGACATACCCCAATGGAACTGTATTTGACATTACAGAAAATGGCCGACTATATTATTTAAAAAGTATGGTTCCCTCAAAACTGCCTGTCACGACTTGGAAACCCGGTATAAAATTCTAGGACACTGCAATACAGCTGATATTAAAAAATTACCAAATGTAGTCGAAGGCATGAAAATAATACCTTCCGACGATCTCCCAAATTGTGATGTGTGTGCACAGGGGAAAATGACAAAATATATAAACCGAACACTAGACAAAAAAGCTACGAAAATTCTCTCATTTGTGCATTGTGACTTAGCAGGTCCGATCAGCCCGATGGGGAGAAACGTTTTGAACTTTATTGATGATTTTTCCGGTTTAATTATGGTTTATTTTCAACAAATTCGACACTATCCTCGCCACTAAGAAATATTTAGCTGACGTTGCCCCGTACAGTTCAGTAAAATGTATTCGCTCAGACAATGGGACTGAATTTACTAGTAAAGACTTTGAACTTCTAGTAATTAATCACCGTATTAAACATGAGAAATCGGCGCCGTACTCCCCCTTCCAAAATGGCACAGCTGAAAGGGCATGGCAAACCCTTTTTGAGATGACAAGATGCCTACTTATCGAATCAAAATTAGCGCATAGTTTATGGGCATATGCTTTAATGGCAGCAGCATATATCAGAAATAGATCGTTCAATAAGAGGCTAGAAAAAACGCTGTATGAAGCGTTTTGCGGTGTAAAACCTAAAATGAACAGAATGCATCTATTTGGTTCTGATTGTTTTGCATTTATAGAAAACACCAGCAAACTAAATAGTAAAAGCGAAAAAGGTACTTTCGTAGGTTATGATAAAAATAGTCCGGCATACTTAATCTACTTTGCAGCTCAAAATGCCATAAAAAGGGTTGGATGTGTAAAATTCAATGATACATTAAATTTAAAAAATGGCGATCCAGTGAATGAAAAACGTGAAATATCGCCTAGCATTTTAATCGATCACAATGAAAATATTAATGACGACAATTACAGTAGAACTTCTGACGAAAATATTAACCAGATACGTCGATACCCAATAAGGGAGCAAAAAAGGCCAGACTTCTTACAAATTGAAAAGATACAAGATTACGCCATGGATTACTGTTATTCGTTGAACAGCGCACCGGGAAGTTATGAGGTGATTAATTCAGAAAATCACCAAGAATGGGAACAAGCTATGGTATCCGAATTGAAAGCTTTATCTGAAAATAACACATGCGAAATAGTGGCAAAACCAACAGATAAAAAAATAATTTGTTCATGCTGGTTTTTTTAAAAAAATCACAGCTTCTGGCAGTGAAACTTTGAAAGCAAGATTTGTGGCGAAAGGTTTCTCACAAATTCCTGGAGTGGAATATTGTGCAACATTTTCACCAACGACAAATTTAACGACAATTAGAATGTTATTACAACTTGCCACTCAATACAATTTAAAAATACATCAAATGGATGTAAAAAATGCTTACTTAAATGCTCCGATTGACTGTGAAATCTACATTTACCTTCCAGAGGGATTTAAAATGAAAAATAAAAATTGGGGGTGGAAATTAAATAAATCGTTATATGGACTAAAACAAAGTGCACACAATTGGAATTTAACACTCCATAATTATTTAATAGAACAGGAATTCAAACAATGTCCCGTAGATGCGTGCATGTATACCAAAAATGTAGGTAATAAATTATTGATTTACCTGTGAAAATGAAACTATAACTATGAACCAATGACGATACATTGAAAAAATTCTGCTCAAGTTCGGAATGCAAGATTGTAAGCCGCGTTCAACTCCTGTCGAAATGGGCATAAATAAAAATATAGGGACCGAAACAAAATTCATAGATAACTGAATATACAGGGAAAAGGTAGGGAGCCTCATCTACTTGATGACCGCAACAAGGCCTGACATATGTTACAGTGTAACAAAGCTATCTCAAAACTTATCGAAACCGACAATTAAAGACCTTAATCGTGCAAAACAAATCCTTCGTTACCTAAAAGGAACCAAGGAACAATCTTTAAGATTTAAAAAATCTACATATCCTCTAAATTTAGAAGGCTTTTCGGATTCAGATTGGGCTAACTCTGAGGATAGAAAGAGTATAGCGGGGTATTGTTTTAGACTGTCAAAGACTGGACCTATGATCTCTTGGAAAACTAAAAAGCAACAAATTGTTGCCCTTTCTACTTGTGAAGCAGAATATGTGGCTCTTACTCATTCTGCACAGGAGGCAATTTTTCTGAACACCCTTCTAAAATCTATTTTAAAACCAGATCTAAGTAAAAAACCTATAGTAATTCATTGTGATAATCAGAGCAGTATCTTATTAGCAAATAATTCTATGATTCATCAAAGGTCGAAGCATATTGATATCAGATATCATTTTATAAGGGATGAAATAAGAAAAAAATCTATTACTCTTATGTGACGTCTGAGAATAATATAGCCGACATTTTCACTAAACCTATAAAAAGAATAAAATTAAGACATTTTATAACCAAACTTTTTGGAATCTAATCTATATATATAAAAATGTAATTCTTGGTTCGTTCAAAGTCTATAGAACCATAATTTTACATTACCAATTTAATTGAAATTTTCAGAAATTCTATTTTTAAAGCCAAGGAATGTTTGCATGTTATTAAAATAATTTAACATTGCGAATTATAAAAATATTAAACTAAATAAAAATATTTTTCGTAGCTGTGAGATTGTTCACCATTTTATTTCTGGTAGAAATGAGCCTTTCACTTATTGAGATAAGTATTATTTGTATTAATTTTTATGATACTCATGCAGAGAGTGATCCGTGCTGAAATAATGTTATTATTTAAAAAAACATTCTTTACATGGGGAGGGGAGGGTGTTTTGTACCTATTCTGTACTTTAACCTTACAATTGAATAATAAAACATATTGTAAAACTTTAATTAAACATGGAAATACGATTTAAAAAATAGCGCGGATCACTCTGCCTTAGCACCATTTTTATTTATTATTATTCTCATCTTTATTAGTTGTTGTTTCACGACTTTTCGGTCAACTATTCCTCTGGCCTTCATGAAAAGAAGTATGTGAGAAATTATTTTTTCCTTTTATAAATGTTTAGTAACTTTTTCCTTTTATTATTCTTAAAGAGCAAAACTTTTCTTATTCATGAAAATAGTTAAGCCTACGTTTTTTTTAATTTTTTTTTTTTTATTACATTTTCACCCCAAACAAGGCACATTGCCACTTTGGTGTAGGGGGCTACTATCAGGGGAAACATCTACTGGGGTACTATGTAGGGATTTGGGCAGCAAGATGTTGGTTCACGTTGCACTTGAACTTATGCATGTCAGTACAGTTGGGGAAGCAGTGATCTGGAATGGAATTCCAAAGTCTAGCAGTTCTGGGGAAGAAACTACTGGAGTAGAAAGATCTTTTACATCTAGGGATCTCTACAGTGTGGGGGTGGGATTTTGCATCTTGTCGGGTATGTCGAGGGTGTTCACGTCGTGGGGGCACAAGTGCTTGCAGTTCATCAGAGCATTTACCATTAAAATACTTGTAGAACAGGCGGAGGGATGCAACGTTTCGTCGATGGGACAGAGGCTGAAGCTTAGATGCCAGTTTATGGCCTATCAGATTTGCGACTCTCTTTTGAACCCTGTCAAGGAGCGAGAGACTAGTAGCCGATGCACCAACCCAAATATGACAGCAATACTCCATACATGGGCGAATGGTGGCCTTATAGAGGTACAGGATACTTTCGGGTGTTAGTAGTTTTCTAGCGCGGTAGAGAGAGCCTACCTTCCTGGCAATGCCCTCGATGTAATTGTTCCAGCTCATGTTTCCTGTGAACGTTAGGCCAAGGAGCTTGAAAGATGTACTCTCAGATAAAGAGTCGTTGGCCATTGCTATAGGTGGTAGAGAAGGTTTCTTGTAATTATTGAATGAAACCAGTTTAGTCTTGGCGGCATTGAACGTGACCATCCATTTTTGTCCCCATTCCACTACTTATTGGAGGTCATCCTCTAGTGTTTCTGCCATTACTTTAGATATATGTTCATTTGTTTTCCTGTCGTGCCTGCTATAGAGTGTGGTGTCATCAGCATATATACCCACCTCAGAGGCAATTTTGTCGGTGAGGTCATTTATGAATATCAGGAACAGTAGAGGTCCAAGGATAGATCCCTGGGGCACTCCCGCATTTATATCATATTGTTTAGATGTACGACCGTCGAGGACAACCAGGATTTTTCTCTTATCTAAGAAGGATTTAATTATGTTAAGTATTCTACCAGTGATACCGTATGATCTAATCTTCCTGAGGAGACCCTCATGCCATACCCTGTCAAAAGCCTTAGATATATCTAGAGCTACCGCTCTGTCCTCTCCCGCTTTGTCCAGTGAATGGTATATGCGTTCAGAGATTACAGTGAGGATGTCTGCTGTGGAACGGGCTTGTCTAAATCCATATTGTTGGTCGGTCAGAAGTTTAGCATCTGTAAGGTGCTGGACTAGAGCATGGTTAATTAAGGTCTCAAATATTTTGGCAAAAAGTGGGAGGAGGCTAATAGGGCGATAATTTAATGGGTCAGTTCTTTCGCCAGAATTCTTGAATACTGGTACCACAGAAGCAGTTTTCCAACAGCCCGGAAAGCAAGATTCATTAAGGCATTTGTTGTAGAGTTTGGAGAGAACTGGAGCTACTTCGGCTGAGCACTTTTTTAATAGCACAGCTGGGATGAGGTCGGGTCCACATGCTTTTAAAGTGTCAAGGTTTTTTATGATAGCATACACCTGAGCAGGGGTGATTTTCAGATCGTCTAGCGTGGCGTCTGTCCGCATAGGAAATTGAGGTAGGGGGTGGTTGGGAGGGTCCAGTGTGGAGTTGGAGGCAAACCGACTGGCAAGCATGTTAGCCTTTTCGGTTGCTGAGCAATCAACCTCCTCGTAAATAAATAAATGTTTGTACATGTGACAAATTATCAATAAATGGTTTAGTTACTTTTTTTTTTTTAAATTATTTATGAAAAGAGTTAACGTAAATAATGTTTGTAAAAGTGCGAAAGTCGACGTAAGTGGCGTAGTTGTACAACCATCACTCCCATGCGTAATTTCTATACTTAAAGGTTTTTGGAATTTTTTTCACTGGATTATTATTGATTGGACACTAAACAGATTATTAAAAAAAAAAAAAATTAAAAAATAAAAAATCATTATTCAACATTTGAAAGTGGTGCTCACTTTTTAGTTACAACATTTTGATAAATCAATCACCCATTTTGTAACCAATAAAAACGCGGTATATCAAAACCATAGAAAGTAAAACTAATATGAACCTCTACCGCATTTATAAGTCAGAAATATATTTGTTTCTCAAAGAAAAAAAAATAGATTGAACATGACTTTTTATTGTTTTTATGAAAATAAAGTCTCGAGTTGTTTTAATTTTTTTTTTTTACTTATTTAGTTAAAAGTCAGTTTGTGGGTGTTTTTTTTTATTTTTAAATTGTTTTTATGAAAGGTGAGTTGGTGTTTCTTTACAATAATTTATCTGTTTTTATGAAAGGTGAGTTTTTGTTTTTTTTCAAAACTTTTGTTTTTTTTTTAAAGTTTTTTCAAAGTATTATAAATTTCACTAATATGCTGGAGAAATGTTTAATAATTTGGTATTTTTTTAGATTAGGTCCACCTCCACAATTTTTTTTTAAATGACGACATTTATAGGTTTCCGAATATGCTGAACACGGAAATTGCATTGAAATTTTGTGGAAATAAGTAGTTATCAAGATATAAAAGTTGTATTATGCATTGTATTCTTTGGTGGCCATCTTTTTATGTGCGCTCGCGCCATAAACAAATACACGCGCATAAAAAAGATGGCCGCCAAAGATTACAATGCATAATACAACTTTTTATATCTTGATAACTACTTATTTCTGCAAAATTTCAATGCGATTTTCGTATTCAGCATAGTCGAAAACCATTACAAGTCGTCATTTAAAAGAAAATTGAGGAGGTGGACCTAATCTAAAAATTTACCAATAATTTTCCATCCCGTACGCCTCCCGATACATTGCTTCGTCAACATGCAACCATTTTATATCTTTATATTGAAGACACTTCCGTATTAAAAAAAAAAAAAAAAAAAAAATGAGTGACCGATTTACCAGAACATGGTAAATCGAAAAAGTGAGTACCCCTTTCAAATGTTGAAATGATTTTTTTTTTTTTTCAATTTTTTTCAATCAAAATTTCAAAAAACCTATCCATATAGAAACTCCGCCACCTAAGTAAATAAATAAAAAATGTTATGTGCGCATGCGTTAGCCTTGACTAGGGGGGGGGGGACTAAGGGAACGAACATTAAATAATTCTGCAGGTCGCCATGGAACTCAACGCCCAAGGAGTACCAAAATAGTTTTCATGATCTGAAGAAATTTTTTCGAAAACTGGGTGATCACTTTTCCATGTAAATTTAACTTAAAATGAGCACCCACTTTCTGGCCACCTGAGAAAGGGGCATTTATTTTCGTGCTTATTGGCTTAAAGGTTTTTTAACAAGGCAGTTTGGTACGCGAGTGTATATTTAACAGTTTTCGTTTATGCTCACGCGTAGCATTAACAAAGGCTACGTCTGTGAAATAGAAAATAGTGCCAGAGTTCAGGGGTTATTACCATGCAAAAGAAATCAAACAAAAAACTTTTTAGCAAGAAAAAAAAAAAAAAAAATAGCATCCATTTTTTTTTCTATCGAATTCATTTGCTGTTTTTATTGAAAACTATTTCCCCCCGGATTTTTGATATAATTTTCCATTAAGGGCCGTGCGTCTCACGTTCGTATATAACAAAATTTTTTTTGTAGATTTTGGTGTGCTAAAAACGAATCTGCAAACCGTTTCCGTCGCAAAAAAAATAGTTTTTATAATATGAAGAAATTACTTTTTCGAAAAGTGGCGATCACTTTTTCATGTAAATTTAACTTAAAATGAGCACCCACTTTCTAGCCACCTGAGAGAGGGGCGGATTTTTTCCCATGTTTATTGGCTAAACAGCTTTCGTTTATGCTCACGCATAGCGTAAACAAAGGCTACGGCTGTGAAATGGAAAATAGTCCCAGAGTTCAGGGTTATTACCATGCAAAAGAAATCAAACAAAAAACTTTTTAGCCAAGAAACACACAGAAAAATGCTCCTCTCTCAAGTGGCCAGAAAGTGGGTGCTCATTCTAAGTTAAATTTACTTTGAAAAGTGATCACCCACTTTTCGAAAAAGTAATTTCATGAATATCATGAAAACTTTCTTTTTGCTACAGAAACGGTTTGCAGATTCGTTTTTAGCCCACCGAAATCTACAATAAAATATTTTGTTATATACGTACGTGAAACGGGCCTTAAAGTAAAATAATACCGGATTTTTTGGAGCAGATTTGCCGTTTAGTTGTACAAATATCCTCAAACCAGGTAATCACTAAAAGGGACTTTTAAAAGTAGTCACCTGTATCGAGCAAAAGTTTAAAACCACCATGCCAGCCTACGTCATGGTAACATATATTGAGCGAGTTCCTAACAGTATTTTATATAGTTTTTTAGTTTAAACTCATTTTCCCAAAATTTCCCCAAACTTGACGTGTTCGATACAGTCTGCGGATCGAACCGCTTTCAGAACCACCGACCAATTTTCTCCAGCTAGAGGTTAGGACCAAACCAGACACCGAGTATCTTGCAAGGCCCGTCACTCCAACTAAAGGGCCCCTGAAGGGGCATACCCCTCCAGGCACCGATGTGCAAACCCGAAGACTTGTCGCAGTTTATTTTGGCCCCTGTTACCGTTTCATACAATCTGATTTCTACACTGACGACACTAATCTCAGCACTGCTCGTTACAAGCACAGTTACGTCATCGGCATAGGTGGAGTACTTTACTTGGGCATCCGCACCTGGCAAAGTGATTCCGCGTAGGACCGGATTCACCCTTAACCTGCGCAGAAATGGCTCTATCGCAAGCACATATAGCATGGGTGATAACGGGCACCCTTGACGAATTGAACGTGACAAACTGAAGGGTCTCGACCTCTTCCCATTTACTTCTACCATCACCGCGAGGTTAGCATAGAGAAGATGAACCCACGAGCGAAATTGCAGGCCAAAACCGGCCGCCGATAAAACAGCCCCCAAGTACCGATGGTCAACCCTATTGAAGGCTTTGGACTGATCTAAATTGATTAGCGCGGCCTCAGTGTCGACTTTTTCTATCATCAGGCGTATCGTGTGCAGTTATCCTGGATTGTCCTGCCCTTCACGGCACACGTTTGCTCGGGGCTAACAAGACGAGCCAGGAGAAGCTGCAGACGATTTGCGAGAATCTTGGCCAAAATCTTTAACTCTGTGTTAAGCATCGTTAAGGGCCTGAAATTACCTAACCCATCCCCACCATCTTTGCTTTTACGAACAAGTTTTATCACACCCCTGGTAAAGTACTTGGGGATTGAGCCGTTCCTAAACCATGAGTTAAATAAAACCGTCAGCAAAGGGACAAGATGTGTGACAACCTCAAATACACTTCGTAGAGCAGACCATCGATCCCCGGTGACCTATTAAGGCCGACCCGCTTTAAGGCTTCAATGACTTCATCCTCCGTTATGCCACCTTTGCACCTAGCCGCTTCGGTCATCGAAAGACGAGAAAAGTCAGCCAAATAGGTGTCGAACTGTTCTAATGACAGACCGGGTTCCATGAAAAAAGCTCCTGGAAATGAGATCTAAACGCCTCCAGCACACCCTGGTTTGTGGTCACGCTATGCCCATCCAGCAATGTGACACGAGCGATGTGCCTATCAGCCGCTTGCCTAAGCTCCTCTGCACGCTGTTCAGCGGCCATGTTTGTTGCTTCCTGGGGCATTCTTTTTAACCTAGTCCTAATCACTAAAGCTAGGTGCTCCTTTTCAGTAAGGGAGGCAAGCTGAGCCTTAATTAAATTAACACTAGCACTATCCCCCTCCTCTACCGCCCGATCTAATCTAGACTCTAGTGTCGCTTTAGCTGCCCTAGAATCTAGGTTGAGTCTTTTGCTAAAGTTGGCAGGAAAGGACCTAATGGCTTCCTTAATTTTTATCCACTACTTATTTCCAATAATTGCTCCCGTCAATTCCCGCTGTAGGGTTAGTAATAGCCCTTCACGGAAGCCCTTCACATCGCATAATGACGTGTTGAGCTTCCATCTATGCTTAGGTCTATCTAAGTTTACTCGTACACGGACAAGCCTGTGAACCGAGTAAACTATATTGTGGAAACTTGGACAATTCAATACTCCTACATCGACTCTCCTAACTAAGAACTGGTCGATATAGCTCGAGAGCTGTACCGGACCAGAGCCGCGTCTACCTGTCCAAGCTCACACTAAGTCACGGGGCTTTTCATTTCGGAATTTGTCGATAAGATCAAACTTATCCACAAATTCACGAAATAAAACAGCATCTCGATCTGTTAGTTCCCCTAGAAGGTAACCCAAATCGATCTAACTCGGGATCCAGGACCGCGTTTCAGTCTCCCGCTAAGATAACCGTTTGAGAAGTATCCATGAACTGCTCGATTTGCCGAAAAAAGGCAGCCAGCTCAACGTGGCTATTGGGCGCATAAACCCCAATAAGACGAAATGCCCTGACCTTTATGGTAACATCCAAAACATAGTCTTCCCTCCGGATCCATATAGCACAGGTCACACAACGCATCTAGGGACCTTTTAACTAGCCAGGAAACCCCTCTAGAGTGAGAATTAAAGTATGCTGAGTAATCCCTAAAAGTCTTAGACAGCACACGTAAATGGTCGCCAGGAATAAAATGGGTTTCCTGCACACAGCAAATATCCACTCCGAGGTGCTGCAGGTCCAAACTCAAGCGCCATTCACACTAGCAAGCTTGAGATCAATGATTGTGCCTTAGGGTTGAGAATCAGAAACGAACATCGCGGTCGTGAGCATGCCGACAGCTCTTGTGAGAGAATAGGTACCCATTGCAGTATCGAGGAGTCCATCACGAGAGATACCGCCGACATGCAGAGGATAGGTTAGTTTGGCTATCCTATACAAGGAGGGGATGCATTTTTACCGGGACCCTCCCAACACAACATTTCTTAAGGTTTTTGATATCTGAGTCTTTATAGCTAGGGGAGGGGAAAGATTGAATGCCTTATTTGCCTCCTCCAGCATTTGCCATAAATCTTTTGCTTCTTTTTTTCTGATGACGGTTAGTACGCGTTTTGCTTTGGGGAAGTTGGTGGGGATGTCTATTAGCTTCCCCCCTACCTCCCTGAACTCAATTAGTTTGCTAAGGCCTGCACCTTTAAAGTTTTTGTTGTTATTGATGGCTGTTGAATTTAATATACAGATGTCTTTTCCAGGGAGGTAGAGGGTCTTTTTTTTTTGTTCAGGTGAGGGGGTAGTGTCCATGGCAGTGTATGTGTTAGTAGGGTTAGTAGGGTTTTTTTCTGGAGATACAGGAGGAGTATTGTGAGGGGACTTAGAGGTGGCTAGTACAGGAGAGGAGGATTTATGTTTTTTAAGAGGACTTAGTGGTATTAGTTTTGGCATTTTTGGGGGGACAGGAGTTGTGACTGGAGGAGGCATTTTGAAAGGGGAAGGAGTTTTGGATGTTGTGGGGGACTGCGTGATGGGGTTAGTGATGAGTCTGGGACTTTTTTTTCATTGAGGTGACTTGCATGGGGATTGGGGTATTTGTCGTTTTGAGTCCAGTTTCTTTTTTAGGTTTACTATCTCAATGTATTTATCTTTTCCGGGGGTCGTTTTGGAGCATTGCTTCCTCTCTCATTTGATCAAGGGATATTTTTCCAGGGGCGATCTGCCAGGGTTCTCCTCTGAGGGTCTCATCGTTTTGGGTCACTTCGATGGTGGGTTGATTGGGAACATTTTGTGATGTTTTAGTTCCCAAGTGCTGGCCGATTATCTTCTTCGCGTTAGGTGTAAGCTTTTTGAGTGTACATTCTGACATAAGGTGTCTGATCTCACTGCAGTTCCAGCAGGTAGGTCGCCTACCGGCCACTATGATGGGCAACTTTTCTTCGCCCACTCAAGGAAGAAGGGGATGTTTATGAAATCTTCCTTGTTCAAAAGTATGTCAAATGACCAGACACCGTGGAATTCATCAACTTCTATGTGAACCATTTCACCAAACTTCAGGAAAAAGGCGCCGAGGTGTTCGCCATCTATGTAGTGTGGTACATGGAAGACTGAGACTGTCGTGCGTCGTTTCCCTAAGTATTCCGTCCTCAGAATGTATTGCTGAGTAATTATTTCCTTTTGGGAAATAGTGAGGCACTCTTGTGATGAGTTAAAGAGTGCACTCCATGTATTGTAAGCCTTACGGGTCTGAGTCCTGCGGTTGCCAAAAGGTTTATGATGTCTACCGTTGCTCTTATCACTTTTTTGGTCTTCCTGTCTACCACGAATAGTGTTAGGCACCTTTTCCTTATTTCCTCCAATTTCGGGATGTTAACAAATTGTTTTGTATCAGTGACTTGATCTAGGCATTGTTTTGCCTTCTCAATGAATTGAGTAACGTTAATGTCTACTTTCGGGGGTTTAGTCCACGGGTTTGGTGTAGTGGCTGCAACGTTCTCCGTCTCCATAGTGACGACAACAGGCATCTGGCTCACAGAAGCGGCCATAGCCGGACCGTTTAAAAAACAGTTAAACGGAAAGTCCAAAAACTGTTAAAAAATAACAGTAGAAAAGCAGGAAAATCAAGTGTCGCACAAAAAAAAAAAAAAAAAATCCAGCATTGATGAAAAATAAAAGGAAAAGAGACAGAAAGGAGAAATCGCTTATAATATAACACACAGCAAAGAGTCAAAAGACTTCTAATGGGGGTATGAGACAAATGGATTCGCCAATCATTTTTATAACCAGCGGCTGTGCTAAACAACCAATGAAAACGTCCCAAAATTATTATAAAAATTGTCGAATTTTGGATTCAATCAGTTCGCCGTTTACTACGCCACGGACCGCATTTGATTCTTGGTCGCCATCTTGGTTACTGATCTGAACTACGCCGCCATCTTTGTTCAACATAATGTCTCAAAACTTAATATTGTACCTAATATATAGTACTGATTTCAAAATATATTAAAAAATGACCTGGATGCCATCAACTAGAAACTAAACTAAAACATTTAAAAAGGTTTCCTACCTTTTCAGCTATCAACAGATACATAAGATTTAAAATTAAACAACTTAAAGCTATGAATGAATTTACGCATGAGCAAAAGTAATAGAAACGTTATTTTCTTATTGGAATTCCTTTGAAATGAGTAATTTGTATATTTATTTGTTCATTTGTGGACTATTATCCTCATCTTCATAGTTGTTTCACAACGTTTCAGCCAACTATTCTTCTGTTCTGTCAGGTGGTCAACCGCGGCAAGATAAGAATGCTGAGTCTCTTAACAGTATCCTCAGTAATTACTGCCTTCCATAGTAGTTGTCAGCTTAGTACGTTTTGGCCAACTAATCATCTGGCCAGCTTTGGGTAAGATTGACAATACTCACCTGGAACCGTAAAGACTCAACACCTCTATCCACTGTGCTACAGGCCCTGAAGGGCTATAAAAAAAAAAAAATAAATTAAAAAAAAAAAAAAAATACTATTCAATATCCCACGAGTCCCCAAGGGTGATAATGATTGTTTTTTTGGTCTTATAAATCCAAGTTTTTTTTTGTTCTTATCTGGCCTTCTATAGTCGGGTCTGTACTGAATTTTTTAAATGATGTATTTTATAATCGTTTTTTGAAATGATTTCTTTCATGATTATTTTTGTATCATTGCTTCATTATTTTTTTTTTCATCATTTTATAACTCTTTATTCACTTAGGGCTATTTCATGATATAATATTTCAGTATTTATACATACTTTTTCCTATCTCCATTCAAAAGATGGCATCTAATAACCTCGTGGTTTCTTTACTGGAACTGCATTTTGTGAATCCAATGTGAGTATTGTCTTTTGTCTTATTTTTCTGTATACGATTTTTGGACTTTTAAAAGATATATATATATATATATATATATATATATATATATATATATATATATATACACACTCACACTCAAAGGATTGTCATTTTATTTTTATATCTCTTTCATGTTCACGTCTTTTCTTTAGTTTTCATTGAGTTTCACTAATATATATCTGATATCACTTAGTGAAACTCAACGATAACTAAAGAAAAGGCTTAATGAACATAAGAGATACAAAACAATTATTCTCTCATGCATTACATGATCATTCTTTTAACTTTAAACAATTAATTATATTCATTTTAAATAAATGTTGGCGAAGATATCTTGAATCAGCACTCATTATAAACTAACTCAAGTAAATGATGTAATGGCTTCTATAATTTATCGCCTTTAATCAGTAAACTTAAACTCCATATGAATCTTTTTGTGGTAAAAAAACAAATTTAAGCAGAATGCATATATTTGGTTGAACTTGCTTCGCATATATAGAAAAAGAGAGTAAATTGAATATTAAAGCCGACAGAGGTATATTTCTTGGATACGATAAAAACAGTCCAGCCAATTTAATATTTTTTCCCGAAAAAAATAAAATAAAAAGAATCCGGTGTGTAAAATTCACAGACACGTTTAATTTTACAGACGAAAACCCATCATATGAAGAGGATGAAATTATATTACCTCAAATAATTAGAACAAACGAAAACAATAAAAATGACGGAGACGAGTGTCCATGATGATGATGATGATGATAAAGTCGAAAGATATCCCAAAAGAAATAAAAGGCGACTCGATTTTTTTGTGGTCGACAATATAAAGGATTATCAAATCGACTATTGCTATTCAATGGAAAATGCGCCAAAAAGCTTCAACGAAGCAATTAATTCAGAACATTGTGATGAATGGAAAATTGCCATGAAAAAAGAAATAGATGCCTTAACCGAAAATGATACCTATACGGTAGTGTCTCTGCCAAGAGATAAACATGTTATTTCTACAAGATGGGTCTTTACAAAAAAGAGTACAGCATCAGGCGTAGAACAGTACAAAGCAAGATTTGTTGCTAAGGGGTGCTCTCAGATTTACGGTAAAGAATACTTTTCTATGTTTTCGCCGACCACAAACCTAACGACAATCAGAGTTTTAATGCAAGTCGCATCACACTATGACCTAAACATCCATCAAATGGACGTAAAAAATGCTTATTTGAATGCCCAAATAGACTGTTTAGAAATTTATATTACCCCCTCCAGAGGGATTTATAATGAAAACTAAAAATAGTGTGTGGCGACTTAACAAGTCATTATATGGTCTAAAGCAGAGTGCTCAGTGTTGGAACACAGTATTCGATGATTATATTATTAAACAACAATTTAGACAATGCGCTGTAGACCCCTATTTATATACCCAACACAAAGACGATAAACTACTGATTTTGGTTTTGTGGGTCGATATTTTAATAGCATCAAATTGTGACATAATGTTAATTGATGTTAAGAACAAATTAAGTAAAAGATTCAAAATGACCGATTTGGCAAAATATCCTGGTTTCTGGGGATAGAATTTACTCAAAGCAAAGGACTTGTTACGATGACTCAATCGAGATACATCGACAAAATACTATTAAAATTTGGAATGGGAGAGTGCAAGAAACGCTCTACACCAGTCGAAAATGATATTAATAAAAATATACACACAGAATCTGAAATAATAAATGACACACAATATCGCGAAATTATAGGTAGTCATATTTAATGACTACAACCAGGCCCGACATATGCTATACAGTAACAAAACTGTCACAAAAATTATCACGACCGACAATGAAGGATTTAAACAGAGCTAAACAAGTCCTACGTTATTTAAAAGGAACCAAAGAACAGAAGTTAGTATTTAGAAAATCAAGAAATCCCCTAAAATTAGGTTTTTCGGATTCAGACTGGGCAAACGATGAGGATCGCAAGAGTGTCTCTGGATATTGTTTCAGACTCTCAGAAAATGAGCCTATTATTTCATGGAAATCTAAAAAGCAACAGATTGTATCTCTCTCTATGTGTGAAGCAGAATTTATCGCGCTCACACACACGACCCAGGAAGCACTCTACCTTAAAAATATCCTGAAGACTATTTTAGAGCCAGAATTGATTACAAGCCCCGTAGTAATTAATTGTGATAATCAAGCCAGTATAGTCTTAGCACAGAACATGATAATCAACCAAAGATCTAAGTATATAGATATAAAATACCATTTCATAAAAAAACGAGATAAAAAAGGAATCCATTATTTTGAATTATATCATCAGAACAAAATATCACTGATGTATTTACGAAACCGGCGACACGGATAAAGCTACAACGTTTTTTCTCAAAACTTGTTGGTGAATTCGACTGAATAATTTTTTTTTCTTTCACTGCCCTGTATGTATATAGATTTCTATATATTAAAAATACAGACCAGTGAAGTTCCACTTATGAGAAGGTTCTTACTTTTTTGCATGAATATCAGCGGAAACCCCTAGGGTAATGCTCAGAGTATATAGATTTCTATATATAAAAAAAAAAAAAAAAAAAAAAAAAATAGTCCTGGACAAGACGTTAAACTGTATCCATTTTATTTGTATTAACACTTTAACCTACTAATGCGTAACTAATACTTTTGCTTAAAAAAAAAAAAAAAAAAAAAATCTTTGTAATTTTCCTTTTTGACATTTGAACACCATTAAAAATGAAAATAATAAGTAAATATAAAAATATATATTTATTTTTGAGCAGAACAAACACAAGGGACTTCCCAATTATAAAAAAATAGGGAGGATGTTGCAATATTCTGGATTCTAATGGGGTATGATCCCACACAGTCGGACGATTCTATTTATAAACGATGCTGCTAAGAACTGACGAATCAAATTAATTCACGTTCTGCTACCAACCAATCAGAAACCAGAATTGCTTCATAAATATTAAACCTTTTCTGGAGCAATTTCACATGTTCTTTTCCCGGGTTTCGACACGGTAAGAATATTTTGTTCTGTGGAACTATCTACTACAAACAAGTCACCTCCCAGGACTTGTGTGTAACAGCAAATCATCTGAAACTTTTCTGAAACTAAAAATGGCTTACACTTCTAGAATACAAAAATACATTGTGTTGGTTAATGAGTTCACAACCCTTGTTTCACCATAAATTTCAACACTACTGCGTTTTTCTTTCCTCACTATCGGCACTATTATTGTAAGAAAAATTATGTCATTTTTGGAAGATGTCTCACCAGGATTTTAAAATTAATGCATAAATGCATTGCCACAGTTAGGTGATTAGACAACCCTTGCTTCATTATCAAATTCCACATTACTCAGTTTCATTTTTTACCCACTTTTGGTAAAAAGACGTCATTTTCGGAAGATTACTCAGCAGGCTTTACAAACAGTTAAACAAATATGTTGAGAAGCTTTGTGATTAGGTAACCCTTGCTTCACTACAAAATTTCACATTACTGTGTTCTTTTCCTCCCTACTACTGACACCATCATTTTAAGTGAAATGATATTTCTTGACCATAACTTAGCAGGTTTTCCAAATAATTACATTAATGCATTGGCGCGAATGATTATAAGCAAACTTTTACTTTACCACAATTTTCCATATTAATATAGTTCTCTCTCCCCTTACTACCACAACCACCAACAACATATTAGTAAGAGAAACGATGTCATTTCCGGAATATGATTCCATAGTTATTCCATATTTTTGGAATATGACATTGTGGGAGATTGCATAGTGACCCCAAAATGGACATTACTCTCTCCAGCCCCACCCCAAAACTGAAGGTTTGTTAATTCATAGAGAACTCAAGAGCACGTTAAAAAGCAACATAATCATGTGTCTTTCTACTCACCACTACAACTGTGACGTCATTCCCCAGAGTTTACATTGAAAATTCAGAAAAATATTGTTGACCACCTACAGAAACTGATAAATTGTCTGGGCTTATTATTTCATTACAAACACACCGATCAATTAACTCACATTTCATTATTTTCCCAAATTCTTGGATATGTTACTAATTTCAACAATCATTTTTAATAATTTCAACCCACATTATGGTCACTCCTCTTACGAAAAATAATAACTGATGTATTGTCTGGGTTGATTATTTCATTAATTTCATCATTTTTCATGATTCATGAATATGTTACTAAATTCGACAATCATTTTTCATAATTTTAATCCACATTATCGCACCAACCTTACGAAAATAATAACTGATATATTGTCTAAGTTGATTATTTCATTACAAACACACCAATCAATAAACTCACA